>NC_045600.1:112769721-113077800 GCF_009762305.2 Zalophus californianus
AAAGGGAGAAGCAGACTCTGCTGAGCAGGGAGCCCGATACGGGGCTCGATCCCAAGACCCTGGGATCATGACCTGAGCTGAAGGCAGATGCTTAACTGACGGAGTCACCCAGGCGCCCCACATCTTGCTTATCCTTACTGTTAATTTAAGAATTATCATCACTATTCCTTAACAACAAAGACAGGTCTTAAATCCATACGCACTTATTCTGTATGTAACCATCAAGAGTAAGGCAGGCCTGAAGCCCTGGGAGTGGATGAAAACGGGATAACCTCATTTTCTGCTGCAGCAAGTATCTGGGTCTGATCTCAAGGATTAGTCTGATCTGTAGGTAGAAATGGCAGCAATTACAAAGCATTTCCCAAAATTTAACCTACTCCTTTCTCAGCTACCTCTATCAGGCAGACATGATAACGGTTTAGGACTGTTCCCATCACTAGTTTCTGCCAGGGCCCACTCTTCATTTAGAAAGTGTACCATCCAAATGGCTAAAGAAATCTGCTCAGCATTTTAGCCAGCTCTGTTTTGGAGAAACAGGGAAATCCAGTTTGAAGGAGACTACGTAGTTTAGTGATTAAAAGCAGCAAACTCTAAAATCAGATTGTCTGGAGGTGCAATCAATAACTATATGACCTCAGACAAGTGACCTAACCTCTCTGAGCTTCTCCTAATCTGTAGAAAGAGGTAAATAATAGTAGCAACCTCATGGTGTTACTGTGAGGATTAAATGAAATAACACAGCTTAAAACAGTGCCTGGCACATGGTAAGTACTCAATAATGTTAGCTATTATTATATGTCTCCACAGAAATAATGCTGAACAGGCCACATGCAATAGCCTTCAGCACTGCTCCACAACAGGCTGCGAAGCAAAAATGTTACATCCAAAATGAGTTCTAAATTAGAATCCAACTTCAAGAAACAACAAAAAATTAACCTTTAAAATAAATTTAGAACCATAATGGAAGTAGACTGCAGAACGCAATGAAAAAGGGAATTCTTCATTCCTTCCTATCCTTAGAGCAACCTAGAATGGGGAGAATGATAATAGTGTGAATTCAAGGAATTTGCGAAATGTTACTAGAGTCATAAACCATTAAATCTGAGATATTATGAACAATGTGAAAAGCCCGGGGCGCCTGGGTGGCTCAGTCGTTAAGCGTCTGCCTTCGGCTCAGGTCATGATCCCGGGGTCCTGGGATCAAGCCCCGCATCGGGCTCCCTGCTCAGCGGGAAGCCTGCTTCTCCCTCTCCTTCTCCCCCTGCTTGTGTTCCCTCTCTTGCTGTGTCTCTCTCTGTCAAATAAAATCTTAAAAAAAAAAAAAAATGTGGAAAGCCCAAAAGTAATGAGAATAAAAGGAGGCACAAGATTCTCCTAAAAAAAAAAAGTGATGAATAAACCCACCGATTACAAATCAATCTGTTTAGCAATGATATATGGGAAGATACTGAACACTGGGCAGGCCAAACTGTAAATTCACAAAATATAAAATGGTAGTTACAGGATTTTGGACCATGTCAGATTAAGCTTAATTTCATCTGACAGGTCAGCTTTTGAGTCAGTATCTCCACACCTTAAATTCCCTTAACACTGAGTAGTTTCTTCTAACAGGAATGATGCCATCTTCTTTATTGGGTAGTTGTAAGTCATGTAGTTTATATGGAAGAGCTCTGTAAACTGTAAAGCTCTATGCAAATGTTATTTTAAGACAGAGAAGGGATAAGCATCTGATATGACTGATCTCCAACAAGGATTTTCATTCAGTCCTGTTGTCAATTACCACTGACAAGCTAAACAAGACCTACCTAGATCCATGGGTCTAAAAGTCAGTGACCAAAAAAAAAAAAAAAAAAAAAGGTTAGAAGTATGATAAAAAGAAACCATGGGCTTCTCTCAACCCAGAAAATACAAACAAAATTTTGCCTATAATACAGGGGTGTCCCAGGGGCGCCTGGGTGGCTCAGTCGTTGGGCGTCTGCCTCATCCTCAGGTCATGATCCTAGGGTCCTGGGATCAAGCCCGGCGTCGGGCTCCCTGCTCAGCGGGAAGCCTGCTTCTCCCTCTCCCACTCCCCCTGATTGTGTTCCCTCTCTCACTGTCTCGCTGTCAAATATATAAAATCTTTATTAAAAAAAAAAAAATACAGGGGTGTCCCAGAGCCCAGGTTAGACATTTGTGTCTCAATTGTATTGCTATTGAGTGAACAGATAAGGGTCTTTCTAGTAAGCTGAGAGCTGCCCACCTTATAAGGAAATGAGGCATGGTTTACATCTAGGTTGGATTCTTCAACTTCTTCAACCTCAATATCCTCCTCTGAAAACTGGGGATAATAATCCCTACCTTCATAAAGTCATGGTGAAGTTCACATAAACAATGGTATATAAAATTACTCTGTAACCTATACGGCTATAAATGAGATAATACAGGGGGCCATTCTGTGCAAGCATTCTAGTCTGTAACAAAGGATGACTTATACCAGCCCTGGGGGTTCTAAGACTCACCCATGGGGGAGAGTGGTTGTCTACTGCACTTTTTCTTAATTTTTCAATTTTCCAAAGGAATAAAAGCATTGAAAACCAATGACCCAAAGAATTTAAATATGTTTCAAATAGAAAGTGACATTAAATAAGGTAGAGTTGCCAGCAATTAATAATAAAATTTAGAATTCTGGTCCCCTCTTGCATTTCTTCTTGTATATGTAACATGCTCCAGGGGGCACAATAACACCAGCCTAGGACCCTGAATGTCCTTGAAAGGGCTCTAATAGATTGGAAGCTCTGCTTATATGTTATTTATTAGAAAATCCTGGCCACTTAAGTCTTTTACAGACATCAAATAAAGAGCTTCATTATTAAAGACACTCCTTGAGACTAACAACATTTCCTCCTCATTCCAAAAAGGAAAGAGGCATTTTAGTTTAATCTTGAACAAAGAGAGTGAGGCTAAATATAACTGATCAGGTCCCATTTTGATTGTGATATCAATATGACTATAACCTTAGTTTTTAAAAACTAAGGATGTGTCCAAGGGGAAAAATGCAATAGCCACAAACTGATATCAAGCTAGTCTTTTTAGGAAACTTTAGGAAATCTACTTAACTCCACAAATAGTACTCAAGCTGCTAGTACACAAAGGAAAAAAAGCTAGTTTTGCTAGCCATTAAAAACCAAGGATGTCTCATCCAAAGGAAATAGACAAATGCATATAAATCAGCTGTATCTTAAAGGGTGTTCTTAATGAAAGGTCTGGTTTCAAACAGTGAAACCCTTATATATTTAAGCAAATGCTCATAAAAATTCTATTCCAATAGACTGTCAAAAATAGCTATGGACCAATCTAGAACTAGACCCAAATGAACTACGAGGCCAAAACCAATTTTTTTGTGTGTGGTCCAGGGGGGGTGGGGGTGGGGAACAGTTACAGAGCATGCCTCAGTTGACCCTCCAGTTAGGATTTATTAAAGGCAAAATGAAAACAATATGCTAGAAAGGTTGAATACTCCAATTAAAGAACCAATCTCACAGCCAAGGGTAATTACTAATGAAAAGCTGATCTTCACTAATTACTTTTCCTGTGAAATTCACTTAACCTGTAGATTCAATATAATATTTTTTTAATTTATTTATTTGAGAGAGCACACAAGCAGGAGGAGGGCAGGGGGAGAAGGTGAGAGAGAATCTCAAGCAGACTCCCCATCTAGTATAGAGCCCAAAGAAGGGCTGGATCTCAGGACCCTGAGATCACTCAACCGAATGAAGCACCCAGGCACCCCTAGATTCAGTATAACTTTTGATAACAAACTCATTTTCTGTCCCTGACAATATCCAATCAGGATTTAAAGGTTAAACATAACACAATTCAGCTCATTCTTCAGAGGATGATACAATTCAATCTCATTTTTTTTTTGTGGTGGTGGGCAGCAAAGCAAAGTTTACTGAGCGATAGTACAAAGCTCCCGAAGAGGGATGGGACCCAAGAGAGGTGCCCTCATCTCACTCTTTCATCATCACATATCTCCCATGAGAATGACCATGAACATAAGCAGCGCAAGCTGACAGTCTGAATATAATCTAGAAGAGATTTTAACTGAAAGAGGTAGGAAACCCGCCTTCTTTTAAACAACCATTCCCAGAAACCAGAGTCAAATAGTTTGCACATAGGGATATTCAATCTTTGAATCACATCCCAGAATGTTAGGTAACATAGTCCCAGTCTTCTCTTCTGAGGAATTATTTCCAAAGCATAAATAGCATATAGTGGAAACCACACTGGAAACTTTGTTATTATATGTCAAAAGCAAAACTTTTCTTAGATGGCAGAATCCTACAGCAGCTATTCTTAAACCTTATTATGCATCAGAATCATCTGTTAAAACACAGACTGCTAGGCCCCATCCCAAGATTCTGATACCATAGGTCTGAAGCAGGGCCTGGGAATGTGCATTTCTAACAAGTTCTCAGGTGATACTGGTGGTGTTGGTTCACAGACCACACTCTGACAATTAATGTCTTAGTGTGAAACTGTTGAATTTTTAGCTTTTTCAAAGAGAAGGGAAATATAGGCATAGGAGCCACACAGGTGTTTCTGAAACGAAGTAATACCTAGAAAGTGAGTCTGATTCATAACCAAAAGAGCCAATGTGGCAAAAACGGTTGCTAAAAAACTATCACTCACTAGGAGTTATGCTCCCTTCAGCAACACATATACTATGACTTCATAATAACTTTTATCTTGTCTTTGTTCTAGTTCTCATTCTCTAAATTGCAAGCATGCTTTTAATTCAATTTACCATTTTTTGAGGGCCTCTTTACTAAAAACTATACACAGGGATAATTAAAATAAACATTGCTGCAGGGCGTCTGGGTGGCTCAGTCGTCAGGTGTCTGCCTTGGGCTCAGGTGTCCTGGGATCAAGCCCTGCGTTGGGCGTTGGGCTCCCTGCTCCGCGGGAGGCCTGCTTCTCCCTCTCCCGCTCCCCCTGCTTGTGTTCCCTCTCTTGCTGCGTCTCTCACTGTCAAATAAATAAATAAATAATCTTTAAAAAATAATAAAATAAAAAAATAAACATTGTTCCTAAATAAACAAAATAAACTTTGTTCCTAAAGAGAGCTCAGCCTTCAAGATGACACAGAAAAAATAATCAAAATACAACTGATAACAGCTACTTTCATAACAGATGTACAAAAGACAACAGGAACATATAAGAAATAGCTAATTTTGCTGTGGCTGATATATGCACAGAAAACTTATGCATGAAATCTAAGTTAGCCTTGTCAGTTGTGGGGAGAGGGGAGATGGTCTTGCTCTAGGCAGGAGTAAACAGTTATGAGCACAGGGTTGAGAAGTGGCAGAATGGTTCTAGATACAGCTGAAAAAAATCCACATTTTTTGAGTGCTTTTATATACCAAACACCTGTTAAGTACTCATGTTACTCAGAAAAATGAGACAGTCTATAACCTCAAGACCTCACAATTTAAGGAGAATGACAAGCATCCTGCAGGCTAAGCAGCCTGGACTTCTTTCTACAGAACAAGCAATGTGACCAATCTGACTGGTGGCAGTATGAAGGATAGATCAGAAGAAAGGGGTCAGAAAACTCCTTCGATAGTCCAAATTAAAAATGAGTGTGAACTAAGTAAGAGTAGCTGTAGAAATGATGAAAAGGTGATGGATTTGAGAAATGTTTAAGGGAATGAATCAACTGAAATTGCTGACCACAGGGTGAAGGGTAATACTGTAAATGGAATAAAGGAAGCTGAACACAGAGTTGGCTTTGAAGGCACATACAGGATAAGCTATGCTGATGAGATGTTCAGATGTAGTTAAAAATATGGATCTGTTATTCAGGAGAGAGGTGGAGGCTGGAAATACGCACTTGGGAATTATCAGCTTAGATGGAAGTTGAAGCCAAGGGAGGAGATGAGATCACTCAGGGAGGATGAAAAAGGAACTGAGAATGGAACTTTCTACATAATTACACTTCTTTCCAAATGATTCACCACTGAATGCAATGCACTTTTGCTAGGATACAATACACCAAAATAGGAATTAATTCCCTTATCTGGACAACACTTCTAATAAGGTCAGGTAAATAATTTATTATTCTGCTTTGGAAGATTTAAAAGAAGGGTCTTCTCATGTTCTTGCTGTTAATGACTCAGATACAGGCACAGGATCCATACCAGAAGCTCCCAAAGCAGCATTAGACTTTGAGTACAGTGCCTAATGCTATTCACCTTTACAAAAAATCCTTAACCTCTCTTAAAAACAGCACCCATTTGGTTCCAAAGATTATTTTGGGAAACATTTTTTCTTGGGAAGAAGCTTATCCTTAATACCAATCAAATTTTCTCAACTTTTGAAAAGGAAAACGTATGGAATCTCAGCCTAACGTCCAAGACTAAACCAGCTCTCACTCTGCACCTCTGCAGTAAACTACTGGACACAAATAAAACCAATATGCCACAGAACAAGTGAATGCAGAAGGGCGGAGAGGAAAGAAAATCAACAGGAATGTAGCTATTTCCATGACGTACTGCAATGTTTATGTTCTTTTTCTCACCTTATGATCCTCTTCAATATTTCTATAAAGATTAACCAGATATGAATTTGGAAAATAAGGACAGTAACACACAAGCAAATGACTAAGAGATTCTCCACTTTGACAATGGCATGGAACAGGGAATTTCCTTCCCCCATCTAGGCTCCAATGGTCTCTCAATTTAAAAAACTGAGGATATTCAATAAAACTATGAGTCTTATTCTGAATTTTTAAAAATGAGTTATGAAAAGAGATAAATCTGACTCCACCTATTAACCATATTGACAATGTACTGAAATTGCAAGCTTTCCCACTACTTAAGTCATAACGATGGCAAAATTATTTATATGGTGAGATTAAGCAACAGGATCTAAGAAATATTTGGTATTACATACTTCATGGAGATCTGTATTTCTCTCCAAATTCTGAACAATTTACATAGTTATAGTTCATTCCCGGAATTTCAGTTGCATCTCCAAAAGGGGCAATATAGTATGAAGAAAGCTTTATGTTTAAATGGTGAAAGGGGAGCCACAGGGCAAATCATTCTTAAAGCAACAAGCAATTTCACCCCCATTAAATGGGAATTTAACATACATTCAATCTGCTGTTAGAAGAATTAAGATCCTACTTGTGGAATTTACTAAGCCTATTCAGAAAGAGACTATCAAGAACACATTCTTAAAATTAACACAATCCAGACAATGAAATATTATTCAGTGTTAAAAAGAAAGGAGCTATCAAGCCATGAAAAGACATAGAGGAGCCTTAAATGTATTACTAAGTAAAAAAACCAATCCGAAAAGGTTATATACTGTATAATTCCAATTATATGACATTCTAGAAAAGGCTGAACTATGGAGACAGTAAAAAGATCAGTAGCTGCCAAGGGCTAAGGGGGAGGGAAAGAAAGGATGAACAGGTGGAACACAGGACTTTCAGGGCTGGGAAACTATTCTCTATGACACTATAATGTGGGTACGCGTAATGACCTGTATCCACAACTCCTAGAATGGACAACACTGAGAAGGAACTCTAACGTAAACTATGGACTTAGGGTGATAATGTGGTATCATTGTGGGTTCACTAATTGTAACAAACGTACCACTCTGACAGGAATGGTGTTAGTGGAGAAGGCTATACGTGTGGGTGGGGGCAGGGTACATATAGTTAATTCTCTGTACTTTTTCTTAATTTTGCTGTGAACCCAAACTGCCCTAAAGAATAAAGTCCATTAAAAATAATTAAATATACCAACTGAAAAATACTTATAATCATGCACTGAGATTTATTTGCCCGTGGCATTTAGTTCCTGACTGCAGATAATTTTTAAAGATTTGAGAGAGAGAGATAAAGCATGTGTGTGCGTGCGCACACACACACTCAAGCAGAGGGAGAGAATCTTCAAGCAGACTCCCCACTGAGTGCACAGCCTGATGTGGGGCTCAATCCCACAACCCATGAGATCATGACCTGAGTCGAAACCAAGAGTCAGATGTTCAACTGACTGAGCCACCCACGTGCCCGGGTGCAGATAATTTCTTTTTAAATGACACATTAATGCAAAACTATCTTTGAGCAATGAGAATTTAGTTTAGCCCAGACAAGCGAAGTGATATCCACCCATCTTGTGTTTATGATGCAAGAAGAGAAAACACAGAGCTCTTTTCTAGCCTATAAATCATCTTAAACCTTGAGATCACCCACACTTCCCATGAGACTGTCTTTACCAACACCCTCCTAACTCCACTAAACAGAAATCTCTCAGCTTAGAGAAAAACATATTACCCAACATAGGAAGACATTTCATATACCTTCATCATTTTAAGTACCCAAGGGCAGATACTACACTTTTGGGTAAGGCAACCACATAATTTATTATGTAAATCAGGACATTTCTGGGGTGCCCGGTGGCTCAGTCAGTGGAGCATCTGACTCTTGATCTCCGCTCAGGTCTTGATCTCAGGGTCGTGAGTTCAAGCCCTGCGCTGGGCTCAATGCTGGGTGTGGAGTCTACTCAAAAAAACAAAAAAACAAAAAGAAAAAATCACCAAGTAAACCAGGACACTTTTGCTATGTATAATTATGATGGGACAACTGGCACCAATTGAGAATTATAGCTACCCCACTAATGGGGAACCTAGAGGTTGTGCAGTGTAAAATCAAGCAATTAGAATGGAGCTATCCCAGAATAAAACTCCAGGTTAATTCACTTTCAATTCTAAACACAGTATATTTGTGATTTACAAACTTTTCCCAAGAACTTTGAGCAATAATTTTCCAAGACCCCTTTGACTGTTAAAACACCTACGTCTCAGATTTAAATATATCTAGTCCTACAAAGCCCCTCCAAATTTCCAGGTTTTTTTCTTCCCCTCTATTAAAACTGGTAAGACCTCAACCCTATTCTCCTATATTCAATATTATTTGGTATCTATTCCACCTTTGGCTAAGATAAATTCCCCACTAACCAGAACCTCTTGCCTTACTATAAAGTATGCATCATATTCAAGCCCTACCGCCTTGGTTTCAAATGACAGTATACAAAGACCAGTGAACCCTAAGGTTGGCAAAAGGTAAGTTTCCTACTTGGTAGTCTGAAGGCATTATCATATCTAGTAAAATTATAAACCCTGGTACAAATAGACCAAGATTATACAGGCTAGCATTAACTCTCTAAAATGTATTATCAGGTACTTTCTGATAGTGTTTCAGAAATGAATACCAAACTTCATGGTAATAAAATGCTAGACATACCAATTTAAACTGTGACTTTAAGGAAAGTATAATAATGTATAAAAATTGTCCCATTTAATATATATGTTTAGTCTGAAACCTCAGTTTCCTTGTGTATACAATCCTAAGACTGGAATAGAAGATTTCTATGGTCTTTTCTAATAGAACAACTAATATTCTATAAAACTACATATAATAATCTGAAATGCAGCATTTTATGAATCCATGAAGATGCATAAGGCAGTACTATGCTTGTGCAAGAGTATATTTTAATAGACTGTAAATTATTTGGAAACCAGAACAGGCCTCTAATTTTGTATCCCCACAATGCCTTGCTGCACATATAACAGTCAATAATACTTGTTAAAAGAATGTTGAGAAATACAATTCTCATTAACTGAGGATTAAGGATCAAACCCTTTCATCAAGTTTCAACCTATTAACAACTTAAAATGTGCTAGTAATTAGTATGTTAATGAGCAGTATAATAAAGGAAACCGTATCTCTTAAATTAGTGGAGATTTTCAGAATATCAGTGTCATCTTTCTGAATATCGACAGAATCATGAATTCTAGAAAACTAAACTATGGTATATTTGAATTTACCATAGAGGCCCTAGAAGTTACTTTAAAAAAATCAAATCAGTCTGTTTTCTTGCCATGCATCCATTAGTACTAACAAGGGATTAAGAACTGAATTTAAATAGATTTTTGATTTAAAAAAATAAAAAACAGATTTTGACTTGAGATTTTACTTTACAATTGGAATGCAACTTTCCCATTCTTTTCCAAATTAGGTAGTGATGCCACCCACCATCCATCCCAAAAGAGAAGGAAATTCAGATTTCCCTGTAAACCTCCCAGAATCAAAAACAAACAGCCTAGAAATTTCTTCTTTGAAAAGATAACCTTTTAAGAAATCCTTTGTGGGGGGAAGGGCAGGAAGTAGGACATGTTCTAATCATTCTTAAAAAAACAAAAACAACAACAAAAAAAACCAAAAAGATTACTAACAGGTAACTGAATGTCTCTGAAAACAAATTCATTGTAAGAGCACCTAACCTTTACTGATCATTTATATGCGTCAAGCACAGTGCAAAGTCTATTACATAATCTAACTCACTTCATTAAAATACAGTCTACTGCTTAAGGCTGTTGTTGCCATTCTACAGATCTGCAGAAGCAGGATGCACACCCTGGCAGTTATGATTCCAGAATTCAAAACACGACACTATTTTGCCTGACAGTAATACTTTGTTTACTACGGACAATTAGAACTAAATAATATCCTATATACATTATGTAATCCAAAAACATTTTATCTTAGAATGACTATCACACAGCGTGTTCTACTTTTCCCTCGTCAATGTTCCCAGTTCAGGCCTTTATCAATTTACAACCATCCCAGATTATCTAAGTTACCTATATGGAAATTCTATGTGGGTCTATGATTTTTAAAAGTATTTGGCATTATTAACTGTGACCTATTGTTTTAAGCTAGTGTTCCTAACTAGTAAACTGGAACTTAGATTTCTAGTTCTTACTGGCAGATCCCCAAGGTGGTTGCTAAAACCACACACCCTGAAGATTTTTCCTCCCACAGAAGGATGAAAACTAATAGCACTTTCAATCCTTTTCCAGGCAGGGACTTAACAGCATACCTCTGCAATCCTATCTTGTGCATATTCTCGAATTTCAAAACTCAAGGCAAATGACAAGCAGGTCTTTCTCATTAAAGAGTCTGATAAATCTTGCAATAAAAATTATTTTACCAAGTCATAGGATGATTATATTTGTGCTATTTTACAGTCTGCCTGAAAGAGATCATCTCTTCTTTTTGTCTTATAACTATAGACAAATCTGTTAGTATAAATATTTCAATCACTGACTTTGCAAAGTATCCATAGGACATCTCCGAGGCAGCTATCAAGACTGAGCAAGTAGATTGTGAACCAAAGGTAAGATACCTTGTGCAAAAAAAAAAATTTTTTTTGTTTCAGTAGGTCTACAAAGAGGTCACCCATATCATCAATTTTAAAATTTTGCTCCCCCAACCTTAAGGAGTTTTTGAAACAATTAGGAGATTCCCTCCCCTCCTAAACAGCTCTACTTTTATCTAATTAACAAACTGAGATTCTACTTAATTTTTAAATAAAAAGAAAAAAATTTTCAGCTGCTAAAAGTTGAAAACTTAAATCTAATTCTTGCCCCAGTCTGATACTTAACATATACCATTGTCCAAAGAGGCTCTAATTCAGTTGCAGTGCCTTACTAGAATCAAAATATTCTGAATCCTGTTCACTAATGTTCTATCCACTAAAATCTGCTCCCTCTTTGATTCCTCGGGAAATCCCAAAATCCAGTCAAACAACCCAAATCTGTTATATTCTCCTTTCACAGTTACTTATTTGTAATTTGATCATCTTGTTTCAGGTCTTCATTACCTCCTAACTCCATGATACCTCCTAACTCCATACTTCCTAACTAACTCCATGATACCTCCTAACTAACTTCATGATACCTCCCAACTCCATGACACCTAACAAACTCCATGATAACCTCCTAACAAACTCCATGATAACCTCCTAACAAACTCCATGATACCTCCTAACAAACTCCATAATACCCCCTAACTCCATGATACCTCCTAACTCCATGATTATGTAGTACCTCCACCTCCACAATGAGATGGAAGATCAGGTTATTTACTTACCTAGTCTCCCAAACATCAGCAAAATATTGCTGCTTCTCTTGAAAAGGGACAGCAAAATTGAATCCAGAACGCTTCCACTAAAAATTACCAGAGTTGTCCCAGGAATTATCTACATGGTTACAATATCAAATGTGTGAACATTCAAAATTTCTGACAAAAAATATGTCTCAGGATAAAAAAAGAGTACTATATCATTCTTTTTCATTTAATAAAGCTTTTTCCCTGTTTGGAATGAGAAAGGCCCTCTCAATGGACCAATTTCAATATAAAGAATTCAGTCATCAGCAACGTAATTCCCTTCAGTGACAATGAGTAACAATAGATGTATTCTAGGGGCTCCATATACTTACATAAATGAAAATATATGTCACTCCAATTACCGTATTTGAAAAAGGAAGGCTATAAATACCAAGATAAATTATATCATAATTAATACTACTAGAGCTTTACAGTCTATAAAATTATATGTCTACATAAAACAAGCTTTGAAAGGATACACAAAAGACTATTAACAGTGCTTGTTCCTGGGGAGTGAGAATCAAGACGTAAAAGGAGGAACTTTAATATTTTACCTTATACACCTGGGTATTATTTGAAATATAAATGTAAGCAAGTCCTTTCATAATTTTTTTAATCCGTAACTTTCCCCTTTTTCAAAAACGTAAATGAAATAATTCCATGTCAAAATGGTTAACAACTATCCCAGGCAGGAAGATTTATCCTCCCTGTCTGCTAATATTCCCTCCTACAGTAAGTTATATCTATCCTTTGAAAATTCAACCTGATGAAAACTTCATTTTATGTTAGGTTGATATGGCTGACAAGTTTATGCAGCCAGTTACCTCAGGCTCACCTTGTACTACTGGGCCTCTCAAGTTTTTCCAATAGTGTATTTTGAGAATTTAAGACTCGACACAATTCTTGAGCTGTTTCAGTGACAAAAGTATAGTGTTGCAGAATGGTAAGGTGACACTCTAAGACACTACTAAAAACACATTCCACTCAAATTCTTACCCATTCTAACTTTAAAGCTGCTAAAATGTACATACCTGTTACTGAAATACAAGTGCTAGCCATCTCATACTTCTAATGGTAATTTCTCAGCAATTTTCACTACAGTTTAATGTTGTTCCTAAAGAACGAACTACTACTCTGTATACTTTTTTTTTCTTTAATGCACATCAAAATTTGCCCTTTCATCCTACAGCTGTAAAATCTGATTACCCCTAGCACCACCCCCACCCCATAATTGAATTTTAATGTCTACCTGCCACTGGGTAGCAAATTATATGCTCCATAGGCAGACATTTCAGAATGTTTCATGTGCACTCCACAGTAAGTGGTAGCTTTGCAGGGAAGCACTAAAATTTACCAGCCCACAGCAAGTACCTTATAGTTTATAATCAATATTCATTACTAGCCACCTGCCTAGAATTCTTTCTGCCTTGATGTTCTCAGTTCTATAAAGAATTAATTTCCTTTGTGACTAGGCCTCAAAGACTAGCTGAGCTGTTTCTGAAAAATATGGACATTATGACCTTGTGGAGATTAAAAATTTTAAGAGCATGTTAGAAAAATCTCCATCATACAATGAAAATCATTATAAACTATTAGGAAAAGCAAAAATACCCAGAAGTCACAATATACAAACACTCCAGCTCAAAAACATGAGTCAACTAAACTAACCTTTGCATATGACAAGCAGAATAGAATTTGCTACCCCTCTGCCTCAAAAAGATTCAAATACAATAGGACAAAGAATTTAAAAGTACCAAATGTTTATCTAGAAACAATGGAAGATACCAGAAGGGATGAGGCCAAGTAGGTATAGGTAAGACTAACATTAAGATAGAAAAAATAGGAGAGAAAAAAGGACTTAAAAAAAATTAAATATATACCATATATACGCTATTTAATTATATAATTAAAGCATAAAGCTCCTAAAAAGGACTCAAAACCATATTGTGGAGGAAAACAGACGAACAAGAGAATTCTGAGGACAAGAATAAAGGAATAAAGCACATGTTTCTTGTATTGCCTTAAACATTTAGGCCCCTGTCTTAATGCCTAAAGCTACAAAGAATTTTCTGCTGCTAGAAGTATGAAGACGAGATGTACAGCAAAACATATATGCCTTTAAAGCATTTTACAAGAACCAAGAAAATGTGGAACTTTTAAAACATTCACTGAACTGGAAGAAAATCACACACGTGAGTTTCCTAGTGACAATCATGTTGCTAAATTTCTAACTCAAGCAACAACTATAAAAATGTCACTACTATAAGCATAATCTAATTTTGAAGGTGCTATAAAGTACTGTAGTACTAGCAATATTACCCACTCTACCATTACTTCAAAAATAAAACAGCACTGCAGGACACCTGGGTGGCACATCAGTTAAGCATCCCACTCTTGGTTTCCACACAGGTCGTGATCTCAGAGTCGTGGATCAGGACTGAAGTCGGGGTCTGTGCTCAGTGAGGAGCCTGCTTGGGTTTCTCCTCGCCTCTTCCTCTGCTCCTCCCCACCCCTTGCGCTGTCTCTCAAATAAATAAATAAATCTTTATAAATAAAGAGGTAGATAGCACTGCTAAACATATTATTGCTGTGCTAAGGTTGAAAGCCAACCTCAAAGACTAAGGAGGTTGATCATTTGGAATTAGCATGTTTAGTGTTAGCATCAGGCTCCAAAGACCTTAAATGGTTGATAGGTTGTGTGTTAACCAAAAAAAATCATTTTAATTACTTCCTTGCTTTTATTAAAAATAAAAAGGGACTAATATCTCCCATATTAGAGATTTCAAATTTCATAATCATTTCACTATAAAAACAACTAGCTTTCAGATTAAAAAGTAAACCAAGATAACTGAAAGGATAATAGTGAAAGAAACTGTTATCAAACACCTATCTTGTGTCAGGTATCATGCTAGGTGATTTACATAAGCAATCCCATTCTAACACTACTCTATGCGGTGTGCATTCCACCTAATCCACAGATAAGGAAACAGGGATTAAGAGAATTAACAAGGGGCACGTGGGTGGTTTTGCGGTTAAGCGTCTGCCTTTGGCTCAGGTCACGATCCCAGGGGCCTGGGATCGAGCCCCACATCGGGCTCCCAGCTCAGTGGAGAGTCTGCTTCTCCCTTTCTCTCTCCCTCTCCTCTCCCCCTGCTCGTGCTCTCTCTCTCAAATAAATAATCTTAAAAAAAAGAGAGAGAGAGAGAGAGAGAGAGAGAGAAAAAAATTGCCAAATATCAGGACTCCAATCAAATGTCTCAGGTTTCAAAATTCATAATATAATCCTTTGGTAAGGAGCATGCAAAACGGGGCCCACTGACACTTTTATTTGACCAGTATTTTTAGAAGTCCAACTTGCAGGGTTTTCACAGTCAAAGCATGTATTGTATTCTCCAGTTTAGCAAACGGTACTTGCCTAGCTTTTGCAATAAATGAGTTTGCAGCCCCTGCTCTAAAGCATGTTAACCAAAAGAATAAAAACAAGTGAACAGCTGCTCTCCTTGCCTTTCCATTCCTAGAAGAGGTGTGGCTTTGACCAGTGGTTGTCCTGGGGACTAGGTACTATAATCCTCTGTCTAAGGATACTTACAAGTGGAGGGACTCATAGAAATATTTTCAGTGGAGACTGTTCTGCCTTTTATGGAGCATTCTGGAGATTTGTGGGTATATTTTTGGTTGACACGTGATTGATTACTAGCCTCTAGAGGGCCAGGTCCAGGGATCCTCAACATCCCACAAAATAGGAAACGTCTTAAACAACAAAGAGTTGTCCCTCTTCCTACACTACTTGCAAATGGCATTCAAGATGAAAAACTTGTTCTGAGCCTAGAACCAACCTAACTCTGTTTTAAATATAACACACAAAGTATTCTTACATGGTTTTAATCACCACTCGGTTTTCCAGGAATGCAACTACCATGCAGAGTGAGAATAGACTGGACTTTGTTTCATTTGGAACTTCACCAAAAGTTGTTCACCTTCTCAGAAAATGACATTGTCAATAGCAGTGCCACCTGTGGTATTTGAGTCACCTTTACAGCAAGACTACTGCATTTGTAACTGTCACATTCTTGGTTTTTCTACATATGGATATAAACAGTAGGCTACCTCATTGCCTTCCTGTGCAGCCATGCCTAAACATTCGGACCAAACTACTGTTATTACTATTTTCTCCTTTATATTACATTTAGGGCATTACATTTTTTTCTCTTAATGTGTAGGTAGAGCAAAATATCTGTGAATTTCATTCAGGATATCCTGAATGAAAGAGGGAACGGGCATGAAGGGTAACAGGATGTCCCTATAACCAGATTTAACTTGAGATGACAGCAGTACTGGGAAGCACACTTCAAAGATTATAGAAATTCAGTATCAGCCTTCCCCAGGAGAGGGAGGATAATTCAGTGAAACACATTCTTAAAAAAAAAGGGGGGGGGGCATCTGGGTGGCTCAGTCAGTTAAGTGTCCAACTCTTGATTTCAGCCCAGGTCATGATCTCAGGGTAGTGAGATAGAGCCCACGTTGGACTCCATGTTGGGTGTGGAGCCTGCTTAAGATTCTCTCTCTCCCTTCCCCTCTCTGCCCCTCCCTCACCTCTAAAAAGAATAAAATAAATAAAATAATAAAATAAAATTCACATTCTAAGATAGTCATCATTTATCAGAAGAACCAACCTTGAAATAATCTTGCCCTTCTCATTAGCATTTCATTTTCCTCTTCAATTTCCTATAAACCACCAGAGTTGCAGTTAACCTATAAGGGTAAATATTTTATAAAGTACAAGGCCGTATAACTCAAAGTTATACATACATGCCACTTTACAATATAGCAGTTTATAAAGCACTTTCCCACACATTATCATTTAATTTAATGAAAACCCTATGGATTAAGTACTAATCTAATTTTAAAAATAGGAACCATGGCAACTAAAATGGAAATAGGAATTCAAGGCTACTGCCAAATCCAGTGCTTTTTCTATTCAACTACACTGCCCCACAAAATAACATTTTAACACAGTTTTTATTTACATTTTACATTCACGGTGGGGACAGAGTATCAGTTTATCTTGTAATATGGTCTCCAACTAAGTTCAGACATCAAATTTAAACTAATTTTCTAGTTTCATAAAAACCATGAATTATTTTGAACACCTCTTAAACCTGCCTTAAATATATTTAAAATAAATATGTGTAAGTATAAGTATGATCATGCTTTATGCTACTTAATATCCTTAATATCATTCACGCTGGAACCTATTTTTTTTTTAATTTATTGGAGAGAGAGAGAGAGAGAGAGAAACAGCACAAATAGGAGGGGCAGAGGGAGAGGGAGGATAGATCTCGAGAAGACTCTCTGCTGAGCATGGAGCCCGATGGGGGCTCGATCCCAGGACCCCAAGATCATGACCTGAGCTGAACACCAAGAGTCAGATGCTTAACTGACTGAGCCACCCAGGCACCCCCACCCTGGAACATACGCATTGTGCAATTCTTGTTATTCTTATAGCTGCCTCACCCTGGCCCACACCAAAAGACAGAAGGTAAAATCTCTTATACCAAATTACTAATATAGGGTGACACACTCTGGTCAAAGACCTTGTAACTAAAGCTCATGAAACCATGATTTTCTTAGTATTAAAAACTTACCTGTAAAGAAATCACATCCGTCAACTGCAGAGCTAACATCTACTTTCTGACTCTCTAAATCAGGTGGTTATAATTCAGCAAGTGAAAAATTAGAATAGAACCCACTAGGAGGAAAAGGGTGTGTGGTCAGTCACATCTTCACTCATATACATTTCTCTTCTTCCATGCTAAGAATGCAAATATATTCCAAGCCCCAAGGTAAAATGTGAAAAAGGACAATCCTTGAACAAATAGCCCCAGAATCATCTTTATCATATACCCTCAGGCAATAGTGCCCTAAATTTTAAAATATTTTAGGTAAGGAGAAAAGAGGGGAGTTGATAAAACAACCACCTAAGAGCTTGTGCTCACATCCCTCCTGAAAATAGCTTCAATTTTTTTTTTAAAGATTTTATTTATTTATTTGAGAGAGAGAGAGAATGAGAGATAGAAAGCACAAAGGGAAGAGGGTCAGAGGGAGAAGCAGACTCCCTGCCGAGCAGGAAGCCCGATGTGGGACTCCATCCCGGGACTCCAGGATCATGACCTGAGCCGAAGGCAGTCGCTTAACCAACTGAGCCACCCAGGCACCCCAATAGCTTCAATTTTTAAAGAATAAAAATCCTACTCTGTCAAACATAACAGAATTGAAGAAAACATATATAGAAATGCGAGTAACCAAACTAAAACACTACCCTAAACTATATTTTCTCACACAAAATTTGCAATATGACAATATGCAAATTTTAATATGACAATTTTGGTCATATTAAATCCACTTTAAAAAGATTTAATACAAACTCTCACTCTTTGCAGATGATATGATACTGTATGTGGAAAACCCAAAAGACTCCACCCCAAAACTGCTAGAACTCATACAGGAATTCAGTAAAGTAGGATATAAAATCAATGCACAGAAATCAGTGGCATTCCTATACACCAACAACAAGACAGAAGAGAGACAAATCAAGGAGTCGATCCCCTTTACAATTGCACCCAAAACCATAAGATATCTAGGAATAAATGTAACCAAAGAGGCAAAGGATCTGTACTCAGAAAACTTTAAAATACTCATGAAAGAAATTGAAGAAGACACAAAGAAATGGAAAAACGTTCCATGCTCATGGATTGGAAGAACAAACATTGTGAAGATGTCAATGCTACCTAGAGCAATCTACACATTCAATGCAATCCCCATCAAAATACCATCCACCTTTTTCAAAGAAATGGAACAAATCATCCTAAAATTTGTATGGAACCAGAAGAGACCCCGAATAGCCAGAGGAATATTGAAAAAGAAAAGCAAAGCTGGCGGCATCACAATTCCAGACTTCCAGCTCTATTACAAAGCTGTCATCATCAAGACAGTATGGTACTGGCACAAAAACAGACACATCGATCAATGGAACAGAATCGAGAGCCCAGAAATGGACCCTCAACTCTATGGTCAACTCATCTTGGACAAAGCAGGAAAGAATGTCCAATGGAAAAAAGACAGTCTCTTCAACAAATGGTGTTGGGAAAATTGGACAGCCACATGCAGAAGAATGAAACTGGACCATTTCCTTACACCACACACAAAAATAGACTCCAAATGGTTGAAAGACCTAAACGTGAGGCAGGAGTCCATCAAAATCCTAAAGGAGAACACAGGCAGCAACCTCTTCGACCTCAGCCACAGCAACTTCTTCCTAGAAACATTGCCAAAGGCAAGGGAAGAAAGGGCAAAAATGAACTATTGGGATTTCATCAAGATAAAAAGCTTTTGCACAGCAAAAGAAACAGTCCACAAAACCAAAAGACAACCAACAGAATGGGAGAAAATATTTGCAAATGACATATCAGATAAAGGGCTAGCATCCAAAATCTATAAAGAACTTATCAAACTCAACACCCAAAGAACAAATAATCCAATCAAGAAATGGGCAGAAGACATGAACAGACATTTTTCCAAAGAAGACATCCAAATGGCCAACAGACACATGAAAAAGTGCTCAACATCGCTCGGCATCAGGGAAATCCAAATCAAAACCTCAAAGAGATACCACCTCACACCCGTCAGAATGGCTAAAATTAACAAGTCAGGAAATGACAGATGTTGGCGGGGATGTGGAGAAAGAGGAACCCTCCTACACTGTTGGTGGGAATGCAAGCTGGTGCAACCCCTCTGGAAAACAGTATGGAGGTTCCTCAAACAGTTGAAAATAGAGCTACCATACGATCCAGCAATTGCACTACTGGGTATTTACCACAAAGATACAAATGTAGGAACCCGAAGGGGTACATGCACCCCAATGTTTATAGCAGCAATGTCCACAACAGCCAAACTGTGGAAAGAGCCAAGATGTCCATCGACAGATGAACGGATAAAGAAGATGTGGTATATATACACAATGGAATATTATGTAGCCATCAAAAGGAATGAGATCTTGCCATTTGCAACGACGTGGATGGAACTGGAGAGTGTTATGCTGAGTGAAATAAGTCAATCAGAGAAAGACATGTATCATATGACCTCACTGATATGAGGAATTCTTAATCTCAGGAAACAAACTGAGGATTGCTGGAGCGGTGGTGGGTGGGAGGGATGGGGTGGCTGGGTGATAGACATTGGGGAGGGTATGTGCTATGGTGAGCACTGTGAATTGTACAAGACTGATGAATCATGGATCTGTACTTCTGAAACAAATAATGCAATATATGTTAAGAAAAAAAAAGAAGAAGATAGCAGGAGGGGAAGAATGAAGGGGAGTAAGTCGGAGGGGGAGACGAACCATTAGAGACGATGGACTCTGAAAAACAAACTGAGGGTTCTAGAGGGGAGGGGGGTGGGGGGATGGGTTAGCCTGGTGATGGGTATTAAAGAGGGCACATTCTGCGTGGAGCACTGGGTGTTATGCACAAACAATGAATCATGGAACACTACATCAAAAACTAATGATGTAATGTATGGTGATGAACATAACAATAAAAAATTATTTTAAAAAAAGATTTAATACACAAAACTCACCAAATTACAAGATGCTTTGTCACTTAAGTTCTAAACGGAAAACCAAAATAGAAGAAAAAAAAAAGACCTTCTTCTAACGTTGCCAGATTTAGCAAATAAAAATTCTTTGTTGTTTATCTGAAATTCAAATATAACTGAGCATCCTACATTTTATCTGGCAACCCTATACTCTGAACTAATTAAAGTGAACTCTCACCTCTACCAAAGTACTACAGTATCAGCTCCCACTCAAAGAATAGGCTAGGGCTTCTATCATAGCAGAATTTTGACCAATGAAGTCTTAAAAGAGTTAGTCTGGCAGTGCTTTATTTCTGTTGATAAGGTTTTCTTTAAGAGCAGACATTTACCATATAAAAAAATGCCTATTTTCTAAGAGCCAAATATTAAACTTTTACTAGGTTCCATGCAGTATGAACTCTTAGGAAGTTTATGGTTCTATGTGTAAAACCCAAACTGGGAAAGTTTCATAATGTAGGTTTTTTATAACTAAACAAAAAAAAATTTGTTCATAAAGATTATGATAAACAGAATCCTGTTAATCAGTATGACAGGCAGATCCTAAAAGCTACTTTAATGGATTCCAAAGTTAATTTGCCATTTTTCTTGAATTCATAATCATAGAACTTTAGTGTTGAAAACTAATTTCTGGTCCTTAGAAATTTCTGGATATCCCATTTCACTTCATATTTCCATAAAAGTTTTTTCTATTATTGAGCTCTTAAGTACTAGATGTAAAGGAAAGAGATCCTCCTTTTGTTTTATGAGGCCCCTCTCCTCTCAACCAGCTCTTTGCCCTACTTATAAACAGTTCTGACAATGAGTGAGAGCAAATAACTATTCTTCTGCTAGTTTCATTAAAATCATCTTCTTAATACTAAGCCTATACTTTTCTTCCTCATGCTCTAGGCCACTGCTCTTTGATAGAGCCCATCCATCTTTGGAGACTGCCTAATTCCCTTACTTCATTTACACTGCTACCTTGAAGGTATTAATAGATAATCACATCCCCCTAGTGCTCCCTTTTCCTGTATTTAGCTCCTTCAGGCTTTTCTCCTAAGGTTTATGCTACTATCAATGCAGAATTATCTGCATTTTATCTTAAATGTGATTGGAAAGTGTTCATAATTATTTGGAGTTCTATCCTAGTAAGAAAACAGTAACACTGTTAGTAGTACCATAATTTTGATATGTGATCACTAGGTTATTTTTCTAAGGGTAATTCAATGACAGTTCCCTGAAAGTTATTTGAAACCTCTTTATAGTTGCTCTTTTCTAGGTAGCAGTTTCCTGGTTTGCATTAAGGCCATTTATTTCATCTTCCTTGGTGAATGATTTGATATTAAGCATTAACAAATAGAATTTCAATGCTGGAGCTGCTATGCTATTTTTCCAGTTGTTCCACAATGGTTTCCAACCTGCTGAACTTGTATAATCGAAAAATCCTCAGTTAAATTAACATATTCCTTCAATCTATGGATTGAAAAGTATTTCAATACTTTTGAAAGCCTTGCTGGCTCACTCAGTAGAGCATGTGACTCTTCATCTCAGAGTTTTGAGTTAAAGCCCCACACCGGATGTAGAGATTACTTAAAAAATAAAATCTTTGAAAGAAAGGGGCGGGGGGAGAAAAGTATTCAGATAGTTGTCAACAGAGGATAAGAACATACTGTTACCTTATTTCCCTCAAAGCAGTGTCTAAAAATGAGTAAACTTGCTACTCTAGGATCTTAAACGTGAAATGCTAATGATTCTTCAGTGATGGTTCTGTTTTCTTTTTTCCTCCTTCCCTGTGGCCAGTGCTCAAGTCATTTTGTACACACCAGCAAAATGCCTCAGACAATGGCATCAGAGTAAGCATTCAGTTCTGAATAAACAGGAAGTGCTCCCAGTCCTGTACTCAACCAATAACTCAAAGGCAGGGGCTAGGGAATAAGGAACAGAAGTTCTAATTTAAAAGGACAACTAAAGGGGCACCTTAGTGGCTCAGGTCATGATCTCAGAGTCCTGAGATCCAAGCCCTGTGTTGGGCCCTGGCTTCAGTGGGAGTCCGCCTGAGATTCTATTCTCTCTCCCCCTCTACCCCTCCACCCCACCCCCCTATGCGCTCTCACTCTCTCAAATCTTTAAAAAAATAATAAAAGGACAACATACTAAAAAACTTATGCTTTGATTATGATTATGATTTTCAAACTACTGTAGCTTCCCCTAGTTCAGAAAGAAAAAAGGTCAATATTATATAAGTGATGGCTAATGTATTAATTTAACAACGCTATATTTTCCTTATTAACAGTACACGTTATTACTGACAAATGCCTCATGAAAATCCTTACTGTGTTTATAATCATATTACAGATTAACATAGTATATAAAAAAATAAAACAACCCAAAACTACTCCATACTAGAAAATTCTGTTGAGTCTCACCAGCCATTAATGAATTATGAAATCGAGCTAGGTCACAATAGTTTTCTTCATATACATTACAGAATGCAGATATTGTACAAAATGTTATATACTTGTGCTCACTTCGGCAGCACATATACAAAATGTTACATACTTATGCATATACTTAGTCACAAATAAAATCTGTATTTCTGGATCACAAACAAAAGTGTTAAAGCCTTTTTCTAAAGAGCTTTTATATTTTTAGAAATATTTCAACATAATTGCGAACCAAATTATTTCTATTTTACTAACATAAGCTAATCCCTACTAACTGCATTTCAGCATCTAGAAAATTTTAGTTTGTAATGTTAATTTTTCAGGTTATTTTTAAATTAATAAGCAGCAAGGATGTACTTATAACTCTTGTAACTAGATGAAGAGTATATGGGAATTTATTACATTACTCACTCTACTTTTTATGTTTGAAATTCTAACAAAAATGTAAAAAAAACAAGGAAATGGGCCTACTTAACAAATACAAAGAAGTATAATAAATAAACTTATAAACGGAGACTTGAACACACCGTTTCTAAGGACTATAAATCTAGGAACTTCCTTAGATTTAATTCAGGTAATAGATTGCCTTGTTCAACTATAATGGAAAGGTTTAGGTCTAAAAAAATACATAAGAGACAGGAGAAACAAAGCCATAAATAGAAAACAAACCTCCTCAACAGATAATATAATTATTTAACTGTGCCTCATTGTCTCTTCATTGCCTCTCCGATAGTCAACTACTTTTCAACCAACAGAAAGAATACGAAATATCTACCTACCTGGCAGTGATTTTCATTTCTTAAAATGTTTAATTCACACTGGCAATTTTCCCAGTGAGTTTAATATAAGAACTCTATAACACACCATTCTGCCTTCCTGAAACAAAAACTACAAATGTCTGAAGTAGGTTTACAGGCAGTTGGATTTCAAAACAGTGCATGCCTCAAAAATCAGTTTTTCTTATTTCCAAAAAGTAAGTTTCTAAACACTTATTAAAACATAAAGCATTCTCTCCCTAGGCCCTTTACACATTAGAGGTACCTAAGCTGTAAGGTCAATTGTGTAATTTTAGAACTGGAAGGGAATTTTGACATCATCTAGTCAAAGTGGTTTTCAAATACTGTATCAGGAAGAAAAGAAGAATCAACGGCGTAACAGTTTATATACACAAGCACACTTACTTTTTTTACTGCATCATACTGCATATGGAACATCTTGCCTTGTTAGTATTCTATCAGAAAAGGACTTGACATTTTGTCTTGTACAGTATTTTACATTTAACCACTTTTAGAATGTGAGTATACATTTGGACAGGATTAAAACTACTGGTACAATCTGTAACTTAAATGTTTTCTGATAATAGAAACTTACATAATATATAGAACCCTGACACTTTCAGAATGATTTCACATCTCATTTATATTTCACTGTCTAGCCAATTTGAAGCAATACTTGGGTGTAATGATATAAATTAAGACAAAACAAAGGGAAACAAAGCCTATCAAAACCGATATCTTTCTGGAAAATACCATAAAATATACCACAAGCTTATAGTAATTAGGATTATTTGGAAAGAAAGCCAGTCTTAAAACATTCCATAATTGTTTTCAGAAATGCAAAAGAATACCATTCACTACTTTTTAGTACAAGGAACTTAACACAAGATGTTTCCATCAAAGCTGACCACAATCTGTTTTAATGAAGAGATAGGACCGGGTTTTTAAAACCTGAAACATAAACAAGAAACAAAAAACCAGCAGGTGGGTGAGGAACATTAAACATGTCTCCCACTAACTTACTATATGCAAATAAGTGTGGATACTTATGAAATTCTTTAAATCCCATCTACACAGACCAATTACAAGTTCTGAGCAATCAGGTCAAAATAACCTCGTTAATTAGGTTTGATTAATAAATGTGTATCTTTGTATTTACATAAAAACAAACAAACAGAAAGCCTACTGTCAGTTTTAGATAACATAGTAAACTGGAATTAGGTACAAATCTTGATTCCCTCTCCTAAATTGAACAAATTCTTGAAAAACAGATAACATTTTATACAGAAATGTTTTTACATAAGATCACTGCAATATTTCACTTTAAACTCAGTGAGAAGTCTGTGTGTGGGGGGGGGGTCTAAGCCTATAAAATCTAATAGTTTATAAATCAACTAATTTTACTGGAGAGGTTTCCTACCTTCCCAAAGCTAATCCTTACCAACTAAAATTAAGAATTCTGAAAAAAAAAATCCACAAAAACCTCACAAACAAGTTTAAAAATGCATTATCTAAGGTGCTTAAAATTAAACTCCATGTCATCAATGGCATTTTAAAAAATGCCATGTAAAATGATAATGTTTTAAGAGAAACACTGAAAGGCAAGCCAGTTGTTCACAGGAGGTGATTTTATACCATTTTTTTTAACATTGATGTGTGAATTTACTTTAGAGGTCCCTGCTCTATTTATTTTCTGACAGATTCCATTTTTCCAGATGCTCCTCAAATGAAGATTTATTCCTGTCTTACATCCCACTTTTCTTCTTGTACTACTGAAGCCTTTCTTGTCTTTCCCTTTCTCTTAGAACTTCATTCTCTACTTCTGATCCTGTCCAGACTGTGCTCTCACTGTAAACAAAAAATGGAATAGATGCAAAAAAGTTTTCACATAATTCACCTCTTCCAAAACTTATTTGCATAATTTTACTCAAACTTTTTTGAACATCTCCTGCAAAATATCCAACATTGTTTTTCTACACTTCATTTGTGTAGATGTTAGCTACTTGTTACCTTCCCAAACTATCTTGTAAACAAAAACTTTTACATAGATCCAGCAAAGTATCAGATTTTACATACATCTTACTTTGAACAAGTACCTCAAACTAAGTAAATGAAAACATGTCCAAATCATCGGAACACTTATCTGGTCATATCTGTTCATCTTTGCAAGCAAACCCAGTTAAACAATTGCTTTTATTTAAAAAAATAATAAAGACAATACAGTAACATTTTGCCTTTTACTAACGTCTAAAGATATGCTCTAGAGAAAATATTTCATATCAAAATTGAGAAAAAGGATTCCTTCAAGACAAACTTGTCTAATTTCTCATGAAGATTTGAATAACTCACTCAAAGTCAGACCTGCAATGATCTTCACTCAATTTATGGCAAATGTTTGGACTGTGGAGCACATTTATATTTAAGGGCTTTTATTTCCTTTTGTTGTTTTAAACCTTGGTGTATTAACAGGTCAGCTCTATTAAGTCTGACAACACAAAAACCCCATCTGCATCTCTTTCTAATTCAGAATCAGTAACCTTGAAAAACAAAGACTAAGAGCCCAGGAAGAATCCTGACTTAGTAACATGGCCTTTCTACCGGAGACCCAAGACCAATTTGTCATGCCTAGGTGCTCCATTCTATTAGTAGTGACACTTATCAGTTGCCTGAGAGACTGGAGGCTTATAATCCTCGGGAAATGCTTTATTCCAAGGTAAACTATTTCTTCTGGTCATTTAAAATCTTATTTGGATTAATTATGTTAAGAACTCTTGCTTGACATCTGGCATGTCATTTGCACCACAGATGCCGTAGGTAACATCTGTCTTCTGTCACTCATTTCAGTTCACCCACAGAAGAGATGCATAATCAATAGCAAGTACATGTCTAAAAACATACGGAGAGAAAACTGCCAAACCACCGAAGCAAACAGCACTTGACAGAAAAGAAAAAGATTTGTGAATCATCTATTGCTAATACTGGCACTGTTACATATGACAATGTTCACAACTATCTAGTTATCACCCAAGCAAAATGGTTTCTTACAATTTTGTTCATTAATAATAAAATTCATTAGACTCCTTATTTTCTCCCACTAAGCACTGTTAATTATCAAATTTTATATTTTCAGTATGAATATACTGCATTTCTACACTCCACTCCACGTTCACTCATTAGTTAACATCTCCAACACTCCCACTGTGTGCCAGGCACTACATTTAGCTTCTTTTTCACAATGTGATTCTATAAAAAGATGATACCTAATCCATATGAAAGATATTTAGTTCACTGAAAGAAAAAGAAAGGCATAAAATCTCCCTGACAATGAAAATATAAACTTCCTCACCAGAATTTGCAATTGCAGACACAGTGCAGCTGGTCATTTAAAGTTACATAAGCAAAAGCACAAACCTCTCTGTTCAGGGCCTTCAAAATGTCCTACTTAATTTTATTCAAGATAATGAGCAGCATTAACAGTTAAGTGCTCAACATATACATGATGAAAAACAAGTAATTAATAATGCTACTTTTTAAGGAATAACAACAGTAACAGCGAACACTATAGTGAGCAAACATTTAGTACATATAGTTACTGTTATGCTACCTAACGTAGCATATGGCACATATAGTAACATATAGTAACATATGTTACATATAGTAACAAGTGTTACATATAGTAAAAATTCCCTCCCTACTGAAAGCCACTGTATGCCAGGCAGAAATGTAAGTGCTTTATAGCCATTATCTCATTTAATCTTCACATCATCCCTAGGAGATTGGCATTATTATAAACTTCCTTTTACAGATGATAGAACCGAAGCTTGGAAGTATTAAGCACTTTATACAAGATCACTTAGCTAGAAGATCTGGGACTCAAACCCAGGTCTATCAGGATCCAAAGACTGTGCTCTTGATCACCATATAATACTGCTTGGTTTACCCTTATTCAATTTTAAAGTCTAAAGTTTTTGAATGTTTTATCAGGTTACTTTTTAAAACAAGTTTCTTCCTTTAAAATGAATTACATCTTTCTTGATACATACAAAAAAGCAACTCCTTAACTAAGGGTTTTACTTTAAGCTGTGGTCCTATAAGTCTAAAATTTGGATGAGAAAGTCTATCTGAATGAAAGCCTTGAGTCTCTATGGTAATGGGTCACAGTTGAGAAGCAAGAGGCCTTGAAGGTCATCAAACTCTTCAAAATAGGAAAAAATGAGAGACCTTTTGAAAAACATTTATAATCAGTCTAAACTACCACATACCTAATCCAGAAACACTTAGGTTTGGAGGGTTTTTTTTTTTCCTAAATCATCATTTTAAATTAATAATCTAACATTTTGACATCATACAAAGCATGGTATCCATTTCTGATACACTATAAAATACAAACGCCATGACAAGAGGTCAGACTCTTGTAGGGCTATTACCAGTTGAAAGCGTGAATCTTATCATAAAACATGCTATAGAAAGCTATAAAATGGCATCCTTCCCTATATGGACTCAAACACACAAAAACACAGCCATTTCTTCCTTAAATTAAATTTACATTCATTTGGGTCATCTACAGGGCTAAGCTTCACTTCACCAGTCAGGTCATATGACTGAATTCAAGCTCATTTCAAGGAAAAGCTGCACTATGCCGTATTTAGAACACATATCACTGAGAATAGCCAGTCGAGTCTTTGGTAGGCCTATCCAGAAACATTGCTTTAGTTGCTAAGAAACTACAATTTTGCCGTATTATAAATCATTGAAAGAAGCTAAGCCACAGCACAGAGATTAAACATGTTAAGATCAAGAATCTCTCACCTATCATGCCAAATGAAACTATGCTATTTCCACAAATCAAATAGCTGAAATTAGTATTAAGCTCCTTTAAGTCATACTGTTAACACAAACTAAAAACTGATGAGACGAATCAGACTAACTCTACCCCGCCTTCCACAGTGGCCTCAAGCTTTGGAGGAAAGTGAAAAATACCCAACCGACTTCACATACTCAATGCTAGAGACTTAAAAATATTTCCTTCCTGACCCCTTCAGTGATAATTCAAGGCCATGAAGCATACATAAGATTTGATTAGTGCAATCTGGTACAACAAACACTTATATTTAACTGATGGTGCTTTTTCAATCCCTTATTGATATATTTTCACCATAATCTTCAGCATTTTAAGCCCAGACTCTCCATAGGATACTTAACTCCATTGGCTCTGTCATTGATTTTTTTTTTAAATGAAAGCCATTAAATTCCAACTATTTTAATAAGAGTAATTTTAAATTGTTCTAGTATAACGAGACACTGAAGAATTAGCAAAAATAATTTCTAGTTCACTCGCTAGTAGGGACTTCTCATAAATTCTTTCCTATAAAAATATTTTTAAACCTCTTAAAGGCTGTTTCCACAAAAGCAGAAACTAGTTCACAGTATTTTTCACCTCTGAAAGATCAATTCAGCAGCTGAATTGTAACACAGAATCTTTTTTGTCTTGATCCCCCATCACCATGATTTCCCACCATTTCTCCATCTTCTCTAAAGAGCTTCAGTTCAAAACCCAATTGTTTCCACTATAGACTGCACACATCTCAGGAACTACTTTCGTGGTCCTCAGAAATAATGTCTGTTCTGCTCTGAAACTTTTACATCTTTAAAACCCACTTCTTCCATCTCCCTCTCTTCAGTCAGATCCAGTTCCACCACTGCAGTTCCAGTTATGTGTGTCTGTCTTCCCAAAGCCCTAAACAATATCATACAGCACTCGCCACAACTCAGCTCCTCCCGTCCCTAATATACCCTCCACAATGCAAACCAACGTTACACCCCCGGCTTCCTGCATTTTACTCCCTTCCCTTACTTTGTCTTTCCCCCACCCCCATCTCTGTACCTAGGCACCCTTATTGCTCTAATAAATATTTCCCCTACCTCCGTTTCAACCCTTTCTCCCCATCCTCTGCTCATTTTTCCTCTCCTTATTTAGAAACTCCTTTTTGCTCTCCCAACCACTACCCTAGAATGCCCAACACTCCACCCTCCTTAGCAAACCCAGCCCTCTTCCCCCATCTCGTTGAGAGCCACAGCTGCTTCTCTTTCCAGATCCCTTACTGCAGCCAACCCACTACCTTAGCTTCCCACCTACCTTCCCTCCACCTCCATATCCAAGGTTCCCTGAGTCTTTACCCCTCCTTGGGGCTCTAGTACTCTGCTCAGTATTCTTCAGGACTCCCCTCCCCCCGCAGTGTCTCCCTTATTTTTTAAGGATGTCACCAGTCTCACGGGGCCCCCGTAGAATTCTAGATGACCCCAGTGCCCGGGACCCCCATTCTCTTGGGGAGCCTGACTGGCACCAATCTCGTCGCCTTAAACAAATACCTGTCTTCTACCACCTTCTTTAAAAGCTGCGCCCCCTCCTCATCCGCCCCCGCTACTCCAGCTCCTCACGTGGGCTTCCCGGTGTCCCCTCGCCGACTCGCAGCGACGGGCCCCACGACGTGAAGCCTGTAAGTCAGCAACACCTCAAGCTCCTAACGGACGCCCCCACCTCTAGGACCGGCGCCTCGGTTCTCACACCCGCGCCTCTTCGAACTCCCGACCGGCATCTCCCCTTGGGTGCGCAGCCCTTCAGACTCTCGACCGGCCCTCTTCCCCTGGCTCCGGCACCTCCTCGGGCCCGGGACGGCCTCCTCCTGCCGCCGGCGTCCCTCGGCCCCCGCCCGGCCCGCCCCCGGCCCCCTGCTTACCGTTCTGAGCGGCGCCTGGCCCTGGGAGGAGGGAGCCAGAGACCAGCAACAGCGAGAGGGCCAGGGCGCTGGGAAGCGACGAGCCCGACATCCTCCCTGCGAAAGACCGAACAGCGAATGGGCCGGGGCCGGAGCCGGGGCCGGGGGAGGGAGGGGAGGGAGGGAGGGGGCGGGCGAGTGCGCGAGGGAGTGAGCGAGGGAGGCAGCAACAGCTAGACTCCGTCCTTCTCCGTCCTCCTCCTACCGCCGCAGCGCCCAAGCCTCGCGAGATCTTCTCTCCGGGCCGTGGGCGGCTAAGGAGAGACGGAGGCAAGGCTCGCGAGAAGAGGCGGCCTCCCTGATGCTCCCGCCTCTCAGACTCGGTGTCCCGCCCCTGCGGAAGCTGATTGGCCTAGAGCGAGGTGGGTCACGTGCCGAGGGCGCTTCTGGCCACGTGACGGAGCAGGGCGGGGCTCCTCTACTCCTTTGGCCCTGGGGAACCGTAGACTCTGCTTTCGGCTTACCCTCTGTGAAACAGGAGCGCCCATAGATAAGACGAAGCTTTGGGGACAGGATATATTTCCTCCTCTCATCCTGCTTTTCATTTGTGGGCGCTCTTGGCCGCAGAATTTGATGCACCACTGCCTTTTTTACGCCTTCCTCTCAGTGTCTCCAGTCAAAATCCTGTCAGTTCTTCCTTCTGGATTTTGACCTTAGACCCCTACAGGCATCTGGCTCCAACCTTCCTCTTTCACCTGTTTTAATCTTCCAGGCAAAGTGATGCCCTCTCCGTGACCGACGTTACCTTGTGCTTCCTGCTTCCACCTTTGCTCCGGCCGCTTGAGATGTCCTCCTTTTACGCGCGCTTCTCCTCCTCCTCCCCCATTTCGACCTTATTTTAGTTTCACAGAATCTCAGGGCCTGAAGTTCAGCTAGCCTAATTGCGCATCCATAGACACTAAATTCTACAAGGAAATCATCGTGTATTAACTTACATGGAGAATCTTCAGAAGCATTTTTATGCACCGAACATTTATTGAGAACCTGCTGGGTACCAAGTTTTCACATCTGCTGTGAAACCCAGATGAAAAGATTTTCCCCGTTTTCACGAAGTTCACAGCCTAGTCTATCAGAGGAACAAGGAAGAGACAAATGACTGCACAGCAAAACGACCCATAGGAAAGGAGCCAGCGAAGTGCTCTGCAGTGTGGTCACTACTGTTTGCACAGAAGTGAAAAACGCACTTTTTAAGGGTACTTTTTTGTACTGCTATCAGCACCGTCAATCCTTAGCCAACAAAGGAGTTTCTGTAGCTTAGCTCATCTCTGAGTCAGAGCCGACATCCTGGGGAGTGTCTGTGGAGTGAAATTGTGAGAAAACAAGTAAACAGTCCTGGTGATCTGACTCAATTCAAAGATCGAGCTTGGGGAACCAGAAGGAAGGAACACTCACCAAGACCCTCACAGGCTCAAGCCAAAGTAGTCTCAAGCTTTCAACATGAACTGGACAGCTGGTGGTTCCAGACTAAGCTTTTGAGCAAAGCTTAGGGACTACAACTGTCGCACTGGGACAACTGTCGCACGTTGTTGATGGAAATGAAAGCAATATCCTCCGAGACTTTAGGTGTGTGTGTGACCAAAAGGTTGGCAGGTATCCCAGGATAAAGGCCATTCTGCAGACAGCTGTGTATGCAGGGCTACAAGGCTGCCTGTGGTGAGACAGATTTTCCGCTAGTGGAAGTTTGGTGGGATGCAACCGTAACAATAATCAACATCCCCATTTAATTAGGGAGCCTCATAACAAGGGATCCTTGCAAAATGATTGTGCTCATTTTGTGGGTAGGGAAACTAAGGCCAAGAAAGGCGTGACCTGCCCAGGGCCTGAGTGTTAGTGGTAATCATTAGTACCAAACAGTCTGGTTTGACTCCTTCCGGGCTTATGGCAGGAGTGCATTTCCTTGCCCCCTCGAAGTTGGGAGTGGCGTAAGACTTGCTTTGACTGGTGAAATATGAGATGACACACATCATTTTCAAGCAGAAGTATTTCATTGCCATTGCAGACACTATAGGATGCTCTTTACCTTGTGTGGAGATCAGCGATGGTGATGGTGAATGCATGTGTCAAAATGAAACTTAATGTCAGCCTGGGTCCCTCAGCACAATAAAAGCCCAGGCCTCCTGCCAACCTGTGTAAAGCAGGTAATGTCCGTTGAATTAAGCTACTGAGATTCAGAGGTGTTTTCTCCTAACTATTCTGGTTAGGGGAAAAATGAAATTCAAGTCCATCCCACTACCCCCACGACACCTATTAGCTGTGTGGCATTGGGCAAGTGACCTAATCTCTCCCTATTTCTCTGTCAAATGGGGCTAATGATAGTACCTACCTCATAAGATTATAGGAGGAATAAATGATCAATTTATATGCAATGTTCACATCAGTTTCTGGTGCATGTAAACACTCAAATGTTGATTATAATGATAATAAATATTGCTGCTGCTGCTGCTGCTGCAATTCTAACTCCAGCCCTATACTCTTCCCACTGTGTCATGCTACTTACAACAAATAATTTGGGGGAAAATTTTTTTTTAAGGTTTTATTTATTTATATGAGGGAGAGAGAGAGAGAATGTGTGAGCAAGCAAGCAAGCACAAGCAGGGGGAGAGGGAGAGGGCAGACTCCCTTCCTGAGCAGGGAGTCTGACAGGAGGCTCCATCCCAGGACCCTGGGATCATGACCTGAACCGAAGGCAGATGCCTAACCGACTGAGCCACCCAGGTGTCCCTGGGGAAAAAATTTTTTTAAGTATGGTGTTACCATCAACTATCAAAACCTGCAGTTATGTGGACTCCTTTTACCCGGGAGAAAATATCATAAAACTACATGATAGTGGGGCGCCTGGGTGGCTCAGTCGTTAAGCGTCTGCCTTCGGCTCAGCTCATGATCCCAGGGTGCTGGGATCGAGCCCCACATCGGACTCCCTCCTCGGTGGGAAGCCGGCTTCTCCCTCTCCCACTCCCCCTGCTTGTGTTCCCTCTCTCACTGTGTCTCTCTCTTTCAAATAAATAAATAAAATCTTTAAAAAATTGTTTAAAAATAAAAACCAGTACATGCTAGTAGCTGTACTTTTAGACCTCTTTTGTTGGAAAAATACATGATAACTAAAACCTTGCAATAGCTCAGTAACCTCGTTAAAGGAATTTAAGAATCTGCGTTTTGTTCTTTTTTTTTTTTTTCTTTTTTTCTTAAGATTTACAGACGCTTAGAATCTCTCTACAGGTAAGCGCTGCTGTGTGGAAGGATGGCTGAGCTCCTTGCAATATCTCACAAGAGCCGTAGGGGTCCTCAGTGCTCAGGCTGAAACACACTTTCCTGGCCTCCGGGGATTGCTTGGAGGTCCGCGTTCCACTATTGACAGCGCCTCCTGGTGGCAAGATCTATAATAAAGCATTCCCAGTTGAAAGGTTTCTGATGGTTTTGTTTGGTGCGGTTCATTGGCCATAGGAAGGATGTCAGTAAAATATAATAGTGATATTAGAGTTGACTTTGAATTTCCTAATGGTTTCCCCCACGCACCTCCTGCAAAGATCTCTGCTCATTTGAAGTTCTTCCTATTCAGATTTACTACCCTGACCATCTTGATTGCTGTCATCTTCTGACGACCAATGTAATCTTTCCCTGCCCCTTCCACTAGCACCATGCTTGAACACCATGGGTGAGTTTAACATCCATGCTGATGATCTGTTCAATACCCTGGTTTCTCAGTCCTTTGATCTTCTCACCTCCAACAACCCTCTTCACTTAGCTACCCTTCCAAGTTCACACCCTCAACACTTTAATCACCCCAAAAGGACCCCATCTTCGAAATATGAAAATATAATAGCTCACTCTCCATTTACCACCTCCCATCCTTTCAATTCTGTGTGCTAGGACCCTATTTGCTAAGTCTTCAACCTCTTTGAGACCTCTAATCCATTAATCCCACCAGTTCCTTGTCCATTCTTCATTTCCCTCCTGGTCTAGCTTGGAGTCCATGATTCACCATTATAATCATTTCCTTACTCACCTCAACCTCCAACATACTTTCCTGGAAAAACCACAGTCTGACTAAGCACTACAGTCTGAGATGAGCGTTCATGCCTGCACCTGAGCAGCTGAATGTTGTCAGAGAGAAATCACACCAACAGGCTGAATGACTTCATTTTAAATTCTTGGTCTCAAAACTCAAATGGGTACTCACCACCACCCAGCAGTCCTGCTCTTCCTTATGTGGTACACATGAATTTGCAATCAAGTGGTCACATTCAGGAAATGTGCATTTCTTTCATTTCTCTAAATCAAATTTAACTCATTCTGAGCACCTTTTAAGATTTTATTTATTTGAGGGAGACAGAGAACGAGAGTGGGAGAGGAATAGAGGAAGAAGGACAAGCAGACCTCATGCTGAGTGCAGAGCCTGATGTGGGGCTCTATTCCAGGACTGGAGATCATGATCTGAGCTGAAATCAAGAGTCACTTAACTTACTGAGCCACCCAGGCACCCCCATTCTGAGCACCTTCCTGGTGAGATGTCAAGAAATTCCATTTTGCTCATTATGAGCTTCCCTCCCTACTTCCTGGGGTAAATATGAAAGAAATTTCTGGGATTTTATGCAGCCCAGGACATTAGTGGGTTTTGTTTTATTTGTTCATTTGTTTAGCTTACTCTGGTCACTGCATTGCCCAGACCCACATGGTCCCTTGAAGATGAGTGGTCCGGTGCTTCCCACCACTTACCTCACTAGCCTCACCTCACCCACATTCCCTATTCAGTTCTTTGTGATTGTTCTGTTCCTTCCCACCTTGGGGCCATCAAGCATTCTGTGACCTTTACCCAGAATGCTTATCACCCATTCTCTTCACCTCATCTGCGTCTCATCCTTCACACATCGGCTTCAAATTATCCCTCCTTAATGTGAAAATTAAAACCACATAAGACAACACTTTACATGCACACATTTAATCTTTAAAAAACCTGGCAATAAGGGCACCTGGGTGGCTCGGTCGGTTGAGCATCCGACTCTTAGTTTTGGCTCAGGTCATGATCTTGGGGTCCTGGTATGGAGCTCAGCACAGAGTCTGCCTGACCTCCCCCCCACCAGTTTGCACGCTCTTGCTCTCGCTCTCTCAAATAAATAAGTAAAATCTTTTAAAAAACATCTGACAATACTAAATGTTGGTAGGGATGTAGAGCAAGGAGAACTCCCATACACTGCTGGTATGCATATAAAAATGACAGAACTATACTTCAATTTTTTTTTAAATGGCAGAACTACTTTGGGGAACTATTTGGCAGTTTGTAAAGTTCAATATATATCTAATCTATGACCAATAATTCTACTCTTGTATTACCAGTGTCCAAGAGAAATTAAAATGTGTGTCTGCAAAACAATTTGCGTAAGAATATTCCTAGCAGCTTTATTCATAATACACATAATAGGAAACAACCTAAAATATTCATCAACAGGTGAGTGGATAAGCAAACTATGGTATCATCATACAGTGGAATTCTATTCAACAATAAAAAAAAGAATGAACTACTGATACATGCAGTAACATGAATGAATCTCTGAAGCATCATACTGGCAAAAGAAGTGAGACCCAAAAAAAGTATATAGTGTATGATTCTGTTTATACAAAATTCTAGATTAGGCAAAACTGATGTATAGTGATAGAAATTAGATCAGTTTCAGTGGTTTCTCCAGAGATTGACTGGAAAGGGACATGTGGGAACTTTCTAGGGTAATCGAAATTTTCTCTATATTGATCTGGATGATGATTACACTGGTGCATGTATTTGTCAAAATTCATCAACGCTATACTGCAATAGAAAAAAGTGCAAAACAAAACTATCCTATTATTGGAAAAGCCTCTCTGGGCTCCCTAATTCAATTAAACCTCATTAGTATATACACTCATTGCTCCATATACCTCTTCTTCATACCATTTATCACAGTTGGGATCTTACATTTATTTGTGTGGTTATTTAATCACATCTGACTCCTTCTCTGGACCTCCAGGAGGAGAAAACTATGACCAACTTGTCGACCACTGTCTCTCCAGGACCTAACACAGTGCCTGGGTTGCAGTGGGTACTTCGTGACTATCTCTTGAGTAAATAGATGAGTCACAGAGCTGGACCCAGAATCTGGGTTTCCTGACTCTCAGTCCAGTGTTCCTTCTACTCTTCCACTCTGACAAAGGAGTCCAGGCTTGCCTCAAGGCCCAACTCTAATCCTACTTGTTCTGGGAAACCACCTCTATTCACCATTCATTCATCCCACAAATTTGAGTGCCTACTCTGTGCAAGGATATGTATTTACAATGGTGAACACCTTATATTAGTGTGGGAAACATAGACACTGAATGATAATGATGCAGTTCCTTAATTATAATTTTTATCTGTGTTAAAAGTAGATATATCAGATGATATCAGAATATGTTATAGGGATACCTAACTAAATCTGGAGCAGGAGGAGCAATCAAGAAAAGGTCTTGGAGGAAGGGACAGTGAAGTTTAAGGAGGCTTAAGAGTTAGCCAGGCAAAGACGGGGCAGGCATAGGCAGAAGAGATCTGTTCCAAGGGGTTGAAACTTCCAAGTGTGAAGAGTCTGAAGTGGAAGGGAGCTTGTCAAGGGCTACAGAGAAGCCCTGTGTGCCTGGAACTCAGAGAAAAAGGGGGAGGGTGTGTAAAAGGAGGGTGAAGTTGAAAGAGGGGCATTAGGGTCAGATCAGCAATGCCTTAAGGACCATGTGAAAGATTTGAGATTTTGGTCACCTATGAGTTGAGTAAAGCTGTAGGTTGATCCCTTTAACATAAGCCTAGTCCAGAACCTCCTTGGTTGGAAGTAAAGTAAATCTCTCCATAGAGACAATATATTGAAGCAGAGTGAATAGTGAAGCTGTGCTCTCTATATGCCTAATCGTGTGCTACTCTCCATCACAATTTCCTTCTATTAATAACATCTTGTTTAGCCCTCCAGGCTCAACTGTGCTGCAGGGAATTAAGGGAAGGGCCATTCTTTCCTTGGATTAGAACATAAACCGGAAAGAGCCCTCCCCTAAGGCCCTTGTATGTTGTCCATAGGGGAACGTGATTGAAGGATAGAGGCCAGAGATCAGTGTGGTGGGTCCAGTCCTCCCTCAGCACAAGCAGAGTCTAGTGATTTCCGAGGCTGGATGACCAGCCCTCAATTTTTCCTCCTCCAGACACCTACAATGTGTCTGTACCATGGAAAACTGTTATCTAGTCTTGCATGATGGGTTAATGTAATATATCTCCACATCCAATCTCCCCATCTAGATTATGAGCTCATTATAACTGCCTCTATCTTGTATTTCACAGCTTTTCACAGATTACAAAGCATTTTCACATTCATTATCCCATTAGTTCACTTGGTTATCAAAACTCCATTTCATAAACAAGATAACTGGGGCTCAAAAAGGAGAGTAACTTGTTCAAGGCCCTCAGCTGGTGAGTAATAAAGCCGAATAGAATTTGAACCCAAGTCCTTTAGACTCCAAAGAGAATGTGCTGAGGGTGGCTAAGTCACTAGTTTGAGGAAGATAATCTCAATCTCCTAAAATGACCCTCTTCAGGCAGCATGAGCCTTTTCTGATGATGAAGCAAGGTCTTTGGGCAAGATCTGCTGAGGTCAGTGTAAGATCGGCTCATCTCCTGGTCAGGAGTTTGGGGTGCTCATCATTTCTTCAGGAAGTACTTTGGGTACCATCTCCACCCTGATGATCAACAGAGGGCAGGGCAACTCAATAGCCAAGTTAGGTTCTCCCTGGAGTTAGAGATGGGGTTTTTAGGGACTAATACATAACCCTCTTTTAATCCCTGCTCAAATTTGGAAACAATTCAAAGACAGACCCAGGAATCAACCATCTGACTGGATAAATCTGCCAAATTCAGGGGCAAAGTGTTAGCAACCATAATTGGCTAGCCGACTAATCCATGTTCTCCATCATCACCTTTATAAGGGGGATATTTTGATCTCCAAAGTCATGTTGGAGAACATGGATTAATCTGCTAGCCAAATACACCTACTAACACTTTGCCCCTAAATTTGGCAGACTGTCCAGTCAGAGACACCGGCAGTGCAAGAAAGTCATAATTCTCCCACTGCCACTGGAAAACTTAGGGCACCATGGAGTTACAGACCAACACCTGCTCTTTGTAAGTGGCAGATCCCAAGCTTGCTGAAATCCTTCTCCCATGCTCACCCACCAGAAAACTCACTCCTGAGCCCATGGGAAAAAGCAAGTAACAGGAGGTAAGGAGTGTTAAAATAATAAAGTAGTTCTCTAGCCTGACCACACATTAGAATCATCTGGGGAGCCTGAAGAAACAGCAATACCAATATATATGTGCAAATATCCAGGTCCCAGCCCCAGGGATTTGGACTTGATTGGCCTGGGGTGAGGCCCAGCATGTGTGGCCAAGTAATGCACTCTAATGTGCTGCTTCTCAAACTTGGATGAACATTAGGTCACCTGGAAACTTTTAAAAAATCCCAGGCCCTAGACCACAACAATTAAAACAGACTCTCTGGAGGAGGGACCCAGGTATATTTTTAAGACTTCCAAGGTGATTCCAATGTGCAGCTAAAATTGAAAACAGGTGCTCAAATGCAATCTTTAAAAAAAATTGGGTATGTAGCAGAATGACAAAGAAGGCTGTTAAAAAACAGATTTCTGGGCCCTGCTGTATTCCTGTGGACCTGTAACTGGTGTGTTAAATTAAGAATCTGCAGATTATAACCTGCTGAATGAGGGGGGACAGGCCACCTGCATAGGGCTGGCTAGTAGTTCCCTGAGCATCCGGGCTCCCACTTTGGGGAAGTGAAAACTCCAGGGGTCATTTTGATCAAAGGCACCATTTCAATACACTCACACAAAGAAAGTAAAGTTACAAGATTTATTACTTACAGATCCCATAAATGGGAGTGAGGAGGTGTGCAATGAGCATGGGCAAAGGCAGTCCTCTGTCCCAAGTCAGGAGCGTGCAGGAGGTAAGAGAGCAGGGTTGCAATTACCTTTATTAATAAGGTGGTTGGGGTGGAGGTCACTAACTTTTTGCAGGCTCAACTCTGAGGGGTTATTGTAAAAGGTACCCCTGAAGAGCAAAGCAGGAACTTGTGGGAAATCCTAAACTTGGTTTCTTATCTAAATGTCCAGACTCGGTGTGAGCAGGGTTGTCATATGTAAAATGAGACTCAAAAGAGCTGTTTTCTCATGGCATTTACTGCCAAAATTCTGATTCAGTAGGTCTGGGGTGGAGCCTGAGACTTTGCATTTCTAACAAGCTCCCAGGTAATACTGATGGTCTTGGTTTGCAAACCACACTTTGAGACCTGTTCCTGCACAGGACATGGCAGATAAGTGTTCCTCCAGTGGCTGACAGAGCCATGAGGGAAGTCTGATGTGATAACCTTTGTCCCTAAAGGTCCATGGAAAAATAATTATCAGTCCAAGGGGCACCTGCATGACTCAGTTAAGCGTCTGCCTTCTGCTCAGGTCATGATCCCAGGGTCCTGGGATTGAGACCCACGTTGGGCTCCCTGCTCAGTGGAGAGTCTGCTTCTCCTTCTGCCTCTCCCCTCCCCCACTCTGACTTGTGCTCTCTTGCTCACTCTCTCTCTCCAATAAATTAATAAAATCTTAAAAAAAATTATCAGTACAAAAAAAAAATCTGTCCAATTGGCCCATGTGGTGTTTTAAAGAGGGTTGATAGGTTCCGGTTTTAAAAGAAATAGACTCTTGCCATACTGTGGCTAGTGCCAGAATGCTCAAGATGCTCTCCAGGTCACTGATCTTCCCATAGCTGGGAAACTCATTTCTGTTGTTTCCATGTTAATGATTAATTATAGTTGTAAGAGCAATGTCTTCTTGGTATTGTCTCTTTTTTCCTGAGAAATGCCCTAATCCACGTGAGTCTAATGGGATCATTCCATATTTGCAAGACCTTTTACCCCTGTTTGATTCAAGGGAGGTGGCAGGATTCCAGCCAGGCTATTCAGAAGCCCTAGGAAATTGTTTGGATTAAAATTTAGGAGAGCCAATCTCTCTCTGCTTAATGGTAGAAGCTATGAGATGTGAGAACTGAGGTATCAATGACCAGGAGTTCTGCCATTTGCAAGAAGCCAGTCTGCAGAGAGAGGATGAAGCTGATAAAAAAAAAAAAAAGTAGCAAAGTTCCCCCTCCACTATGAGCTCCTCAAGGAGGGCATTACTTAGTATTCTATTCCCCAGTGTCTGGCATAGTTAATAGCACAAAGGAAAAAAGTCAGTTAAGTATCATAAACAGTTTCATTGAGGTATAATTAATAGACAACGAGCTGCACATATTTAAAGGGTATGGTTTGATAAGTTTTGACATATTTATACACCTGTGAAATCATCACCGTTCATCACATCCAGAAGTTTCCATGTTCTCCTTTATAGTCCCTCCTCCCACCTCTCCCCACTTGCCCCCCAGCAACCACTGATCTCTCTGTCACTATAAGTTTCCATCTTCTAGAGTTTTATATAAGTGGAATCATACAATATGTATTATTTTTGACAGCTTCTTTCAGATTCATTCATGCTGTGTGTGTCAATAGTTCTGTTTTATTGTGAGTAGTATTTCATCATATGGATATATCAGGTTTTATCCATTCACCTGTTGATGGATTTTTGGGTTGTTTCCAGGGAATGGCTGTCACAAATAAAGCTGCATGAACATTCTTGTACAAGACTTTGTATAGACATATGCTTTCATTTCCCTTGGCTAAATACCTAGGTGTGGAAGGACTGGATCATATGGTAGGTGTATGATTAACTTTAAAGAAACTGCCAAACTGTTTTCCAAAGTTGGTTATGCCATTACATTCCTGACAGTGTTTGAGACCTCTAGTTCTTCCACACTAACCCCTGGCAAGGTCAGTTTTTAAAATTTCAGTCGTTCTAATAGGTATATGGCACACCACTGTGATTTTAATTTGCATTTCCCTAATGATCAGTGATATTGTACATAATTTTATGAACTTATTGACAATCCATACATCTTCTTTGGTGAAATGTCTCATAACATCTTTTGCCCATTTTTAATTGGGTTGTTTGTCTTACTATTGAGTTGTAAGAGTTTTCCCTATATTCTAAATATAAATATCAGATATGTTTTGCAAATGTTTTCTTTCATTCTATGCCCTGCTTTTTCATTTTCATAATAATGTCTTTTGAAGATCAAAGGTTTTGATTTTGATCAAATCCATTTATGAACTTTTTCTTTTAATATTTATGTTTGTGTGACCTATCTAAGAAATCTTTGCCTAACCACAAATATTTCCTCCCATATTTTATTCTGGAAGCCTTAAGTTTTAGCTCTCATTATTTATGTCTATGATCCATTCAGAGTTAATTTTTCCATATAGTATGAGGTAAAGATCAAAAAATTTTTTAGTGTCATTTGTTGAAAATACTATCCTCTCCCCCTTGAATTACCTTGCCATTGTTACAGATCAGTTGTCCATACATGTGTGGACTATCTCTGGATTTTATTCTGTTCCATTGATCTGTATGTCCAGCCTTCCCCAAACCACAATGCCTCAACTACTTCAAATTTATTCTAAGTCTTAAAATAAGAAAGAAAGAAAAAAATGAGATAAAGTCCTTTGGAAATAATAAACGTACGTAAATATAAAAGACTTTTCTTCATTTTTGAAGATTTTAAGGATTTTACATATTTATTTGAGAGAGTGTACGCACAAGTGGGGGGGAGGGGTAGACAGGGAGGGAGAGGAAGCGGGAAAGAATCCCAAGCAGACTCTGCACAGAGCACGGAGCCAAGAATGGGGAGGTGAAGGGCCTCGGTCTCACGACTCTGAGATCATGACCTGAGTGGAAATCAAGAGTTGGACACTTCAACCAAATGAGCCACCCAGGTGCCCCTCATTTTTAAATATTTTAAAGGATTATTGACTATTTAAATCAAAAGTAATGACAATGTATTATGGGGTTTATTATGTAGAAGTGAAATTTATGACAACAATATATAAAGGGCATGAGTGGGGAAAGGAGAGTATACTGTTTCAAGGTTCTTATACTTTGTACATTAAGTGATATAATGTTTGGAGGAAAACTATGATCAATTAAAGATTTAATAGAGCAACTACTGAAAACTAAAAGATACAGGGTTGGGCAAACTCTGTCTTCTGCTCAGGTCAAGTCCCAGGGTCCTGGGATCAAGCCCAGCATCAGGCCCCCTGCTCAGCAGGGAGTCTGCTTCTCCCTGTGCCTCTCCCCGCTGGCTTGTGCTCTCTCTCTCTCTCTCTCTCTCACTTACTCCCTCTCAGATAAATAAAATCTTTTTAAAAAAGGATTAATAAGCAATGGTGAAAATAAAATGGAATCTTAAAATATATTCAATTAATCCAAAAAGAGGTGGGAAAGAGAAAATTAACAAAGAAAAAAATGGGTCAAATAGAAAACAAGCGGTAATATGATAGAATAAAATGCAAGCAAATCATTATATTAAATGTAAATAGTTTAAGCATTCCAATTAAAAGGCAGAGATGATCAGATTGAATATAATAAAAAACAAGACCTAATTATGTGCTGTCCATAAGCAGGCCACTTCAAACATGAAGACACATAGGGATTTAAAGTAAAAGAATAAAAAATGTATCCCATGAAAACATGAATTAAAGGAAAACTAAAGGATAGTTACATTAATACCAGACAGTATTAAGTTATATAATTATAATTATAAATATATATATTTATATATATATTATATAATTATAAATATATAATTAAGTTATATTAATACCAGACAGAGTAGATTTCAAAGAAAACATACTATCAGAGAATAATGGAGATATTGCATATGATAATTCACCAAGTCACATTCACCAAGAATCAATTCACCAAGAGCACATAACCAATCTGAAATTGTATGCATATGAAAACAGAACTTCATAACAGGTAAAAAAAATCTGATAAAATTGAAAGTTAGAATAGACCAGTCCACAAGTATAGTTAGATATTTTAACACTTCTCTTTCAGTGATTAATAGAACAAGTACACAGAAAAATCTATAAGGATGTGGAAGACTCGTACAACATTATCCATCAACTGAACCAAATGGCATTCATAGAACACTATACCTAGTAACAGCAAAATATGCATTCTTTCCAAGGTCACATGGAACATTCACTAAGATAGCCTATGTTCTGGGGTGTAAAACAAGTCTCAACATACATAGAAGTATTGAAATCATCCAAAGTATATCCTCTGACCACCAAGAAATATACTAGAAATCAGTGAGAGGAAGATATCTGGAAAATCCTCCGAATAATTTCAAGTTGAATATCATACTCCTAAGTAACACAAGAAGAAATTATAATAGAAATTTTAAAGTATTTTTGAGTAGTCTATAATAATTTTAAAAAATTTGAAAATAAAAAAGTATTTATTATATTTATACTCACATTTTTACCATTTCTAGAACTTCTTTATTTTTCTGTATAAATCCAAATTTCCATCTGTTTTCATTTTCTTTCTGCTTGAAAAACTTCTTTAACAGAGGTTATAGTGCTGGTTTGCTAGTGATGAATATTCTTAGCTTTTGTTTGACAAAACTTTTATTTCACTTTCTCTTTTGAAGGTATTTTTGTCAAATATAGGATTCTAAGTTGACAGATTTTTTTTTTTCCAATTCTTAAAAGATGCCTTTGTATATGTTCCGGTTTGCATATTGTCTGACAAGAGGTCTACTGTAGTTCTTGCCTTTTTTCCTTCGAACACATGTGTCTTTTTTTTTTTTTTTCTGGCTGCTATTAAATTTTTCCCTTTATCACTGGGTTTCCAGCAATTTGATTATAATATGTTTGGATGGGGGCACCTGGGTGGCTCAGATGGTTAAGTGTCTGCCTTTGGCTCAGGTCACGATCTCCAGGTCCTGGGATCGAGCCCCACATCGGGCTCCCTGCTCAGTGGGGAGTCTGCTTCTCCCTCTCCCTCTCGCTCTGCTTCTCCCTCTGCTTGTGCTCTCTGTGTCTCTCTCTCAAATGAATAAATAAAATCTTTTAAAAAATAATATGTTTTGATGTTTGTTGCTTTCTGTTTCATTTACCTGGAGTTCATTGAGCTTCTTGGATCTGTAGATTTATAGCTTTTGTCAAATTTGGAAAATTTTAGCCATTAATTCTTCTAATATGTTTCTGTCCTCTCCCTCGCTGCAAGTCAAATTACACCTTTTTTAAATTTTATTTTATTTTTCAAAATACCCCTATTTTAGATCACTTAAAAGTGTCTCATAGGATCACGAGGCTCTGTTAATTCTTTTTAGTCTCTTTTTTTCCCCTTTGTGGGCTTCATTTTGGATAGTTTTTGTTTGCTATTTGCTGGTCTTTTTTTTTTTTTTTTTTTTTTTACTGCAGGGTTTAATCTGCTCTTAATCTAATCCTGTACAAATTTCACATCAGATCATTGTGTTTTTTATCTCTAAAAGTTCCATTTGGACATTTTTATATCTTTCATTTGTCTCATTATTCTTCTATTTTCCTTTCCATTTTTAATGTATTTATGAGGTTTAAAATAGCCACTTTCAGATCTTTGTTAATTCCATCATCTCTGTCACTTCTGGGTTTGTTTCTATTGATCAATTTTTCTCTTAGCTAAGTGTCATTGTTTCCTTGCTTATTTGCATGCCTGGTGGTTTTTTATGCATGCTCTACATGGTAAGATTTACCTTGTTTTAGGTTGCATCTTGTTGTGTTTGTGGAAAGAGTGTTGGGCTTTGTTTTGGTGTCCAGTTAGGTTATTGTGGATAAGTCTGACCATTTTTTTGAGACTTGATTTTTCATGTTGTTATGGCATCAGAGCGGCCATTTCCCTGGGTTTAATTAGGCCCTGTGTTGGGGAGTTCCCTTCTGAGGATGCCCCATATGTTACCAAGTCTCTTCATCCTGGCTGTTGGGAAAAAAAAACCCAAAACCTGTCCTGGCTGTGTGTGAGCTCCAGGAATTGTTTGGTTTCCAGGGGTTCCTTCCCCAGCTTCCTGGAGTTTCACCCCAAGCATGTACAGATCAGCATTCAGCCAAAGACTAGTCTCAAGGATCCTTCTGCATATCTCCAGAGTTTTCCGTGTGTGCAAGTACCTCTCTTCCAAGATGGTGTCCCACAAATTCTAGCCACCTCTGTCTCTCCGAATTCTGATCTCTGTCACTTCAGCTTAGATAGACTGATTCTGTTTGAGTTTCTCCTCCTTGCACAGGAGCCAGAGAACTGCCTCAAGGAGCAAGCTGGGTCAATTTTAAGACTCACAGGTTTGTTTCCCTTCTCTCAGTGATTGAAGTTCTGTGTTGTGTGATCAAATTACATTTCCTTCTTTACAAGATCACTGATATGAACCTGTGATAACTGAAGGAGACCAGGTCAAATGGTTTCTCTTTTGCTTCCTGTTTGGACCATGAATTTCTTGTATACATTCTTCCCTAGAATTTCTAATTACCTTTCTCTCTTGCTGAGAAAACTAATATGACCATACCACTAAGTTCTTCCAGCTTCTTTCTTACCATTTTTTGTTTGGAATCTATTCTACTCTTTATCTGGAAGACATTCTTGTTGGATCATTCTGGTATGTTATTCTAATACAAAATGATTGGCTTCTAGATCTGTCACAATGTAGTCTTAGAGAGACCCCTTTCCCCTGGTGAGCACAACAGAAACTATTGTAGTGAACACTGGTTGATTCCTCAATTCACATTGATTCAGATGATTAGTCTGGGTTAACAATGACGACCCCATGCACTTGGCTAGTGATTGGCTCAGAACTGTGACTCAATCTGGCTAATGAGACATGAGGATAAATTAGCAAAGGGGCTTCTGGGGAAAGATCTTCTTGTTCTTTTGAGGGGAAAACGTACAGAAAACACAGTCCTTTTTCTTCCTCTGGACATATCATATGTAGATTTTACATCTGAAATTGTGGCAGCCATCTTGCTATCAACTTGAGGCTGAAGCCAACACAAAGTAAGGGCAAAGCCGACATATGAAAAGAATCTAGCCTCCAGCTGATATCATAGAGTTAATGAATCAACTATTTTCTGGAATCACTACATCTGGACTTTCTGTTTCGTTACAGCTTAAGCCACTTTTTGTTTCGTAGAGCCAAAACGGTGTTTTATGAGGTGAACACTGTTGGCTACCTGCCCAATATTTTTTCTTTTCTTTTCTTTTTTTTTTATTACTATGAGAACCTTACCTTTTTTTTTTTTTTCCTTCAGGAAAGGAATAGCAATATTCCCTAAAAATGCTTTTCTAAGCTAGCCTGAAAAATGCTTTTCTCTTCAGGTTCTTTTTCAGCTAGGTGTGGCTGGCCCCATGATCCATTTAATACTGCTAATGAAATATAGATGAAAATTTCTGAGTGGATCCTCAGGAAAATCTTTTTAATGGTAATAGATTTGGTTTTTACACTTGCTTCTTCCTTCTTCTCCCTGAGAATGGAGATGCAATGTTTGGAGTTACTGCAGCCATGTTGTGACAGGGAGGATGAAGATCAAATGCTAGAATGGGTAGAACTGGAAAAAGAAGGTGCCTAGAACCTTCATGACACCCCTGAGCTGCTAACCAGCCATTAAAGGCCTCCACAAAACTTTTGTTATGTGAAAAAAAAATCATATTTATTTAAGCTGCCATTAATTGTATTTCTAGAGAATGTATCAAGAATCCAACATCTTCCTCTTCCATGGTTTTCACCTGCATTTTGCTTCATTATATCCTCAAGATTCTACCTTCTAAAAAGTATATAGGAGGTTAATGTTCTTAGTCTTTGCATACCTAAATATCCTTATTTTGTTCTCACATTTGACTGATAGTTTCATAGTATGGATGAGTATACAATTCTAGCTTGAAAATAATTTTCCCTTGGGTTGCCTGGGTAGCTCTGTCAGTTAAGCATCCAACTCTTGGTTTCAGCTCAGGTCATGATCTCAGGGTCATGAGATCGAGCCCCATGTTGGGCTCCACACTGAGCCTAGAGCCTGCTTAAGATTCTCTCTCTCCCACTCCCTCTGCCCTCCCCCCCAACCCCCGCTTGTACACTCTCTCTCTCTCAAAAAAAAAAAAGCTAAGAAAAAAAAGAAAATAATTTTCCCACTGAACTATTAAAACATTATTCGGGGGCACCTGGGTGGCTCAGTTGTTAAGTGTCTGCCTTCGGCTCAGGTCATGATCCCAGGGTCCTGGGATCGAGCCCCGTGTCGGCTCCCTGCTCAGCAGGAAGCCTGCTTCTCCCTCTCCCACTCCCCCTGCTTGTGTTCCCTCTCTCGCTGTGTCTCTTTCCGTCAAATAAATAAGTAAAATCTTAAAAAAAAAAAATTGCTCCAACTTTCTTTTACAGCGTAATGTTACTGATGTAAAGTCCACTATTGACTTTCTACCAATTAAGTGACTTTAAAAAAAAATCTTTTGGAAAATAATAATAATAATAGAGAGTAGGTTAAGAGAACACAGCAATGTTATCAAGCACAATAATATTGACATTGTAGGGATGCCAGAGGGAGAAGAGAGAGAGAGGGGACATAAAATTTTTTTGAAGAAATAATTGCAAAAAATTCTCTAATCTGGGAAAGGATCCAGATCCAGTACAGAGAGCTCCCAACAAAATTAACCCAAAGAGGTCCACATCAAGACACATAATAATTAAAATGGCAAAAAATTGTGATAAAAAGAGAATTTTAAAAGCAGCAAAAGAAAAGAATATAGTGACATACAAGGAAAACCCCATATGGCTATCAGCTGATTTTTTTCAGCAGAAATTTTGCAGGCCAGAAGACAGAAGCATGATATATTCAAAGGGCTGAAGGAAAAAAACCTGCAACCAAGAATATGCTATCTGGCAAGGTTATCATTCAGAATACAAGGAGAGATGAAGAGTTTCCCAGACAAAGAAAAGTTAAAGGAGTTCATCACTACTAAACCAGCCTCACAAGAAACATTAAAGGGAATTCTTTGTGTGTGTGGGGGAAAAAAGACCATAGGTTATGAAAGGAAAAAATTTCACAGGTAAATACAAACATATAATAAAGGTAGTAGATTAATGACTTATAAAACCAGTATGGAGGTTAAAACACAAAAGCAGTAAAATCAATTACATTGACAAAAATCAGTCAAGGGATTCACAAAATAAAAGGATGTAAAATATGACATCATATACATAAAATGTGGTGAGAGGAGTAAAAATGTAGTGCTTTTAGAATGTGTTCAAACTTGAATGACCATCAACTAGACTGCAATATGCATAAGATGTTATATGTGAACCTAATATATGAATCAAAAACCTGTAATAAATACACACAGACAAAAAGAAAGGAATCCAAGCATAACAGTATAGAAAGCCATCAAACTACAATGGAGGAGAGCAACAGAAGAAGAAAGAACAGAGAACTACAAAAACAACTGTAAAACAAATAACAAAATGGCAGTAAGTATATGCTTATCAATAATTACTTTAAGTGTAAATGGGTCAAATGCTCCAATCAAAAAAACATAGGGTGATTGAATGGTTAAAAAAGCAAGATCCATCTATATGCTGCCTACAAGAAGCTCACTTCAGATCTAAAGGCACGCATATTGAAAATAAAGGGATGGAAAAACATTTAACATGAAAATGGAAGCAAAAAGAAAGCTGGGGTAGTAAAACTTATATCAGATAAAACAGACTTGAAACAAAGACTATAGCAAGAGATAAGCAGGGACACTACATAATGATAGGGGGATAATCCAGCAGTATATAACAATTGTAAATAATTATGCATCCAAGATGGGAGCACCTAAATACATACAGTAACTATTAAAAGACATAAAGGAAGAAAGTGACAATATAATAAGTAATACAATAATAGTAGGGAACTTTAACACCCCACTTACAATGGATAGATCATCCAAAGGAAATAGTGCTTTTGAATAATACAGTAGACAAGATGGACCTAATAGATATATACAGAAAATTTCTTCCAAAACCAGAGGAGTACACATTCTTTTCAAGTGCACATGGAACATTCTCCAGAGTAGATCACATGTTAGGCCACAAAAAATAAATTCAAGAAGATTGAAATCATATCATGCATCTTTTCTGACCACAATGGTATGGAACTAGAAATCAGTCACCAGAAAAAATCTAGAAAGAACATATATACATTGAGGTTAAATAATATGTTACTGAGCAATGAGTGGGTGATCCAAAAAATCAAAGAGGAAATAAAAAAATACATGAGACAAATGAAAATTAAAAACACAATAGTCCAGGGGCGCCTGGGTGCTCAGTCAGTTAAGCGTCTGCCTTTGGCTCAGGTCATGATACCAGGGTCCTGGGGTCAAGCTCCGTGTCAGGCTCCCTGCTCAGGAGGGAGTTTGCCTCTCCCTCTCTGTCTGCCCCTCCCCCTCACTTGTGCTCACGTGCTCTCTCTCTCACAAAAAATAAAAAATAAAATCTTTTAAAACACACACACACACACACACACACACACACACACACACACACAATGGTCCAAAATCTTTGGGATGAAGTAAAAGCAGTTCTAAGAGGGAAGTTTATAGCAACACAAGCCTACCTCGAGAAACAAGAAAAATCTCAGGTAAACAACCTAACCTTGCACCTAAAGGAGCTAGAAAACAAAGACAAATAAAGCCCAAAGCCAGTAGAAGGAAGGAAATAATAAAAACTAGATAAAAATAAATGCAATAGAAGGAAAGAAAGGAAAGAAGGAAGGAAGGAAGAAAGGAAGGAAGAAAGGAAGTTAGATTAATAAAACCAGGATCTGGTTCTTGAAAAGATAAACAAAATGGATAAATCTTCAGCCCTACTCATCAAGAAAAAAAAAAGGCAGACTCAAATAAATAAAATCAGAAACGAAGGAGGAGAAATAACAACTTATACCACAGAAATATAAAAGATTATAAGAGGGGGTACCTGGGTGGCTCAGTCAGTTAAGCAACCAACTCTTGGTTTCAGTTCAGATCTCATGGTTGTGGGATTGAGACCTGCATTGGGCTCCATGCTCAGGGTAGAGTCTGCTTCAGACTCTTTCTCCCAACCCCTCTCCCCTTCCCTGCTTATGTGCACTCTCTCTCAAATAAATAAATACAATCTTTAAAAAAAAAAGATTATAAGAGAATATTATGAAAAATTATATACTAACAAATTGGACAACTTAGAAGAAATGGCTAAATACCTAGAAATGTATAAATTACCAAAACTGAATAAGGAAGAAATAGAAAATTTGAGCATATTAATTACTAGTAATGAAATTGAATCAGTAATTTTTTAAAATTCCCAACAAACTAGGTTTTGAGGGAACATACAGCAGCCTAATAAAGGCCACCTAGGAAAAACCCACAGCTAACATCATACCCAATGATGAAAAGCTGAGAGCTTTTTCTCTAAGGTCAGGAAAAAGACAAGGATGAACACTGTCATCACTTTTATTCAACATAGTGCTGGAAGTCCTAGCCACAGCAATCAGATAAGAAAAAGAAGTGAAAGGCATTCAAGTTGATAAGGAAGAGGTAAAACTGTCACTATTTGTAGATGACATGATACTATATATATATAAAACCCTAAAGACTCCATCAAAAAACTACTAGAACTGATAAATGAATGCAGTAAAGTCACAGGATAAAAAATTAATACACAGAAATCTGTTGCACTTCTATACACTAATAATGAGGTAGCAGAAAGAGAAGTTAAGAAAAAACAATTCCGTTTATAACTGTGCCAAAGAGAATAAAATACCTAGGAATAAATTTAACCAAGGAGGTGAAAGATCTGTACTCTGAAAACTATAAAACATTGATGAAGGAAATTGAAGATGACATTCCATATTCATGGAGTGGAAGAATTAATGCTGTCAAAATGTCCATATTACACAAAACAATCTACAGATTTAATATGGTCCCTATTAAGATACCAATGCATTTTTCACAGAAATAAAACAAATAATACTAATATTTGTATGGAACCACAGAAGATCCCAAATAGCCAAAGCAGTCTTGAGAATGAGGAACAAAGCTGGAGGTATCACAATCCCAGATTTCAAGATCTACTACAAAGCTGGGTGAGCAAAACTGTATGGTACTGGCACAAAACTAAACACATAGATTTCAATGGAACAGAATAGAGAACCCAGAAATAAACCCAGTCTTTTATGGTCAATTCATCTATGACAAAGGAGGCAAGAATATGCAATGAGGAAAAGACAGTCTCTTCAAAAAATGATGCTGGGAAAACTGGACAGCTACATGCAAAGGAATGAAACTGGATCACTTTCTTACACCATATACAAAAATCAACTCAGAATGGATTGAGGACCTAAATGTGAGAAACCATAAAAATCCTAGAAGAAAACATGGGCAGTAATTTCTTTGACATTGGCCATAGAAACATTTTGCTAGATGTGTCTCCTCAGGCAAGGGAAATAAAAGCAAAATTAAACTATTAGGACTACAACAAAATAAAAAGCTTCTGCACAGTAAGGGAAACTATCAACAAAACAAAAAGGCAACCTACTGAATGGGAGAAGACATTTGCAAATGATACGAGGTTAGTATCCAAAATATATAAAGAACTTATACAACTCAACATCAAAAAACCCCACAAATAGGGCGCCTGGGTGGCTCAGTTGTTTAAGCGACTGCCTTCGGCTCAGGTCATGATCCTGGAGTCCCGGGATCAAGTCCCACATCAGGCTCCCTGCTCAGCAGGGAGTCTGCTTCTCCCTCTGACCCTCTTCCCTCTCGTGCTCTCTATCTCTCATTCTCTCTCTCAAATAAATAAATAAAATCTTAAAAAAAAAAAACCCACAAATAATCTGAATGAAAAATGGGCAGAGGACCTGAATAGACATTTTTTTTTCAAAGAAGACATACAGATGGCCAAAAGGCAAAGGAAAAGATGTTCAACATCACTCATCACTAGGGAAATGCAAATCAAAACTACAATGAGATATCACCTCACACCTGTTAGAATGGCTAGAATAAAAAAAAATAAATAAGAAGTGTTGGTGAGGATGTGGAGAAAAAGGAACGCTTGTACACTCTTGGTGGGAATGGATTGGTACAGCCACTGTAGAAAACAGCATGGAATTTCCTCAAAAAATGAAAACTAGAAATACCATGTGATTCAGTAATTCCACTACTGAGTATTTACCCAAAGAAAACTAAAACAGTAATTTGAAAGGATATATGTGTTCCTATATTGATTGCAGCATTATTTACAATAGCCAAGATAAAGAAGCAACCCAAGTGTCCATCAATAGATGAATGGATAAATCAGATGTAATATATATGTACAATGGAATATTAGCCATAAAAAATGAGATCTCGCCACTTGCAACACGGATGGACCTAGAAGATATAATGCTAAGTGAAATAAGTGAGACAGAGGGGCACCTGGCTGGCTCAGTGGGTGGAGGAGTGTGCAACTCTTGATCTTGGGGTTATGAATTTGAGCCCCATGTTGAGTGTAGAGATTACTTATAAATAAAATCTTTAAAAAAAAAGAGAGGGGGTGAGTAAGATGGCAGAGCAGTAGGGGACCCTAAGTCCATCTGGTCCCTGGAATTCAGCTAGAGAGCTATCAAATCATTCTAAACACCTGTGAAATCAATCAGAGATCTGAGGAAAGAAATGCTGCAATTCTGTGAATAGAAAGCGACTGCTTTTTGGAAGGTAGGACGTGTGGAAATATAAATCAGGGGCAATATATCAGAGGATACAGCAGAGGGGAGGGAGCCTCTTAAGGATGCTACTGCAAAGTATTATAAGCAGTGGAGTGCAAAATCCTAGAGGAGAACACAGGCAGCAACCTCTTCGACCTCAGCTGCAGCAATTTCTTGCTAGACATGTCTTCAAGGGCAAGGGAAACAAAAGCAAAAATGAACTATTGGGACTTCATCAAGATAGAAAGCTTTTGCACAGCAAAGGAAACAGTCAACAAAACTAAAAGGCAACCTATGGAATGGGAGAAGATATTTGCAAATGACCTATCAGTTAAAGGGCTAGTATCCAAAATCTATAAAGAATTTATCAAACTCAACACCCAAAAACCAAAAAGTCCAGTCAAGAAATGGTCAGAAGACACGAACAAACATTTCTCCAAAGAAGACATACAAATGGCCAACAGACACATGAAAAAATGCTCAACAACACTCTGCATCAGGGAAATATAAATCAAAACCACAATGAGATACCACTTCACACCTGTCAGAATGGCTAAGATTAACAACTCGGGAAACAACAGATGTTGGTGAGGATGTGGAGAAAGGGGAACCCTCTTACACTGTTGGTGGGAATGGAAACTGGTGCAGCCACTCTGGAAAACAGTATGGAGTTTCCTCAAAAAGTTAAAAATAGAGCTCTCCTACAAGCCAGCAATTGCACTACTAGGTATTTATCCAAAGGATACAAACATAGTGATCTGAAGGGGCACATGTACCCCAATGTTTATAGCAGCAATGTCCACAATAGCCAAACTATGAAAGGAGCCCAGAGGTCCGTTGACAGATGAAGGGGTAAAGAAGATGTGGTGTATATTTATATATATATAAATAAATATATAAATACACACACACACACACACACACACACACACAATGGAATAGTACTCAGCCATCAAAAAGGATGAAATCTTACCATTTGCAATGATGTGGATGGAACTGGAGGGTATTATGCTAAGCAAAATAAGTCAGTCAGAGAAAGATAAATACCATATGGTTTCACTCATATGTGGAATTAAGAAACAGAACAAATGAACAAACAAAGAAAAGAAGAGACAAACAAAAAAACCAGACTCCTAAGTATGGAGAACAAATTGTTGGCTGCCAGAGAAGAGGTAAGTGAGGGGATGGGTACAGTAGAAAAGGGGGATTAAGAGGTATAAAGTTCCAGCTACAAAATGAACAAGTCACAGAGATGAAAAGCACAGCGTAGGGAATATAGTCAAGAAGATGGTAATAACACTGTTTGGTGACAGATGGTGACTACATTTATCGTGGTGAGCACTGAGTAATATGTAGAATTATTGAATCATTATATTGTACGCTTGAAACTGATACAACGTGTATGCTAATTATACTTCCATATAAGTTTTTTGAAAGTTTTAGAAACTGCACTTATTTTTGGTGTTCTAAAATTTATAAAGGTATGTTGAGGTGTGGGTCTTTTCCATTGATTATGTTTAATACTTGCTGGGATCTTTTAACTAGAAAACTACTGTCTTTTTACTACTTGGGATAAATTCTGACCCTTCATGTTTTTTTCCTCCCTTTCTGAATGTTTGACTTTCTGGACTGATTCTCTTTTTCTTACCTTTTCCTCTCATATTTCACATACCTTTTGCTTTCTCTCTGTGTTCTAAGATAATTTCTTTGTCTGCCAATTCTTCTATTACATTTCTGACTTCAGCAACTATATTTAAAATTCTAAGAGCAATTTCTTATTCTGTGATTATTCCTTTATCATAACAATCTGTAATTCTTTTATGGATATATTATCTTTTAAAAGTCTCTCTGAATAGGTAGCTTTCAAAGATTTTCTGTTCTCTGAATTCCTTATTCCTCTTAGGACAATTTTTTTTTTTATCCTGATCTTTTTCTTCTATTTGTATGTGTGTTGATCTATATTTGCTTTTCTATATTTAAGAGAGAAAAACCATGTTGGTATTTCTGTGTAGCTGGTATGAGTTTCCTGTGTGCTATATGAGTCTAGATCTGTTTCCTTCTTCAGTGTCTTTCTGAAGGGAAAGGTTGATCAGCGGTTCCAAGATGGGGCTTGGAGCTGACTTTAAAACTAGGGGGAGGGAACGGAAGAGACACCTCAAAAGGAGAAGACCTTATTCTAAGATTGTTACCCGCCTAGCAACCTTTGTTCTCTGTGGTTGACTCCATCTGGTGAGTTCTGCCTGAGTGCTGATAGCAGGGGGTGTGGTCCAAGGATGGCCTCTTGGAAAATTGTTTTTAGAATGACTTCCACTTAACTTTCTTTCAGCTCTCCTTCTATCTCTTCTGTCCTCCCCTGACAACTCTTGGGCTCTGCTGAGCGTACCAGCTCCCTTGTCAGCTACAGGCCTTTCTTACTTACTCTGGACAGTGGACTCACTGTCTGTCTTATCTATCTAATAGCTTCTCTCAACTTACTGTTTTCCAGAAATCTTAGAAAGGCTCTTGCTTGGTGATGGTCCACTTTCGTTCCCCTTGCTGTATTAGGTTATTTTACTTTCACTATCATTTTAATGGAGTTTTAGGAGGGAGAGAAGACAAATGTATGTGTTTACCATCTTTGCTCATATTTTATTTTTGATTTTCCATCTGTCTTCAAAGATGAGATTGTTCTGATAGTTGTCCTTCTCTCTATGTGACCTTTCTTTGGTTTTGGGTTCAGGCCTGCAGTAACTTTAAAAAATGGTTGGCTCACATTATAGGTGTTTTCATACTTTGGGATAGTTTAAATTCATCCAAACATTGGTCCAAGGACTATTGCATCACTGTGATCTGGGACTATTTTTTAAAATATAGATTTCATTCATCTTTGTACCAATACAAGAAAAATATGAAATAATATACATAATTGATAACATTTGTTAACTTATAAGGGGTGGGAGAGAAATGAGGAGACTTACTTTTTATTTTATACATGTGTTTATTGTTGTTTTTTTTTACAACCACTATACATAACTTTTGAAAAAAAAATCTTAGTGGAAAAAATAGATTTCCGGGGCAAACTTTGGAGACGCTAGTTTATTGAGTCTGGGAGGCCAGGGAATCTATATAAGTATTTTAAAATATACTTGGGTAATTTTAATGTACTTGCATATAAAAACCTATGGGTCTGATGAGGCGCCTGGGTGGCTCAGTCGTTAAGCGTCTGCCTTCGGCTCAGGTCATGGTCCCAGGGTCCTGGGATCGAGCCCCGCATCGGGCTCCCTGCTCAGCGGGAAGCCTGCTTCTCCCTCTCCCACTCCCCCTGCTTGTGTTCCCTCTCTCACTGTGTCTCTCTCTGTCAAATAAATAAATAAAATCTTTAAAAAAACAAACAAACAAACAAAAAAACTATGGGCCTGAGATTTAGAGGAGGAAGGCAGAACAAGTGACTTCTTTTTCAGTATTATCTGTCTAATTTCCCTGCCGCTTCTTGAGCCAGTTTTGGTACTATATGTATATCCTTGGAAATCACCCATTCTTTTAAATTTATTCATGAAAGGGGGTTCTTGGGTGGCTTAGTCGGTTAGGTGTCTGCTGTCGGCTCAGGTCATGATCCCAGGGTCCTGGGATCGAGCCCCGCATCGGGCTCCCTGCTCGGCGGGGGGTCTGCTTCTCCCTCTCCTTCTCTCCCTCCCTCTGCTTGTGCTCTCTTTCTCCCCCTCTCATTTAAAAAATAAAATCTTTAAAAAAATAATTCTATTCATGAGAAATTATATCTACTAATTTCTTATTACCCTTACAATCACCTTTTTAATCTTTTTTTTTTTAAGAGAGAGAGAGAGAGGGAGCTTGAGTGGGGGAGGGGAGGGGCGGAGAGAGAGAATCCTAAGCAGGCTCCATGCCTGGCACAGAGCCTGACATGGGGCCTGATCTCATGAGCCAAGATCATGACCTGAGATGAAACCAAGAGTCCTACGCTTAGTGGACTGAGCCACCCAGGCACCTCCGTAGGCTTTCTTTATAAACATCCAGAAGAAAGTTTTCTCATCCATCTTTTCAAGATGTTCCATGAGGCAGGGAGGGTGGAGCTTCCTGAAGCAGAGCTTGGACCAGGGCTGCACGTGGTAGGGAGACTCTGGGGCTTCAGTCAGGCCAGGCCAATCTGATGGTTTGCAGAGGCTCCATGGGGTGCAGCAGGAGGGGGCCTTGGTGTCCCCAATATGAGCCCTTATCTTTACTGTGACTGACTTAAAAAAGCTAACCAGATGGGGATCAGGTGGCAGGGGAGGAAGGGCTCAGCCCCACTGGATGCTGGGCTGCAGGTGGTGGTGCCCGCTGGGATGAAGGCAGCCTTTGGACTTGTGGTCAGCCTATGGGATACCAGAAGATGGTGGTTCTCCTGGGTTCAGCCCTGTTGCTTGGGGCTGAGCTCAGCCCCTTGGCTCTCTTTTCCATCCAGTCTTCCAGATGGCCTTTAGGGAGCTTGGTGACATCTGGTGGCCACTCCCTGGCCAGCCTCTCCTCCTCCACCTGGATACTCAGCTCCTGCAGGTCTGACATGTGGGAAAATCTGCAGTTGGAGCCAAAGGCACACTGGCTTGTCAGTAGAAACTTCCTGCAGGGCCCACTTGTCCTGTTCATCTAGCAAGATGGCAGCTGTGTCTTGGAACACATCATACCAGACCTTGTTGGCCTTGAGGTGCCACATTCAGGAGCTTCTTGCGGTTGTGGAGGTTGTCCTGGAAAGGGCAGCTGCAGTCATCACAGGAGTGATGCTTCCCCAGGGCCACCTGTGCCTGGCTCTGCAGGGCCCAAGAGCTCTGAGCTCCTCCTCCTTCTGTGCCCTCCAACCTTCTCTGTCTTTAATGTTAACCCCTTTCTTATTATTCTTTGTGGTTTTTCTATTAAAGCATTTCTATTGTGGTAAAATATACATAATGTAAAATTTGCCATTTTAACCATTTTAAAGTTTGCAATTCAGTGGCATTTAAGAACATTCGCAATGTTGTGCAACCATCACCACCATCTATTTCTGGAATTTTTCATCATCCTGAACATAAACTGTGTACTGTTAACCTTAAAAATAAAACTGCCAGTTCGTTTTTACCAGCAAAAATGGGTTTATTCAGGAATAGCAGAGAATTGCAATCTGGGACAAGCAAGCGACAGCAAAAACCATAGGCAAGTTCGGAGGACAGAGAAGAGGAACACTCTTTTATAGAGGAAAGTGAGAAGTTGGGAAAGGTGTCATAAACAAAAAGTCCACTGAAGTAAACTAGGACTGGGAACCATAGTGTCTTCCAATTGGCTGGGCTGTTCCTGAGGGGAGGAGGTAGCCTTTTTTCCTCCTACCATGATAGTAAGGTAGTATGGAGAGGCAAGGTCCATCTCTTCCTCTTAGATTTGCAATTGATGATGAATGGTAGAGCATGAGAGCCACCCCCGCCCCCGCCAGCCTCCTAATTCCATTTTAGTGAGGTTTCCCGTTATTAATTTTCACAGTGCCCATTAATTATTAACTTTTCATTCTTTCCTACCCCCAGGCCCCTGGTAACCTCTAAATTACTTTCTGCCTCTATGAATTTGCCTATTCTGGGTACTCCATGTAAGTGGAAGCATACAATATTTGCCCTTTTGTGTCTGGTTTATTTCATTTAGCATAATGTTTTCAAGGTTCATACATGTTGTATCAGAATTTCATTCTTTTTTAAAGCTAAATAATACTCCATTGTATGTATATATCACATTTTGTTTATCCGTTCCTCGGTTGATGGGCATTTGGGTTATTTCTGCCTTTTGGCTCTTGTCAATAATGCTACTACGAGGATTAGTGTACAAGTATCTATTTCCATCCTTGCTTTCAATTTTTTGGGGGTAGGTACCTAGAAGTAGAGTTCCTGAACCATATGGTAATTTTATGTTTAACTTTTTGAGAAACTGACAGACCGTTTTCTACAGCAGGTGTACCATTTTGCATTCCTATCAGCAACGCACAAGGGTTCCAATTTGTCCACACCCTCACCAACACTAGTTATTTTCTGGGTTTCTGTGTCTGTTTGTTTTTAATTGTAGCCATCCTAATGGGTGTGAAGTAGTATCTCATTGTGTTTTGATTTGCATTCCCCAAATGGCTAGTGATTTTGAGTATCTTTTCCTGCGCTATTGGCTGTTTATCTTCTTTGCAGAAAGTTCTTTTCAAGTCTTTTGCCCACTTTTGAAGTGGGTTTTGGTTTTTTCGTTCAGTTGTAAGAGTTTTTCCATTGTTTCTTGATCTGATTTATTATTCTGTCTCTCCTGAATTCCTAAGAAGCATACAGTGGATCTTCTCTATTTGTGCTGTTCCACATGGCAGCCATTAGTCACATGTGACTATTGAAATTTAAACTTTAGTTGATTAAAATTAAATAAAATTTAAAATTCAGTTCTTTGGTGGCATTTCAACTTGTCAATAGTCACATGTGGCTAGTGGCTACCATATTGGACAGCACAGAATGGACATTTTTATCATCACAAAAAGTTGTATTAGACAACATTGTGCTAGATCTACCTTCCACATCTCTTATTTTTTTCTCTAATCTGCGACTCTATTTTTTATGGTCTTTGTCCTGAGAGATGCCCTTGACTTTATCATTCATACCTTGAATTGGTGTTCAGTTATGCCCAATTACATTAATGACCTCCTAATATTTAATTTTAAATCTTCTTTGGCAATTAGCTTTACAAATGTCAATATTTCTTTTGTTCTTCTATTGCCACATTTTCATGGGAGCATACTCTTACAGATGCAGTTTGCTTTTGATTAACTACAAGGACGCTTATTCACTTAAAAAAATTTTTTTATGTTCTCTGTCTCCTGAATTAGCTTTGTTTCCTCCAGGGTCGAATGTCCTATTTGTTCATCTTGGTTCCTCTCTTTCCTGCTGTTGGTTTTCCTAATGTCTAGTGACTCTTAATTGTCCATTTATATTTTTTGAATGCAAAACTAGGCTGACATATAGCTCATATTTATTATCTTAACAACTGAAGCTCCATTTCCACAACTGGGATCACTCCTTAATTGCAGGATTGTTGGAAGGCTCTAGGTTGAGAACAGTCAGATAAGCTCCCACAGTTGTTAAAACAAAGGGAAGGCTTTATTCTAGAGGTGAGTGTTTCATTTCAATCATGGGTGGGCTGCATTCCCTTATTCTCTTTCTTCTTTTCCTCTGTTTATATTGTGAATGTACAGAATTATCTTGGGCCTAATTTGATTCTTTGGTCTCAAGAACTGACTAGGAGTTCCCCTCAGGCAGGATCTCCAATTTGATTAGAGAGTGGTAATCATGGCTCTATCCTGGGGCCAAACACTGCCCCCAGCTGCTCTATATATAGAAAGGGGCTCAGTTGTTTCAGGGCAGACCTTTAATTAGTTACTCCACGGTCCACTCATGCTCCTTGCACTTGCTGACTCCTTGAAGCTCTTTGAGAAAACTCATCTGTAGCTTATGTTTTCAGATTTCTGCTACTTTCGTTTGTTTAGGATGTGAGTTTCTCTGCTGTGCTGTCTCTGTCAATTGAATGCCATCACTCATCTTCATTAATTGATCTTTGCTTTTGTGGACCTCTGGTGTATTAGATTAATCCTCAATTTATAGTAATCAATTAACATTGTTCCAACATCATCATCATTACTGCTATTACTACTACTTATTTCTTTTTTTTTAAGATTGTATTTATTTATTTGACAGAGAGAGACACAGCGAGAGAGGGAACACAAGCAGGGGGAGTGGGAGAGGGAGAAGCAGGCTTCTTGCAGACCAGGGAGCCCGAGGTGGGGCTCGATCCCAGGACCCTGGGACCATGACCTGAGCCGAAGGCAGACGCTTAACAACTGAGCCACCCAGGTGCCCCACTACTACTTATTTCATCATCATGCACCATCTCAACTCCTTCTTGATAGGATGAATGTATTTTTGCATCATGTATGTTTGCATTTTTAACTGATATAAATGGTACTAAAAGATCTGTTTTCTTTTTTCAGTGTTGTTTTAAATATATATCTTGATATTCTATAAATATCCAACTAATGCTTTAGGATGCAGCTGGTATTCCATTATAATCCTCCACTACATTTATTTGTTTATTTTCTGGTGTTGGATACCTCCAACTCTCCACCCCCACAAACACTTGACAGGGATTTCTATCTGCCCATGTATTTCAACACTTGCTATTTCTCTACTTTCTCATTTTTGCCACGTGGGGGACACAAAGTAGTATTTCACTGCTGTTTTAATGTGTATTTCCTGAGCATCTCTTCCTATTTACACATTAACACTTTGGATTTCCCCTTCTGCAAATGGCCTATTATATTAGCCCGGAGATACTAGATTATGCTGCTCTAACAAACAACAAAAACTCTTACTGGCTTAATAGAAGAAATGTTTATTTCTTGTTCTTGATGGTTGTCAGAGAGGTTCTAGTCCTCAGCCACTCAGGGACCCAGGATGATGGAGCAAACATAATCTTAGATATTTTGCCAGTTATTACCCCAGAGGAAAAGAACACATGGTGAATCACATGTATTGGCTCTGGAGCCTCCATCCAGAAATGATACACATTATTCCACTCACATTTCATTGCCATAGCTAGTTCCATGGCCATAGTTAACTTTTAGGGTATGGTGAATTACCATCCTACTATGCGTCCAGAAGGAGGAGAATGGAAAACATTTGGTGAACCTCACTAATGACAACCATTGTCTGTTCTTCTGGTAAAAAAGTATTCAATTTGTTTTTTTCCCACTCATAAAAACTACGCTCCGTCCTTACATAATAGTAGTTGTCTAAACATTTGGAAGGAAGGAAATTTTTTTTTCTTTCTACCCTTTGAGGAACCCCTGTAACAAAAGACAGATTAACAAGAGAAAAATAAACAAAAGGTTATTAACATGTATATTTCATATATACACGGGAGAAACTCAGGGAAGAGTAACACAAAGAGATGGCTTAGAATGCAGGTTTATACAGCATCTTCAACAAAGAACAACACATTTTTAGAGAAATGACAGGACAAAAAAAAAAAAAAACCCACACATTTTTAGGCTTCCAAGGGTGGCAGATGTGGGAAAGTAAATATGTGGGAAACTAATGGTAGAGAGAGGCTAGTTAGTAAAGTTTGCATTCAGATTCCTCTAGTGACTCCAAGCTGGTAGGGTCTAAAGTTACCTCTGGTGATTAACTTTCATTTTCTCTGGTAGAGAGGGAAGGAGGGACACCTTTGAGAATTTATGTCCTGCCTTTAGGCAAATAGGAGAAGGACAGGGAGATTTTCTTGTATTTGCTTTTTCTCAATTGCCTTCAGCTCAAAATAATCCTTATGCTAAAGTGGCATATTTTGGGGTGACATATTCTGGTTTCTTTCACATTCTACCCTGTCATCCACACTCTCTATCCCAGGAATGTATAGTTCCTTGCTTTGGCCCTGATTTCCTGCTCTGGAAGTAGCTACCTTGCACTTTGCTCTCTGTAACCCTTGGCTGTACCTACCTTCTGGAAGATTCTTTGCTTTCTATCATCCTCTTTGGCCTTATCTGCCATAGACAACAGCACATTTGCTGACCATTGATGGTTGGGGGCTCTAGAGTCATTTTAAGGCTCACAGGGTCATAAATTTATGCTCACAATTTCTTTGGCCATGCAATACTTCCTAAAACCTTAGTAGCCTTCTTATTTATTTCATTCTAATAAGTTCTATCTGACAGGGCTCATCCACTGCCATTTTAGATATTCCAGATGTATTTCTTGGATTTGCTAGATTTCTTGCTCACCCTATTCCCCACACTTTCCTGTTTGCATAATTGCAGGTAAGGTATTGAGTTTATCAGGCCGTTGTGGAAGAGCTGCACATTTAGTCTCTTAGTGCCATTTTGTCAAATTAATAGGAATTACTAATACTTCACCTTTAGTTGAACCCTCACTTTGAAACATCTTTATCCATGCAAAGGTTTTCCTCAGTGGATGAAACAGCCATAAACTTGACGTGATCCTTGTCAAAAGGCTGAGATTTTAATGAGTGTTGTCCTTCCAAGCCTTCCTCATTTTTCCTTTTACTTGTGAGGGTTGAGAAGCAGTTATCACTTCCAACTGTGCAAGACCCCCAATTTCTGATCCCTCTCATTCCCTTCCATTCCTTCTTGGAAATATGCCAGTTACTTTCTGCTTATTTCAAATGCAGTCAACAGAAACTAATGCTCACTATTATCTTCCCTTCCTCTAGGGTTGAACGTTTATTAGGTATAAGACCTGCCTTCCAAGTTATTGCAGATGACATTTTTATTCAATATTTTGCCACTACATAACATAAAACGCTATCCCTCCAATATCTGCTCACAGTTTCCTTGCTCCCTGTGACCAGCTCCTAAGCCATTGCCATATATTTTAGATTATACTGTTATGTAGGGACCCCCTTCCTGTGTCAGTTAGGATAGATTACATTAGGCTAGGTGACAGACAACCATAAAATCTTAATGGCTTGAAACCACAAAGGAGAATTTCTAGGTCACTGCAAGTCAACAGGGTTCTCCACTTATCATAGCTACTCAGAGACCCAGGCTAAAGTAGTAGCTACTATCTCTAAAACTGCTTGTAACGACGCCAAAGGGAACATTGTGGTAAACAGCGCAATGATTCTTAAGCTTCTGCTTAGAAGTGACACTTGTCACTTCCACTGAAATTTCACTGATTGATAAGCTATATTGCCACACCTAACTTTAATGAGGCAGGAAAGTATAATCCCAACATGTATCCAGGAGGAAACCAGAAATATTTGATGGAACTAATGACTATCTCACATACTTTGTCCATTTTCATTGTAGTTCCTGTCATTTTCTTGTTGATTGTTAGAGTACTGGTAGGGTCTAGAAGAAGGTGCTGCCTCATCAATTTTAAACACTGAAAAGATCTTCTCACCACCATTCATCTGTGAACTTAACTATGTCTATGGTGTCCTTTACCGAGCAGACATCCTTTATGTTGATATAGATCAATTCATTGATTTTCTCCAGATTGAAATTTGTGCATTGAGGATCTTGTTTAAGAAATCCTTTCCTGGGGCTCCTGGGTGGCTCAGTCAGTTAAGCAGCTGACTCTTGATTTTGGCTTAGGCCATGATCTCAGGGTCATGAGATGGAGCCCCACATTGGGCTCTGCGCTGGGCACGGAGCCTGCTTAAGATTCTCCCTCTCCCTCTCCTTCTGCCCCTCTCTCCACCTGCTTGCATGCATGCTCACTCTCTCTCAATAAAAATTTTAAAGAAGAAATCCTTTCCTATCCCAAGGTCACAGATGTGATCATATGCTCTCTTCTATCACCTCCATCTTATACTTTCCACATTTAGATTTTTAATGCATCCAGAGTTCACTTTTTTAAGGGGTTATGTAGAAGTATTTTATTTTAATCCTTAAAATAACCCATTATTCTCAATATCATCAACTATAAAGTTCATTATTTCTCTGCTGACTTATGATTCTATCTTTATCATATTTCAAATTCATGATATCTACTTTTGTTCCACTGACCTATTTGTTTTTTTGGTTTTTTTAAGACTTTATTTTTAAGTAATCTCTACACCCAACATGGGGCTTGAACTCACAACCCCGAGATTGAGAGTTGCACACTCTACTGACTGAGCCAGCCAAAAGCGCCTGTTTCAATTCCAGTTCTACATTATTTTTAGCACTATGGCTTTGTAGAGTGTGTTAATATGTATCAGGAAAACTCCTTGCTCTTCTTCAAAGTTGTCTTAATTATCTGTGAACTTCTAGTCTTCCCTATAAATTTTAGAATCACTTTGTTACGTTTCTAATTTATTTTTGAAAGAAATTCTACCAAATGTATTAATTAATTAGAAGGACATTTTACCTCTCTGTGATGTTAAAATTTCTCATTCTTTAACATACTATATCTCTCCACATATTCTGGTCCTCATTTATGTCTTTTATTAGAGTTTTAAAGTTTTTCTTGTGCATTCTTTGATAAGTTAATTTCTATATATTACATAGTTTTTTATTGCTATTGTGAACGGCATCTGAGTTTATATTAAATTTTCTGGTTGGTAATAGCTGATATAGAAGAATGTTACTGACTTAAAAATTTGTGTTAATATTGCTCATTAATCTAAAAATTTGTGTGCTATTCTGTTGCAATTTCTTTTTTTTAAAAAGATTTTATTTTTTTATTTGATGGAGAGATAGAGAGAGCGAGCACAAGTAGGCAGAGAGGCAGGCAGAGGGAGAGGGAGAAGCAGACTCTCCGCAGAGCAGGGAGCCCAATGCGGGGCCTGATCCCAGGACCCTGGGATCATGACCTGAGCCGAAGGCAGATGCTTAACCGACTGAGCCACCCAGGCACCCCTCTGTTGCAGTTTCTATGCATAAGATCACATCTATCATTTGGAAATAATTACATCTTTGTCTCTTCTTCTCCAAACTTTAAATTCTCTTCTTCAGTTTTTCATTTCTATTATTATAACGTCAAGGTTGAATAGTGGTGGGGATATCATTCATCCTTGGCTTGTTTGTAATTTTAAATGGTCTGTGTCTTCAAGCATGATGTTTTTTGAGGTATTCAGTGAAAACCATAGATCTTCAATGAAATATTTAGTCAGTTTTGGTGGACAGAGAATATTTCCTTTACCTCAGAAAGTTCCCTTGTGCTCCTACACAATCTCTTCTCCCTCCAGAAGCATCCACTATTCTTATTTTTTTTAAGATTTATTTATTTATTTATTTATTTATTTATGGGGGAGGGGCAGAGGGAGAGGAAGAGAGAGAGAGAGAGAGAGAGAGAAGCGGACTCCCCACTGAGTGTGGAGTCTGAGGTGGTTCTCAATCCCACAAAGCTAAGATCGTGACCTGGGCTGAAACCAAGAGTTGGTCGCTCAACTGACTGAGCCACCCAGGCACCCCCACTATTCTTATTTTTATCATTATACGTTAATTTTGCCTATTCTAGAATTTCATATAAATGAAACTATGAAAAAATGAACTTTTATGTGTCTAGTTTTTTTGAACTAATATAATATTTTTGAGATTCACCTCTGTTGTCACTTGTATCAGTAGTTTGTTTCTTTTTCCTGCATGGTAGGATTTCACTGTTTTACTAACCACAGGTCATTTGTTCTCTGTCTAATGGGTATTTGGGTTGTTTCCAGCTTGGGACTATTATGCATAAAACTGCTATGAACATTCTTATATAAGGCTTTTTTTTTTTAGTTTTATTTATTTTTTTTTGAGAGAGAGAGAGAGAGAGAGAGTGTACGCAAACGAGTTGGGGGAGGGGCAGAGGGAGAGGGAAAGAGAGAATCCTGAAGCAGACTCCCTCCTGAGCCTGGAGCCCAAGGTGGGCCTCGATCCCAGGACCCTGAAATGAAGAGTCAGCCACTCAACTGACTGAGCCACCCAGGTGCCCTTATACAAGAAGGCTTTTTGTGGACCTATGTTTTTATTTATCTAGGAGTGGAATTGTTTGGTCATAGAGCAGATGTATGTTTAACTTTTTAAGAAACCACCAGTTGCCCACAGTGGCAGTTTAACTGTATGCTTGTACCAGCAATATATGAGAGTTCTAGTTGCTCCCCATATTCTATAACACTTAGTATTGTAAAGTGTTGTAAATATTTTTCATTTTAGCCATTATATCAGGAATGTATTTCCTTACTGTCCTTATATTGGACTGGTACCTAATTGTTTTAATTAGCATTTCTCTGATGACTAATGATTTCAAACACTTTTATCATCCACTTATTGGTCATTGGTATACCTTCCTTTGTGAAATATCTGGTTTTTGCCCATCGAAAAAACTGTGTTGTTTGTATTTTTATCATTGAGTTGCAAGAGTTCTTTATATGTTGCGGAAACAAGCCTTTCATCAGATATGTGTGGTGTGAATATTTACTCTCAATCTGTCGCTTCCCTATTTGTTTTCTTGATGGTGCTTTCTGATGAATAGAATTCTATATTTTGATGAAGTCCCATTTATCAATCTTTTCTTTTATGGTTTATACTTTCTGGAGCTTCCCTAAGAGATCTTTGCTTTCTCAGTGGTCACAAAGATATTCCCCGAGCGCTTTTAGTAGCTTGATTATTTTAGCCCTTATGTTTCAGGTCATGATCCATCTCAAATTGGCTTTTGCATACAGAATAATGTAGGAGTTGAGGTCTTTTAGTTCCCATATGGTTACCAGTTGTTCCAGCACCATTTTGGGGGGACATTTTTCTTTCTCTGCTGAATTACTTTGACATTTTTATCAAAAGTCATTTGATTGTATATCTGTGGGTCTTTTTCTGGACTCTCCATCTGATTCCATTGATTTGCCCATCCTTCCACCAATAGCACATCATGTTGGCTACAGTTTGGGTTTTTCTTTTCTTTTAGTCTGAAAATGTCATATTTTGTTTTCATATTTTGAAGAATATTTTTGTTGGAGATAGAACTGTATGTTTGCAGGTTTTTTCCTTCAGCACCTTAAAGTCGTCGTTCCATTTCCTTTTGGTTCTATAGTTTGGGTACAAAATCACCAAATCTTACTGTTGCTGCTTTGAAAGTAACGTGTTTTCATTCTCTGGATGCTTTTAAGATGTGCTACTTAGCTTTGGTTTTCAGCTATTTGACTATTAAGTGTTTAGATGTAGCTTCCTTTGTATTTATTCTGCTTGGGTTTCAACAAGCATCTTGAATCTGTACATTGATATCTCTGATCAGTCTTGGAAAGTTTTTGGTCTTTCTCTTCCAATTTTACTTCTGTTTTATTCTCTCTCTCCTCTCTCTCCTCTTCTCTGGGACTGCAGAATGCACATATGTTTAAGCTTTTGACTGTGTCCCACATGGCTCTTGTGCTCTGTCCTTTCCATTCTTTTTTTCTCTGTGGGCTTCAGTTTGGATGATTTATATTGATGTTTGGGTTCATTAACCCTGTCTGTTGCTCTTAAATTCATCCAGTGAATTTGTAATTACAGATACTGTGTTTTGTAGTTCCAGAAAGTCCATTTGATATTTTTATAGGTTACAATTCTCTGTTGAAGTTTTCTTTTTAACAATTTTGTCACACTTTGTATTTTTCTCTTTGTAATGGTTATTTAAAATGTCTTGTCTGCAAAATAAAATAAAATGTCTGCTAACTGCAAAATCTGGGGCATCTGTGGGTCTTCTTCTATTACTGATTTTTCTCCTGAGAATGTGTGATCACATTTGCCTGCCCTTTCACATGCCTTATAATTATTTATTGTACGCTGGAGATTGTATATACATGAACTGAGACTGAAGATGATGATATTTTCCCGAAATAGGTTTTACCCTTTCTTTATTAGGCAGATAAGATAAGGGGCCAATCATAACAATATGATTAGAAAATGAACTGCATTGGGGTGGGATTGTAGTTTTGTTAGTCCCTACCTCCTTGGCCATGAGACACCATTGGAAACTCATTTATGCCTTTCAGAGGCTTGAACGTAGCTCCTCAGGCTCCCAATCAGCACAGCATCAAAATTTGGCAAATGACATAAGAGAGAGCTATATATTTGACAAAACCCCCCTTCCTCTAGCAGGACTTTGTGGGAAATTTCATTTTGTTATTCCACACCTTCCTCACCCACCCCCAGCTTCCTGTACCACTCAAGCACTCAGCAAATGTTCTGTGGGAGAAAACTGAGGGCCATCATCGATTTCCCATCTCTCATCCTTATTATTCCAATGTCCTTCCCTTCAGCCCAAGGAAGGAGTGGCTGCCCCCAGGCTCTGAATCCTGTCCCTTTCTGCCTTCTTAGAGATCTTTATGTAGAACATATCATACCCCTTCTCCCCCATGCAACTTGTCTACTTCCTCTCTTGGTACCTTCCCATAAGCACATAAGCTCCGGTATCTCATATCTTGATAAAAGCACTGTAACCTTTTTTTTATCTGTATGCTCTTCAACTACTCATCCTTCCATTCACCCATCCACTTATTCAACAAACTGTAGCTGAACACCTACAATGTGCCAGGCAGTATTCTAGGTGGAATACAGCATGAACAAAAACAAAGTCCTGACTCTTATGGAAATCATATTCTATGGAGGGATACAGAAAATAAACACATAAGCAACAACATATAGTCAGAAGATTAATAAATTCTAAGGGGGAAAAATCAAGCAGAATGAAGGAGTTGGAGATGACTGGGGATGGGGACTAGAGAGTATCACTTTATATAGGGTGGTCAGGGAAGCCTTCCATGGTAAGGTAATGTCTGAACAGAAATCTGGAAAAAGTAAGGGAATGAGCTACATGGACACCTGGTGGAAGAGTGTCCTAGTCAAGGGGAATAGCACATGCAGAGGTCCTGAAGCAAATGTGCCTGGTGTATTCAAAGAACAAGGAAGGGAGCATGAAGAGGAAGCAAAGAGAAGAGTGGCAGATGAGATCATAGGAATAGCAGGGGGCCAGGTCACGCAGGGCTTTGTAAGCCGATTTAAGGACTCAGTTTTTACTTTGGAGAAATCTGGAGGAATGAAAAGTTGCCTATATTTAAGAGGATCACCCTAGCTGTTGTGTAGATAGTAAACTACAGACAGGAAACAAAGCACGGAGACAGATTAGGATGCTATTGCAATACAGGCATGTGATGAAGATGGCTTGGACCAGGGTGGTAGCAGTGGAGGTGGAATGAGGTCATCTGGTTCTGAATATATTTCAAAAGTAGATATAGTCGGATTGCCAATGTGGGATTTGCAAGAAAGAGGAAAATCAAGGATGATTGCAAGGCTTTTGGCCCTAGCTCCTGGAAGAATGGAGTTGTCATTCCTGAGATGGGGAGGTTTGCAGGAGAAAAGATTTGTTTTGTTTTGTTTTATTTTATTTCCATAACAGGGGGTGGAAATTATTGGAGACAAGTGGAGATGCTGAGTAGGCAGTCAGATATACAGAATTCAAGACACATTCCAAACTGGAGATTTAAATTTGAGAGTTGTCAGCACATAGATAATATTTAAAGCCATTGGAGGGTGAGATGACCAAGGGAATGGGCATAGAGCCAGAAGAAAAGAGTTCTGAGTACTAAGTTCCAGTGTTCCCCAACATGAAGGGGTTGGTGGGAAGAGAAGGACCCAGCCTAGGAGATTAGAAGGAGCAACCAGTGAAGGTAGAGGAAAAGCAAGAGAGGGTAATGTTCTAGAAGTAGAAAGTGTTTCAAGAAAGAGAGTGAATGAATCGGGGGAAAGTGAAATGATTGATGATGCAAGAGAGAAAGTGACTGGTGATGTCCTCAAGGAGATGAGAGTAGGCAAGAGGGGGCCAGCCTCAGTAGGAGAACCCTGTCTCACCCCCAGCATCAGGGGCAAGCAGGGCAAGTGGGCCCACTTGCTATTTCTCTTCTTCCAGCTCTGACTTCTCAAGGGTAACTTTCCCCTTCTGCCTCCACCACCTGACCCTTTTCCTGGTCTCAGACGCACAAAGCACACACCAGGGTAATCAGCTCAGGGTCTTCCAACCTGTGCAGTGTCTTAGACAGGTGCCAGATGCCGGCAGGATTCTGATGCTATTCACTTATCAAATTCTTCCCCTTCTTCAAGATCATCTAGAAGCCCGTCTCCTCTGGGGGCCATTCCCAAACCTCCACAGCGCCAGCGCACAGTGCTTCCCCTCCCCGGCCTTCCCATTTCCTCCTCCAACCCCAAGACTGGAATTGAAGAGCATCATCCTTGGAGACCTGGGTTGGAGCGAGGATGGAGGCCCTCTTCAGTTGCATTTTGACACATCACCAGGAGGGGGCTCAGGGTAGCCAGGGTATCTGTCAACCACAGAGGGGACAACTTGTAAAAGGGTCGGGCAGTTGGAGGCAATCTGTTGGTCTCTTCCTCACTTTGCAGACTGCTTGTGCATGTGCTAGCCTGCTTCATCAGTCCTGCCTGCTTCAGGGCCTAGGGGGAAATCCTTCAGGTTCTCTCAGGGAGAAACAGTCAGTGACTCAGCAGGGCCTGGAGGACACTGTGCAGGACTCTTTCAGAAGAAAAGGAGGCAGAGACCCCAGAACAGCAAACCCATTCTCCTGGTCACATGTGCCGTCCTTGGCAGGGCTGGGAGGAGAGCCCTGGTATCCTGGTTTCCAGCCTACTGTCCCATCTGTACCCCGCTCCCCCTGGCCTAGGTTGAGGCATTCACTCCAGAGTTCAAATGCTCTTTCAGCTACAACGTTAGAAGGAAGGGGGGTCGGGGAGGGAAGCCTGGCTGTGGAGACTGGAGGAGAATAAGCTGGGGTCCTGCCCTGAGGAACTCTTGAAATTACATGGGGCAAGCAGAGAACACTGGGCAGCTCATGTCAATACCAACCAGAGTTGAAGGTGGCACATGTTTCTTGAAGGAGACGGGGAAGTAAGTGGATTTGTGCAGTTTGAGAGGCCAACCTCTTATTGACTCCCTGTCCCTTAGGGGAGGGAATGGAGCTGTGTGAATATTTACAGAGGCGTGGATGGTGTGAAGGTTGATCCAGTGGGACCACATTTTTAAAAAATTTTTATTGTTATGTTAATCACCATACATTACATCATTAGTTTTTGATGTAGTGTTCCATGATTCATTGTTTGTGTATAACACCCAGTGCTCCATGCAGAGCATGCCCTCTTTAATACCCATCACCAGGCTAACCCATCCCCCCACCCCCCTCCCCTCTAGAACCCTCAGTTTGTTTTTCAGAGTCCATCGTCTCTCGTGGTTCGTCTCAAGTGGGACCACATTTTGACAGCAATGCTGACTCAACAGATTGGAACAGGGAATTTCGAGGGTGAGTGGAGACACCCCAGGGTGGCTGGGATCATTCCTCAGAGGTGGCCATGCATCTCCCTGAGTGGGTAAATCCTGCCGCTGCTCGAGGCCCTGTTTGGAAACCCAAAGCCCATCACGGGTTTGTCTGTGGAGGTGTCGGGTTTCCTCGGAAAGTCTGGTTGTAGAGATTTCTTTAGAAGTTATATTTGTGATGATCTCATCATGGGAAATGAGGAAAGAAGAGATGCCAAATATGTTATTGTGCTGAAAATCCTGTTTTAAGAAAACAATCGCAAGATTGTATTCATTAGCAACTGCTAACCACAAAAGTGGAAAAAACAGTTAAACCAATAAGAAATAATCCTCACGTCTGATGTAGTAAGTGTCCTTGGGGATTGGGCCAGTGGGGAGAGAGCCCACTTCTGGTGGCAGAAGCAGGGTGAGAGGGAAACTGTCAGAGGACTGACTGGGGAGGCTGCAGCTCATATAGCCTGCTTACCTCAAACTGGGCTTCTCCCCAGGATCAGTGACCCGAGGGGCCACTGAGCCACACCCAAAGCATGGTCCAGGAGGGACCACTTCCCTCACACCCCGCATATCTCCACATGAGAGGGAAAGTGGGCTGAGGGAAGCCAGCAAGAGAAAGCAGCTGGGATTGGCAGTCAGTCATCTTGGAAATGAGGGTTTGGCTGGGGTGCCTGGGTCGGTTAAGCGTCTGGACTCTTGGTTTCGGCTCAGGTCATGATCTCAGCGTCATGAGATCAATCCCTGTTTTGGGCTCCGTACTGGGCCTGGAGCCTGCTTAAGATTCTCTCTCTCCGGGTACCTGGGTGGCTCGTCGGTTGGTTAAGTGTCCACCTCCAGCTTACATCATGGTCCCAGAGTCCTGGGATCGAGCCCCGCATCGGGCTCCCCACTGATTGGGGAGTCTGCTTCTCCCTCTGCCCCTCCCCCCACTCATACACTCATTCTCTCTCAAATAAATAAATAAATAAATAAATAAAATTTTTAAAAAAAGACTCTCCTTTTCCCTCTGCCCGCCTGCCCCCACCCCTTGCATGCTTTCTCTCTCGCTCTCTCTCTCTCAAAAAAAAAAAAAAAAAAAGGACTGGCAGGTGAATAATGCCCCACTCAGGAGGACAGAATAAACCATTTTCACTATTGGGGCAGCTCAGCTTTCCCCTGTGTCGGTACCAGGGCTGGGAGACTATGGTCAGATGTCCTGAAGATGTCCAGGCATGGTATCTCAAGTCCAACTAAAACCACAAGGCCATCATGAGTCCTGGCAACCGAAAAAGCAATACTAGTATTTAATTTAATTTAGCACCTGGATTGAGACTAGGATTCCTGGATTTCAAGTGGTTTATCCACTGTCTTCCCTAGGAAGGTCTCCACTGCTGGCTTTGCATGAGGGGCCCCTTGTTCTCCAAGCTTGGGGCTCTTGGTCTTATCCTTCTAGGTGGAACCCTTAACTTGTTCTGTTCTGTGCTCTCTTCTCTGAACCTGTCATGGGCCAAACCTAGAAGCAGGACCAGGGCCGGGGGGACATAAATGAGGCCCTTGTGACGCCACCCTGAAGGAGGCACTCACTCTTGGGGTTGTGCAAGCGCTGATAACTGGGTTATTTGCACGTGACCAGAAGTCATCAGGAAAAAACAAAACAAAACAACTCCCAATATGAGGGAAAATGTCTCCTGGCACCATAGTGCTCTTTTACTTTTGTTGTTTTGTTTCTTAACTCCATCCCAGCCCTCCTGTTTGGAGAACCAACCACCTTGACCCTCCAGCAGCAGGACAGACTCCAATATGGATTCCTGGTATCGGGAGCGCTGGAAGCGTGGACCAGAGAAGGAAGAGGAAAGCAGGGGGAGGGCTGAAAGCTACCACCCAGGACAGGGGAGGAGGGCAGATACTGGAGAGGGTGGCCAGGGAAAAAGAGAGGACAGTGGGTCAGATGGGGGCAGCTGGTTATACAAGCCTGGTTAGAGGACGTTTTGTTATTTTTGCAGTGTATGTGTTGGATGGAGGGGAAGGTGTTCTTGAAGGATCAGTTCTGCCCTTTTTTTTCAGGCTGCTCCTTTTATTTTGCTGGCCAGATGCTTCCAGCTGGAAATATTTGGATCCAGACACCTGAAGTCTACTCCAACACTCAAGTGCCGGGAATAAGAAAGCGGGAAGGTGCACTGGTCACTGTGCTCTATATTCAACCATACACTGGATCCGGTCATTTAGGAGAAACTTGGTTGCCTTAGACAGCTGGGCTGGCTGACTGGCTCCAGATGGCAGCCCTGTGCACCCTAAATGAGTGGGTGGGGCTGGGTGGGGTGGCGGCGTTTGCCAAAACATCAAGGACTTGAGACCTGAAAATGCAAACCGGTCGGGAGGTAATGTGCAGCCTGAGTAAGGGGAGGCCAAGGCCAAGTTATTGGTGTCACAGGAACCTGGAAAAAAATGCCCAAACGGGGCCTTTGGCCAAGACTTGATCTTTCTTTCTTATGGAAATGAAGAGTTCTGGGTATTGTTCTTAGGTGAGGCCTGCCAACGTCTCTGAGCTGCTTTCTGAAAGATGGGCTGCTTAGCTGCTCTAAGGAGCCTACCCCCCCCTCCATTAAAGCTAGGTTAAGGGAATCCAGTTTGCTTGATTTAAGGGTATTCAAATAGATGAGGGAAATACTTGTCTTTTTGTATGTTAAGGAGGTTAAAGGAAGCTGTCTTTGAATTTTATCAGCAACTCAGAAATTCTGTTCCGGGGAAAGTAATAAGAGGGTCAGAACACCCCCTCCCTTTGCCAGAATGATGGTCTGATGTTCCTTATAGCGAGCCTGGGGAGAAAGACCGTTGAGGGTCACTATTCATCCCTAATCAATCCTGAATGAGCAATGGCAACTCTGGGGGCGAGGCCAAGGGCTGGCAGCAATCCAGGGTCTGGGTGGCAGCTCCACAATGCCTTCAGAAACCAGACTGCTTCTGACTTTCTCCTCTGCCACCCTTAGCCTTTGTCCCCAGAGTTGCAGGATGGCTGCTTTACACCTGGTTGTATGTCTGCACTTAACGCACAAAGAAAAAGAAGAGCAAAAGGCAAAAGGCAAAGGCACATGCCAGTGAGGTCTGCTTCTTTTTTTTTTTAAAGATTTTATTTATTTATTTGAGAGAGACTGAGAGATAGAGAGCACGAGAGGGAAGAGGGTCAGAGGGAGAAGCAGACTCCCTGCTGAGCAGGGAGCCCGATGTGGGACTCGATCCCGGGACTCCAGGATCATGACCCGAGCCGAAGGCAGTCGCTTAACCAACTGAGCCACCCAGGCGCCCTGAGGTCTGCTTCTTATTATTACTTTGGAAAATGTTTAATTGTGATAAAATATACACGCGATAAAATGTACCATCTTCATCATTGCTAAGTGCACAGTTCAGCAGCGTTCCGTACATTCAGACTGTTGTGCAACCCGTCTCCAGAGCTCTTTTCATCTCACAAAACCAAGTCCGTACCCGCTGAACAGCAGCCCCTCCATCCCCTTCTCCTCCAGGCCCTGGCAGCCACACTTCTCCTCTCTGTCACTAGGAATTTGACTACTTTGGGGACCTTCTGTAAGTGGAATCATATAGTACTTGTCTTTTTGGGGACTGGCTCAGTTCACTTAGCATAGGGCCCTCGAGGTTCATCCACAGTGTAGCATGTGTCAGAATTTCCTTCCTTTTTAAGGCTGAATAATGTGCCATTATACGTATTACTACGTTTTGTTTATCCATTCATCTACTGATGGCCACCTGGGTTGTTTCTACTTTTTGGTCATTGTGAATAATGCTGCTATGGACATGGGTATACAAATATCTCTTTGAGACCTTGCTTTCAGTCTCTTGGGTTTATACTCAGAAGTGGGATTGTTGGGTCCCATAGTGATTCTATTTTCAATTTTTTTGAGGAACCACCATGCTGTCTCCCCTCGCATAAGCCTTTTCCTTTAACAGGTTTTTCCCAAAGCCCCAACCAATGAGTTTCATTGGCCACAGCGGGTCCTGTGGCCACTTCTAGCTACAAGGGAGCCTGGGAAATGATGTATTTTTGACTAGGCCTAGAAAAACACTCTCTGCACTGCGGAGGTTCCTGTATACGGGGATGGTCACTCCAGCTGTTTGTGTCAAGGCCAGGTGTCTGAGTCTCAGCTGAGCCTGTCCGGCAGACACTCTGTCTATTCCCTGCCCTAGCTGTTTACACTTTCAGGGGGGATCAGCACCCTCTCAGGCCACTGCTTCCAGTCATGAGAGGCAACACTCTCTTCATTCCCTCCTGTTCTGATTCTCTCAAGCAATTACGAAAAAAGTCTCCCCCGCCTGCTCCACACGGATATAAATTGCGCTGTGCTATTCCTTCATTGTCCATCACGGCTGAGTCATACCTCTGCGGCCGGACTACAAATCCTCTGGGACAGGACCTGTGTCACCACTGCAGGGCACCTGGCACAGGATTGACTCTTGGTGGAGGGAAGGACAGTACATTTTTCTAGATTAGTTCTATGCCACCTCCAGGGTCCTGCTGCAGGGATCCTGGCTCTCTCAGCCTAAGGACACCTCTTCCTTGGATGTTTCTCCCCAGGTTGTGGGGCCTGGTGGGGGCTGCTCATCCTGAGATCTATGAGGTCAGGCCCAGGCTGGACAGGCCCTAATAGGGCAGGCGGAGCAGTGCGGATTGGTGGGGAGGCTCATGACCTCTGAGGACTCTGGGCCAGATGGCCTGGCCTTGAACCCCTGCTCTCTTCCCCCATCCCTAGAAGCAGTTACATAGACATAGCTGCTCTCAAACTTACATTCAGAAACACATAAGCACACCGATTCAAATACAGAGTTGCTCACAAACACACATACCCATGAACCACTGCCCCCGCCCCCCCCACACACGCGCAGGTGCAGAATTAAATTTGCATTCAGCACTTAAATTCAAGGGGGCAAATCCTGTTCCTCCACTTAATAGTTTTATCCTCTAGTAAGTTATTAATCTGTTTGTGTCTCAATTTTTTTTATTTGTCAGAATGAGGATAGTAATGGCATTCCCCTCACTGAGTTGTGAATATTAAATGAGAGCTTACAAGTGGTTACAACAGCTTACAGAGAAGCATATGCATTCATTCTATTTCCTGAGCCCCCTCCCCTTTCTCTGCTGCCACTTGGTGGTGGGCCTGGCAAAAGCACGAAGTTAGAGTCCTTTCATCCAGCCTCAGGTTTCTCACCTGTAAAACGCGGATCATATTATCTATCTGTTGTGAGGATCTAAAGAGGCCCAGCAGGGAAAGCTCAGAGTCTAGACCCTGGACCCCAGAAGCCTTGCTACACTTTAGCTGTTCCTGTCCGTAACTGATGAAGAACAGGCCAGAGAGCAGGTGCAGGGACAGGATGTGCTAAGGCAAGCCTCTGACCCCCCATCTCCTCCCAGGCTGGAGCTGGGGCCTCTAAGGACAGAGCCCAGGCACGGGGATCAGAGCTGCTCCCCCTGTTGGGGCCTGGCCTGGGGCTGGGGGCAGGGCTGGTCGGGTGGCCGTGGGTGGGAGGAAAAGAGGAAAACCAGCTCAGTGGAAATTACCCTGCGGTTGGCTCAGGCGCCCACGACACTGTATTTATAGAGAGCTCCCTGCAGCTCTTAATTCCTCGCAGTCGAAGTTAACCCTTTCCAGGCCGCGGTAGCAGCCTGGGGCGGAGGGAGAACACAGGACTGGGGTCGGCCCACGGGATCCGGCTCTGCGGCCAGCCGCCTGGAGGGTGGGGTGGTCAGCGGGCAGTCGCCTGTCCCCTCTCGGAGAAAATACACGTCGGATCTTCGGAGTCGGGGAACGCGGCGGGGGAGGGGCACGGGCAGACCAGCGCCCCCTGGCCGGAGTCCAGGACCTGGTCTGGGGTCAGGGGCGGGGTCCGGGCCGACGCCCTGCCCAGCGGGCGGGCTCAGGCCTCTGCCCCGGACCGCCGCCGCGGGGCCAATCCGGCCTCTGGGGCGCACCCGGGCTGCCTTTCCGGGCCCGCGGCTTCCTCCAGCCCGCCCCGCCCCTCGGCCTCGCGGGGCCGCCCCCGACCCCCACTCGGGCCCGGCCTCGCGGCGGCGGCGATTCGACAAGCGCTCCGCCGCGTCCCCGCGTCCCGAGAGCCGGCCGCGGCGCGGTGAGTGCTTGCGTGGCGCGGGTTCGCGCGGGTGGGGGCGGCCTTTGTCCGCGGCGGAGCGGTGCGGGGCCGCCGGACCGCGTGCTGTGCCCTCCCTCGCTGGACCCTCCCCGGGTCCGCGGCGCAGCCGGGGTCCGGGCCCCAGGCAGCGGGGGCCGCCACAATCCAACCCCGCCCCAAGCTTACCGCCCAGGGGGCTGGGGCACAGTGGGACCTGCTCTCCCCCGGCAGGTCCTGGACGAGGCTGGTGGGCGCTTGTGATTACCCGGGCCCGGGGCGTGCAGGGGCATGGGGGCAGATCTGTCACTGTGTTGATGATTCTGGAAAGCTCAACGAAGCCAGCCGGGGTTAGCAGGGAAGCAGGGTCTCCCGGGCCCTCCAGAAGGCCCTGCAGAGGAAAACACCCTGAGTCCTCGCTCCGAGGAGAGAGAGCTGCCCGGGACGGTTGGGGAGGGGGGCCCACTCTTCCTGGCCCTGAAAGGACGGAGCAGAGAGGACTTACGCGGGCAGCAGTGGGCGCGAGGGGGACAGATTCTGAAAAGAACAGGTAGGGACCGCTGACCTGGGTGAAGGGGTGAATAGGTGTTGGGGGTGGGAGGCGAACACGAGAGAGCAGGATGGGGTAATTTGAGCTCGGGGAAGTCTCCAAGAGATGGTGGGGGAGATAGGACGGAGAGGAGGTGGGGAACTCGGTGTCCTGAAGGTGGGGACCCAGGGTGGAGACACCCTAGAGGGGAGGGAGTTGAATCTCAGTGCCCCGAGGCCCTCAGAATGCTGTTTAGTCAGGGAGTTGGCAGGTTTGCTGGCCTAAGGCCCCAAACTGTCAGAAAAAGGGGTTTATTTCTAAGCCAGACCTGCCCTAATGAGAAATGCGTGACAGATGACTCAGATATGGATGGGTCTATCACTGGGGGAAAACGTTAGGCAAAGGGTAACGTAGAAACGATTGGGGGAATAGGGGGAGTGTTTGTTTGACCTAACTGAGAAAAACTATTTGCCTTCAAATTGGATGTGGATAATTGTAAATGAGTCAGTTTCATCATTAAATTAAGGCCGAGGTCCTTTTTTTACATGCATGTCTTTAGCAGTTGGCTTCTGTACTAGAAAGTAATGAAGCTGTTCTGTCTTTAAGAGAGTTCTTCATCTAGTGCAGCCTCCTCTCATTCCCTCTGGCCTCCCAGAAATCCCTAGGAAATCTGATGCTGTGCAGCCTTCCTTGCAGTTTGGGGGCCTGCACGTAGGTGGGACGCTTATGGAGGCTGAGGGAAATTGAAGTCTAAACTTGAAATTGAAGCTGAAACTTGTCTGGCGGGTTGGGCCCATCTGAGTGGTGGGGAGGGGTGGAGGGCTCTGGGGCTGCAGGGTGTGAGTGATGGCTCATATTTCCAGCTCATTTGGGAATGGGAATATTTGGGGTGAGTACATTTCCCTGATATCTAGAGTTCCTGAGCTTTAGCACTAACACTGATTTTAACTATCGAGCATGGAAATCTTTCTCTCCCATATTACGTACATCATAGTCTGACATCAGGATACTCCTGACATGAGTGAAATTTTTTTTGTCATGACTTCGAGTCAGTGCTGTGAATGTCAGATTTTGCGCTAAGGGCCTGTAGGGCGAGGGGACTCTTGTGGGAGTGAGCTTTGCACTAAGTGGCTTCAGCCATGCTTTTATTGATCCCTTGACTGCTGTTTGGAGTTCCTTCCTCTCTTCAATGACATCACTGGTGGTTTCTCCTGCTTGCCTTCAGTGAGCTTTCCAATTTACTCCAGACTCCCCTGCTGCAAGAAATCAGACCATCCGGCGTGTTAATGCAAGCCTGAGGGCGGGAAGGGGTGCTGGGATTTGTGGACCTGTTTTTCCTTACTGTCCCTGGCCCTCTGCAGCTCTGACCAGTCACCCAATGGAAGCAGATCGGCTGACTGTCTGAGATGCTCAGATGCCTGACAGCCGGGTTGGGTGCTTGAACAGTTGTGGGAAGGCCATGTATAGAAGCGTCGTCCCTTCTGAGGAGGCTCTGTCCTTACTCTGGTGAGGTTGACTTCTGAGACTTCCTGGGGGAATTCCTCCACCCTTAATCTGTATTCGTGTCTTGTCTGGAACCATAAATCTTCATTTTTTTGGAGCAGGATTTGGCCTTGACCGTGAGCTAAGCAATACAGCTTGGGGTCAGATTGTCAGGATGATCATAGAGCTGTGAGTTGGGATTCCACAGCACCTAAGGACACTCCTAGAAAGTGTTGTAGAACAAGTCTCTGGCCTGCTGCTGGCTGGTTCTTGGTTGGATGTGTGGGGTTTGAGTGTGAAGAAAAATGATCCAAATCCAAACAGCCTCCAAGATTATGACCACATGGGGCCTGAGGCTGTGGACTTGAGTCATGGGGTCATGGGGAGGAGGAAGAAGGGCAGGCAGGATGATGTCACTGCCCATGAGCTTATCCTCCGAGTGGGTGGCCACTTCTCATTGCTGTCCTCTTTCCGCACCCCAGGGCAGGAGTGCCAGGGAGGTCCACTAGCAGAAGGGGAAGGCATAGCCTGAGCCTGCGGGAAGTAGGAGGGTGGGAACTGGTTGATGAGATCCGTGAGAAATTTCCTTTGGTCTCAGATGCATCAAACATCTGGGACAGGGCCCCGTGTGTTTTTCTGCACCCCCTGGCTGCCATACCCCAGTTTTGCCACCCCTGCAGTATGAGGTTCCAGCTAGGAACATTGAGTTTCCAGGTTTTGGGGGTGGGGTTGTGCCGGATGCTTCATAGACGTTTAATCATGTCAGTCCTCCAAAGTGGAGTGTCCTTAGCTCCATGGTATAGATGGGGAAGCCAGAGCCCAGAAAGGGGAAGTCATGTGCCCAAAGACACATGCAGAGGCACATCCTGGAGCTGGGATGCTGTCTGTCTTTCTGCCACTCTGGAGGAGGCATGGGCTTCACCCCTCGTTCTGGAGTCTGGCAAGACGTGCCCCACAGCAAGGCAGGGAGAACTCATCTGGAGAGCTGGGGAGAGGGCAGGCCTGACGTAGGTGTCCCAGTCCAAGCCATCTGTGGGAGTGCTCGCTTTTCCAGAGACCTGGTCTTCAGCACACGGGTGCCTCCGGAGGCCCTCCTTGACTCTCCAGGTCTGAGCTGCGCTCCCGGCCAGTTGCCCCCACTCTCCCTCTCATTCTCTTTGTGGTCCAGAGAATGGATGCCTCCTCCACACCCCTAATTCCTTTGGGTATTTGGCCTTCTTGAGGCATGGAGAGAGTATGTCAGAGGGAAACCTGCAAGGAGTGGGGAATGAGAAACAGTTTTTTCTTGGGAGCCCTGGAGTAGGAAAAAATAGTACCTCTGAGAAGCAGGGCTCCCAGGTCACCCTAAAGTCAACATGGGCTCCCAGGAACTGGGGCTTCCCTGGGGAGATACTGGAATGTGTGCTGGGGTTGGGGGGGTGGGCCTAGATGTATAGCCCGACAGAAAAGCTCTTGGCTGGGGGTGGGGGGTGGGTGACACTCAGTGCGGGGGCACCCAGGAGGCCTTGTCCCCATGACTACGGCAATAATAACGGCAGGAATAATTGTTACCGCTGTTTGTGGGTGCTAAGTGCTTTCCCAAGTCCTTTCTGTACATGCTCTTATTCTCATAGCAGCCCTTGTGGGGTAGGCATTGTTACTTCGTTTTAGAGATGGGGAATCAAGTCTCAAAGAGGTTAAGTCATTTATACTTGGTCATGTGTCTAGCAAAACTTTTGAGTCAGAATTTGAGCCCAGGGCTGCCTGCTCCTGAGCCTAAGCTGTACCCTGGGGCAGGCAAGGTGGCTTAATGATCCCATTTAAGAACACAAAGGCTCGAACTGACTCAGATTATCAGGAAAAGGGAAGGTCATGGGGGGGGTGGTATTCCCCAGCTGTCCTATAATCATCGTAGGAGGGTAATTTATAGTCCCTATTTTATAAATGAGCAAACTGGGGGTCAGAGAAGATGATTTCCCAAAGTCTCATGACTAGGAAGTAGCAGAGTCTGGATTTGAAACTGTATCTCCTACACCAAAGTCATCTCCTTAAACACCAGGGCTCACTTCTTCCATGAAGCCTCTTGTGATGACACCAGCCCAGCATGCGATCACGGTTACAGCGCAGGATGGTTGTGGAACCTTCCTTTGAGAGCTGAGGAGACAAAGAGCCAGAGAGGTTTGCCCTAGGGAACCTAGCAAGTGAGTGATGGAGCTTGGTGTGAAATCTATAAAAATCTCTCAAGTTGCTGTTTTCCTTTTTGTTAATTGCAAAGGAATTACATGCTCATTGTCAAAGTCACAGAAGTATATCAACTAAGAAGTAGGAGTAGATGCTTGCCCTCATTCCCACGTCCTGGGGTTGGGTTCGCTATCACACTTCCAGACCCCTTTCCCATATACAAACATCTATCTCTCTCTGTCTCTCTCTCTCTAAACACAAGGTCCCCTTCATTTGTTCCACACTGCACTGAGCACTCACCATGTGCCGGGCCTGCACTGGACTCAAGGGTACAATAGTCAGTAGAACAGATGCTGTTCCTTCTCAGGGAGGTTCCAGTATGACAGAGAAAAAGAAAACTGTGTAATGAATAATAGGGACTCCCCCGGAGTGGCCAATCTCTGCCTGGCTTTTCTGCCAAGGTGACTCTCGGGATAAAGAAGTGTTCCCCGTGTCATCCAGGAAGAAGGAACTGTGTTTGCAAAAACCCGTGAGGAAAAGATCCCCTGTTGTAGGACCTAGAAGAGGTCCCTGTGGGGATGGGCAAATAGGAGGAGGTGAGGCTGGGGAGGTGAGCAAGGCCAGAACAGGTAGGGCTCTTTGGGCCATGGAGGAGCTGATTAAAAATTGGAAGTGATGGCCTGATGCAGTTTATGTTTTTATAGCAGTTATTCTGGTTGCTGTGTAGTGTCAAGACTGGGGTATAGAAGCGGGTGGGGAGATGAGAGGGAAAGTAGAGAGACCAGTGAAGAAGCTTTTGTGGTCAGCCAGGCAAGATGACGAGGCTTGGCGGCGCGGAGAGAACAGCACAGGTGGAGAGAAACAGGGTGAAGCTGTATCCAGCGTCGGCAAACGTTTTCTGCAAAGGGCCAGAAAGTAAATGTTTCAGGCTTTGCGCCGATTGCAAGGGCTCGGTTCTGCCATTGTCTGCAAAAACAGTCGCAGAAAATACGTAAAGGAACTGTGGTTACGTTCCAACGAAACTTTATTTACAGACCCTGAGATTTGAATTTCATGCAATTCCTGTGTCTCATAAAATATTCTTCTTTTGATTTCCAACCGTTTAAAAAAGTGAACCCCTTCTTAACTGGTGCGCTGAACAAAAGCGGGCAGCAGGCTGGATTTGGGGCTCGGGCTATAGTTTGCCAAGCCCGAAGATATATTTTGGGGTCAGGAATGGTTGTTTTTGGTGTGATGCATTGTAGAGGTGAGAGAAACTTGGGTTTCTGGCTTGAGCGGAGGGTAGAGAGCAGTGCCTTTCCCAAGCGGGAAGAGCGAGGGAGGAGCAGGTTTGAGGGGAGATCAAGAGTTTGAAGAGGGCCATGTTAAGAGGGAGATGCCTCTGAGTCACTGGCAAAGAGATCTTTAGGGGACAGTTGGAGCTCAGATGAGAGGTGTGGGCTTGGGGAAGAAAATCTAGGAGTTGCCAGCATATAAACGATATTTAAAGCCACGGGAGTGGATGAAATCATCTAGGAAAAAATAGTAGAGAGACTTGAGGAGAAAGCCTAGGAGCCAACCCCAGGAGGTTCAGTGCTGGAGGAGGAAGGCTGTGCACTGGACTACAGGTGATGCTGAGATGGAGAGAGAGGTAGGGGACCAGACCTGGGGCCATGGGGCCATCTGTTAATACAGAAATGAGGTCATACGGTTGACAGTGTACTTTACTTATGTGACATATGGCATGGACTTGTTTCCACATTAGTACACGTTCTTTTAAAAAGCTCTACGCTATTCCATCACACAGAGGCGCCGTCGTTAATGTACCAGTTCCCTACTGGTTCCCATTTTTGCTGCTAGCTGGGTGTCTTGGAGACTGGAGCTAGTGTGTCTGTAAACCCGTTCCTACAAACTACAGCCCATGGGCCAAACCTTCTGCCGCTTGTTTTTGTATAGCCCACAGCTAAGAATGGTTTTTTCGCCTGTCATGGTTGAAAAAAAAAATCATGCGATTCATGAAAATTACATGCAATTCAAATCTGAGTGTCCATAAATAAATTTGTGGTTGGAACACGGCTCTGCTCATTCATTTATACATTGTCTATGACTGTCTCCCTGCTACAATGGTAGGGTTGAGTAGTTGTGACAGATATCAGATGGCCTGCAAAGTCTAAAATATTTACTATCCGGACCTTTACAGAAAGAGTCTTTTCCGCTCACGCCAGCGGAACAGCCCTGGGAAGTCCGACTGGGTGTGGTTTGGCTCATCGGCCCATTCTGGAGCCAATCCCCGAGGGTTCTCTGATGAGTCAGGTCCAGTCACCCGCTGAGGCCCGAGGCTGGGGGTCAGCCCCACCAGCATCACATGGACTGGGTTCCCTGCAGGACCGGGGAGCCCTGTTATCAGAAGGAATCAGTGTAGAACAAGAGAGAGGCACTCTAGAATAAAGGACATGGAGGAAAGTTGCTAAGAGTATCAAGACTGAATGCTGAAGGCAGAGAAGGTCTGCCCAGCATCTGTTGTCTTCCTTGTCAAAGAAAGAAGTTGTAGAGGCTGTTAAGAAGGAAAGTTCAGGCCAGGTAGGGAGGTGATAATCTGCTTTCAATGGATTTGTCTTCTGGCCCCTGGGATCGTCCTGGTGTGGGGTGAACTTGGAGATAAGATATCTGAGAAGCTGTCAGGGGTATTTCAGGACAACTGGGGTAGACAGCAGGTGTGGGGGTCATAGCACTCAACGGGTTCCCACTGTGTATAGAATCCATCCTTAAGCGACCCCTGACCACCTCCCATGCCCCATCTCCCGACAGCCGCTCCCCAGAGGCCCTCTCTTCTCAGAGTATGCCGTGGGGGCCCACTCCTCCAGGGAACTGCTTGACCCCCTGTGCCCATAATACCTCATCGTGTTTGTTGTGTGAGTGGATAAATGAATGCTGGTAGACTTGAGGTGAGCAAATAACTGGTTTTACGGGGAAGAAGGCAGATTATGAGAACAACAGATTAGTGATCATGTCCTTAACCCCGGATAAAATCCTGGAACCAGTTATTAATGGAGCACTTGAAGAGGAGTCCATTTTCTTCAGAGGAGCCTTTTTTTTTTTTTTTTCCTGGTTCTTCCCCATTTGACTGGTGCTCCTCCAGAAGCAGGGATAAGACCTGTGATGGGCAGTTGAGTGGCAGCACGAAGAGGGAGATTCCTAATCCCAGAGCCCTGAACAGTGGATGGGCATTGATCCAGGGGCAGAACCAAGGGGTCTTCTTATTCCTGTCCCCTCCCTGAGGACCTTGATGACACAAGAAACAAAGCGGGGAGAAGAGAGCAACTTTTTTGGGTGACATTCATTTTTCTTTTTTTCACCCACCACAAAATTATCGAGCACCTTCTAGGTGCCAGGAACTGTCACAACAGTACTGCAAAAGATCATGGCATGGGCACACAACACTGTGACTGTACTTCACCCTACTGAATTGTGCATTTCAAATGGTTGAAAGGGTAAACCTCACACTCCATGTATTTTGCCACAGTTTAAAAGAAAAGATTGTGGCAGTTGGGGTGACGGAGTTGGCTTAACTGGATGAAATATAACAGTGACGCAAATGAACCATCCCATAAAATTCCAGCCCTTCCCCAGGTCCATGGGAAGAGGATGGCAGAGGTGAGGATCCGCAGCAATGCGAGTAAATGGCGTCCAGTCTTTGGCCACAGATTTGATAGTCTATTATTTGGGGTTATTTTGGTGAACAAAGTGGCATGGCTGCCCAGGGTGGCCTTGTCAAGGGAGAAGATCAGGGAAGGGGCAGACTTGTAGTACAAGGTCGAAGGAGGGGCGCCTGGGTGGCTCAGTCGTTAAGCGTCTGCCTTCGGCTCAGGTCATGATCCCAGGGTCCTGGGATCAAGCCCCATATCGGGCTCCCTGCTCAGCGGGAAGCCTGCTTCTCCCTCTCCCACTCCCCCTGCTTGTGTTCCTGCTCTCGCTGTCTCTCTCTCTGTCAAATAAATAAATAAAATCTTTAAAAAAACAAAACAACAACAACAAAAAAACAAGGTCGAAGGAGGACTGACAGGGGCGGGACGGGAGACAGATCTGGGCTCAGGATAAGGCAGAGCTTTCCCCAGTGACAGCCGCCCCAAAGCCAGCAGACTTCTTTGGGAGGTTGTGGGTATCCATCACTGGAGGGAGCAAATGGGTTGTGAGGGTGGCCTGAGAGAGGTTCCCTATTCTGAGACTTGACCATTAACCTCTGCAGATTCTCCAGATTTTGCTGGGGGACCTCTCCTCATTCCACACTCTCCCTCAGTGATCCCAGCTTTGGCCCCCATCACTCCCAAACCATGGGTAGCTCCCTGTCCTGTTCTGAGCTCCAGCTCCGTGTGTCCGGGGTCCATGCGGCAGCCGGCAGGGATGCTCTGTAGCTCAAGCCCAGGAGGAATTGTTCTTCCTCCTACACGTGCTTCATTTCCAGGTCTCCTGGGCTTAATGGAGGCACATTGTATGATGTGTGCCCCCAAGTGCCCACTTGCTCAAGCCTTCAGGACATCCTTGACTCTGTCAGCCTCTCCCTCCCATACAAACAAAACGACCCCCAAGCCAGGTCACACCTACCCTGAGCCAGGCCCAGTCATCAAGTGACTCAGAGGAGATAGCGTCCAGTTCGTATTTGGAAACACCTATTTTAGATGTGGTTTCCTTTCGCTCTCTGAGCGTGGCAATTTTCATGGGGTGGGAAGAGCGGGAGAGAGAAGGAGGGAAGAAAGGAGGGGAGGGATGGTTCTCTAAATTAGTCACTTCAGATGCTGTAAAAAGACTCAAAATAACCGTGACGCTAGAGTAGATGCTTACTCTCACCCATGTGACAGGCCGAGTCTGTCCGGGGCTGATACTGCAGCCCCTCCGAGGGCCTTGGGTCTTGCTGTTCTGAAGTCTCCAGAGTGTTGCCTTTGGCAGCATGGTTTCAGATGGTCACCACAGCTGTGTTCCAGGAGTGGGAAAGGGGAGGAGACAAGAGAGGGTGTGCTCTCTCTCTTTAAGGGTCTGACCCAGACGTTGTACACACCAGCTCCTCTCACATCCTATTAGCCAGAAGATGGTCACCCGGACACACCTTTCCCCCTGCAAGGCAGGCTGGGATCTGTAGTCTTCAGCTGAGTGGCCATGTGCCCAACTAAAAAGTCTACAGAAGAGGAGAATAGATATGAGGGGGAAATGAGGGGTTTCTGCCACAGTCATTTTGTACATTTTAGCATGACCTGAATGGCAGCTAATTGGCTCAACCTCAAGGATATAGTACCTGAAGCCTTAACATACTAGTATTGTTCCGCTAGGATCCAGCCAAGCATTTCTTTTATACATGGGCATATGGAGTTTAGAGAGGGGAAGTCACCTGTTAAAAATTGCACAGCAGTGTCAGAGCTGGGACCAGAACCCTAAACTTTGGGCTCATTTTCTACTATTTCAAAGGGATCTGGTTGAGAGGCACCCAGGCAGTGCCAGGAGGACAGGTGTCTTGGGGCTGGGGAGAAGCCATCCTGCCCAGGCTGTCTACCTGGGATGCTGCTCATCATTTTTCTGGACTCACCTTTAGGGTTATTATGTCTCTGAGGTACCTGCAAGTAGCCCTCACTGTACCTTAAATAATGTACTGTATTGAAGTGCAGTGAATCACAGGCACTCCTTGATTGGAATGCAGGCTCCTTGAGGACAGACACATAGCTTAGTCATCTCTCTGTCCCCAGTGCCTGCCTACCAGGTACTCAGTGAATAGTTAAATGCACTACTGAATACACAAATGTATATTCAAGGAGTCTTTCAGTTGCAGGTAATAGAAACTTAGCTCAAACTAGCTTGAAGAAAAAAAAAAGGATTGGCTCAAGTATCTGGACAGTCTAGGTGTGCACTTGTTTCAGGCATAGCTTGGTTCAGGTGCTTAACTGCTGTTTGCAGAAGCTCTGCCTCTGTGCTATACTGGTTAGCAGAGATTGACACTAGTTATGTGGTTTGGTCCTTCTTGGCCTCTTAGTGGGAGGCATTGCCCAAGTGGACCCTGCAGGGATTGGGAGGAGGCAGGGGGTTAAGAGATATGGGGTGGTTATGGTGGGGGCAAGGAATTCATCTTGAGCCAAGAGCTCTCTACCAAGAGCCCAGTCTCAGCCTTTGTTTCTTGGTTTGGGCTTAATGGAGGCACACCTTGGGTCCTCTCTTGAGAGCTTCCCAGTGACTGCACCTCTGCTAGGGTTGAATGAACTTGCTGCACCTTCAGGCCAAGCATGGCCTGGGCCCCTCAGTCCTGCTTTCCCGGGGAAAGCCAAAGCACTGCGTGTTCTTTCCTGGCGGGACTCTTTGGAGTTCCCACATTTGGCTGAGACTGGGATGAAGGAAGAGGAGGAGGGAGGGCTGGCTGGTGACTCACTAGGAAGGGTGGTACATGCTGACTCCAGGGCAGGTCCCACCATGGGATGAGACTTCCCCTTTGTAGAGAAGGTGGGCAGGGTGGTGCCAATGCAGCACGAGATCTGTGTGCCTCCAAGGGCAGCCCGTCTGTCCTAAAGAGCAGTGATGGGCTTTCTGTTCCCAGGCCCTGCTCCCATTCCCTGAAGGGCACCTTGTCTCCGAGAGGTGTTTCTCCATCCCTCTCTCAGTCTCTGGGGGACTAGCTGTTGGGGTAGGAACCTCTTGGTGCGGTGGAATTCTCAGGTCTTCTTGGTTCTCGGCTGTCAGGTTTTTCCCTAGGGTAAGCCATGACAGTGGGAATTTTGCTGGGTTCAGAGTCTAGGAAGGTAACCAAAGGGGGTAAGCCCAACTCCCACTCCTGGAAATCCTCCCATTTTCCCTCTAGAGTGAAGGACAGCTTGGCCCTTGGGGAGCCCTGGTAGGTCTGATCAGGAGGGGGTGCTCCCTGACCTCCCCCACATTCATGGAGGTGGCAGGCATTCCCAAAAGACCCTGGTGAGTAAAAGCTTGATATATGGAGACCTCATAAGAAAAGTTTTGAGTGCCAGCCAGAGGAAAGTGGCTTTACTTCTGTACTAAATAGGGAGCCACGAAAGGTTCTTGAGCATGGGTAAGGATGTGAACAGATTCCTATCTTAGGAATAAGGTGCTGAGAGCAGACGTTGTAGAGAGTGGGGTTTGTGGGGGCAGAGTGGAGATAGCAGGGCCTCTCAGGAAGGTCACAGGAGGGTCAGGGTGGGAGTGGCAGGCATAAGCAGCAGTGGGGAGGGTGAGGGAGGTGGCCTGGGAAGAACAGATAGGCCTTGGTTTTCTCCTGGAGGTGAAAGAGAGGAAAGGAGTCTTAGAATCTGGAAGCTTCTTAATCCTTAGGTCCTGGTGCTTCCTTGGGGTGGGGGTGGGGGACAGCGCGGAGGCTGCAGCCTGCTAGCTTTTCCTGCAGCCAGGGGTTGCCCTTGTAGGCAGGATGTGGTGCCCGCCAAGGGTGCCTTTATGAATGGAGCAGGGAAGGCTGCTGACTCAGCAGGCGGCGAGGCTTTGAGGCTGCCAGGTTTGGGCCGGAAGTGTCTGGGAAGGAAGTGGCTGTTCAGGGCTTCCCCGCTGTGGACAGCTGGGGGGGGGGGGGGTGGGCAGGATGCACCCGGTTTGGCTGAGGGACTCCCTCAGCCCAGCTGCTGGGGGTGGGGGAGGTGCTTGGCTGGGACTGGAAGGCTGGAGGCCGGGTGCCTGCGTCCAAAATGATGGTGCTGGCCGGCTGTGGGTGAGGTCTGCTCCTTGGGAGGGCAGAAAGCTGTGGCAGGAGGTTGGGAACCCAAACCCTCCCCAGCTTGCTAACTGGCAGATTACATCACATTAACAAAGGCACCTCACTTATATAAGGGGCTTTATTTTTTTTCTCTTGAAAAATAGGACCAAGTCGATCCGGCTGTCTCCCTGGGTGGTTGCGAGAATGTGAAGTCGACTGCGTTCTTGTTGAACAGTGTTGGATAGCCTAAGTCCACACTGGTTATGTGGCTTCATCGGGACATGGTGTGAACAGTCAGGCAGCAGCTGTGGGACAGGGTGAAGGTGGATGCAGCCCGCCCAAGTCAGACACTGGGGGGGGGGGGGGGCAGCCAGGATCGGGAGCAGGGCTGGGCCCAGGGAGGTCTCACCTGTGGCCACAGGCTTTGCTCTGGCTATGCCCCTCGCCTTGGCTCTGGGGATGAGTTGACGCTACGCTTCTGGGATTCCTGCTCCTATGTTCCCTTCACCTCCCATTCCTCGCACTCGGTCCTGATTCCAGCCTCTGGGGTTCACCCCAGGCCGGGCCTCTTCCGTTTCTGATTGGTCTCAGTCACTTGCTAAATGTGTCCAGTTAGCAAGTGTCCTCTCTCTCGGGCCCCATACTCTGACACCAGCTGCCTCCAAGAACTCTCCCCTGGAAGTTTCTGCACAAACACTGCTAACTTCCCACACCCTACACCGACCGCCTCCATGTTCTGTCTCAGTGACTGCCCCACCCGCTCACTGGGCTCAAAACCATGGCCACCCCGACTGCCCCCTTCCTCTCTCCGCATGTCCTCCAGTGCTGTTGTTCTCACCCAGACCTGCCTTATCTCTTCTTTATCCTGCAGATGCTATCAGTCATCTTTATGGAGCACCGCTCTGACCATATCCTTTCCCCTGTTCCAGAACCTTCAGCGGCTCCCAGTTGCCTTCAGGATAAACTTCAGACCTTTCAGCCTGTCTCCACGTCTGGCTCCAGCCTCAGCCCTTACTCTCCCCACCAGCTGCTGTCTGGAGTCAAACTGAGCCAAACTGATCTGCGCACATTCTTGCCCCGGGCTGGCCAACCTTGCCTCTACTTGCCAACTTGTCTCATCTTCCTTGTATTTTGTAACAACATCTTAGTTCTGAAAGGGTGGGTCCCAGCTGCCCCCTGCCCCGTGTGGCCCTGGTCTATCCTCCCCAGTGATTCAGTTCCCTCCTGCCAGCTAGCATGTCTCAAAAAAACAAACAAACAAAAAACCCCTCAGTGGGGAGTCTTGTAGGGTGTGGGAGGGAGGACCTGCCACTGGGCAATTGCAGCCTTCCCCGAGCTGGGGCGGGGTGGGAGAGGGAGGCAGTAGGGTGAGGGCGGGCCTGGGGAAGACCCTTGGAGACAAAGTCCTCAATTCCTCTTCCTCACACGCAGGGGCAGCCTTCCATCACGGAGAGCCCAGCTGTCAGCTGCCTCTCGGGAAGATGCTGTGTCGCTGGGCCAGTGAGGGTGTGGGCATGCGTGTGCGTTTGGCCACAGTCCTGGCAGCGCTGTGGTTCTGCATCACAGGTGAGGGGAGCAGTGTGGGGACTGGAGTGGGGGGGGCGCCCATTCCCACCAGGGCTCCTGCCAAGCCTGTCTGTCTAGCAGGGATGGGGAGGGTTCTGGCCAACCTCCTCCCACTGTCCCCTGTCACCTGTCCACTCATTTCCACTGGGATTCCATAGGCAACGTACTCAGCATTTCTTAGCCCGTTTCCTCTTCTGTAAACTGGTCATGTGAGCACTTAATGTGATAATGTGTTTCTTAAACATACAGTATGCGTGCTCCCTCCTGAGGGCCTGTGCACGTACTGTTCCCTCTGCGTGGAGCTTTCCATGCCCACACATTAGCATGACTTGATCCTTTATTTCGTTCAGGTCTTTGCTCCTACGTCACCCCCTCAGCAAAGTTTTCTTGGCTACCTTGTATAACATAGCATACCACCTCTCCATAGCCTTGACCTTACTTCATCATGCTTCTTCCCAACCTTTCCCTCTGCCTGACATGTTGTATGTTTACCTGCTTCTTGTCTGCTCTGCTCAAAGAGCAGGGTCTGTCCCCAGTGCCAGGACTGATGCCAGCCACATAGTAGCTCCTCAATAACCATGTTGGATAAATGATGTAACTCTTCCCACACAGCTCTTGGCACAGAGTCAGCATTCAATAATGGATTTATTTTTAATGACAATATCCTCATATTTTAAATTCTTATCAGTCCCTGGCAGAGGGAGAGACTGCCTTCTTCCCCCAGAGGGGAAGACAAAGCTGAGTGTCTGGTGCCACCTGCTGGTCATAAAGAGGAAGCAACTCTCTGGTCACTGCTGCTCTGATTTCTGTAGAGAAAGGGATTTTGTCTGGGTGATTCCTCAGGTTTCATTCCTAAATGCCCCCTACAAGGGCCACCAGTTGGAGAGCTCGCCTGGGGCATCTGCTGTTGCAGCGAGAGATCCAGGGCCAGCATAAGACCTTTAGAGACCTCTACACAGTGCAAAGATCATGATACCCTCTCCCTGTGTGTAATTCGCAATAAAAAATACTACTTTTCTAAATGCAAGAAACTTTTGACGGGTGCTATATCCAGTCAGCTTTGTGTCAAGACTGTTTGATTTTTACACGGAGTGTGCCTGCTTTGCTGGTGCGCAAAGCACACACCTAAGAATGGCAGTGCCAGAGAGTGTACCTCCCCAAAGGAAAGGCTTGGGGACCCCCGCCTAACTTCCCAGGGCTCTAAAAGAAGAACTGGAATGGAGGCAGAGGTGACTTGGTGAGGAGGCTTGCCATCCACAGGATAAAGGGCAGGGGACGAACAGGGGAGTCTGCCCCAGGGGGCTTTGCTCTGGCTATGGCCCTCGCCTTGGCTCTGGGGATGAGTTGACGCTAGGCTTCTGGGATTCCTGCTCCTGTGTTCCCTTCACCTCCCATTCATCAGCAGGTCCTGTTGGTTCTCCCTCATCAACAAACCTTGAATCTGCCCCATGCTCTCCGATACCACCGCCACCCTCTGGAGCTAAGCCAACGTCACTTCTTACAAAGACCACTGAAATAGTCCTTAATCCGTTCTCCACAGAGAAGCCAGAGTGAGTTGTAAGCATTGTTAGCCAGATTATGCGGGATCACACACACACACACACCCCACACCCCAACCTGCAGTGACTTTCCATTGTATGTAGCAAACCTAAATTCTTTACTGGTCTTACAAAGCCCTCCCATCCAGACTCTCTGGCCACAGGGGGCAGCTACCTGATATTTTCACTTAGGGAACTGAATCTTGCCTCAGAGCCTTCCCACCTGCTGTTCCCTCTGCCTGGAACACTCTTACACTAGCTTTTTTGTATGTCAGGCTCTTTTTCATTCCCTTTAAATCTCAACTTCATATCCTTTTAGTGAGAATGTGCCTCACAACCCCACTGAAAGGTGTGAGCGTTCTTTCTTTTGGGTATAAACGTGAATCGTGCTTATTTGGGAAAAGAAAAAAGAAAAAGCACTCGTGATCCTTTCTCATTCAGAGAAAACCACTGTTAACATTTGGTATATACCTTTTTAGACTCCCCTTTTCTGATTAATAAAGATAACATATACTTATGTGAAAATTCAACTAGCACAGACTGGGGTAAAGTACCTGTCAAATTTTTGAAAAGCTACCACCTCTAATCCTTTGGCTTATTTATATCTTTCATACCCCTAATCCCATGCTAATGCGAATTTGTGTCTTAGTTTGTCCCTCGCTTCCATTAAAAGGTAAGCTCTGTACGGGTGTGACCTTGGTCTTCTTCTCTGTTGCATTCCTAACTCTTAGGCTCAACAAATAGTAGGTGCTTACTGTAGTCTTGTTGACTGGATGAGGATCACAGGTAATAAGCTTTACTTTGGGTCTCCGGCTTTAAAGGAGGGGTGGACGGGCTTGGAACTAACCTGGAAGGGGAGGAAGACTAGGGAGGCTCCCAGTGCCCCCACCCCTCCTCACTGCCCCACCCCACCGCCCCCAGGTGCCGTGGAGGTCCAGGTCCCCGAGGACCCCGTGGTGGCCCTGGTGGGCACCGATGCCACCCTGCGCTGCTCCTTCGCGCCCGAACCCGGCTTCAGCCTGGCGCAGCTCAACCTCATCTGGCAGCTGACGGACACCAAACAGCTGGTGCACAGCTTCGCCGAGGGCCGGGACCAGGGCAGCGCCTACGCCAACCGCACGGCGCTCTTCCCCGACCTGCTGGCGCAGGGCAACGCGTCCCTGAGGCTGCAGCGCGTGCGCGTGGCTGATGAGGGCAGCTTCACCTGCTTTGTGAGCATCCGGGACTTCGGCAGCGCCGCAGTCAGCCTGCAGGTGGCGGGTGAGCGCCGGGAGGGGGCGCCCTCCCCTCGCCACATCCCTCAGCTCCCGCAGCCCCTTACCCACTGCGCCACCACTGACCCCGTAACTCAAGCCCCGCTGCTGACCCCTGTCCCTCCAGGTGCCCTTTCCTCCACTGCGATCCCCGCCCTCGCGTCCTTGCCTCACCTCGACCTCCGCCCTCTACCCTCTGCCCCACTCCAGCTCCCTACTCGAAGCCCAGCATGACCCTGGAGCCCAACAAGGACCTGCGGCCTGGGGACACGGTGACCATCACGTGCGCCAGCTACCGAGGCTATCCGGAGGCCGAGGTGTTCTGGCAGGACGGGCAGGGCGCACCCTTGACGGGCAACGTGACCACGTCGCAGATGGCCAACGAGCAGGGCTTGTTCGACGTGCGCAGCGTCCTGAGGGTGGTGCTGGGCGCTAATGGCACCTACAGCTGCCTGGTGCGCAACCCCGTGCTGCGGCAGGACGCTCATGGCTCCGTCACCATCACGCCCCATAGAAGCCCCACAGGTTTTGTTTTCTGTTTGTTTTTTTTGCTTAAATGTCCCCGTGAGGGAGGGAGATTTTTGTCCTATCAGCAGCGGCTGCGGGATTTGAATCTAGCTCCGTACCTTCAGTCTCGCAGAAGGTGAAATTCCTAGTAATGATAACAGGAAAGATAAACAGGGTGGGGAGGCGGGGAACCTCACCTTGCTGGTAGGGGACGAGGACAGTAATCACAGACCTTCTTCGCTCTCCGGGGCTCCTGACTCCAGGGCTCTGGAAACCTCTGGAAAGAGAGGAAGGATAGGAGAGGGAAATGGATCCATCGGGGGGGGGGGGGGTTGCTAGGGCTGGATGCTGTCACCGGCCTGCGCCTCCCCCGCCCCGGAACAGGCATTGTCAGGCCAAGGTCAACTGCCTGTGATTCTTGTCATAAGATTAGGGTGCCTCCACATCTGGGAATCCGGAGACTCAGTCTGCTTTGGGGTCTGGAGAGAAAGTGGGAAGATGGAACAGGAACTGGGGGTTGTTAATAAAGAAGGAAATCTGGGAGGCTGTGGGCTGGTAGCCCAGAGTGTCCCCACCCCTCTTCACCGCCTATCCAACCTCGCCCCCAGGTGCCGTGGAGGTCCAGGTTCCCGAGGACCCCGTGGTGGCCCTGGTGGGCACCGATGCCACCCTGCGCTGCTCCTTCGCGCCCGAACCCGGCTTCAGCCTGGCGCAGCTCAACCTCATCTGGCAGCTGACGGACACCAAACAGCTGGTGCACAGCTTCGCCGAGGGCCGGGACCAGGGCAGCGCCTACGCCAACCGCACGGCGCTCTTCCCCGACCTGCTGGCGCAGGGCAACGCGTCCCTGAGGCTGCAGCGCGTGCGCGTGGCTGATGAGGGCAGCTTCACCTGCTTTGTGAGCATCCGGGACTTCGGCAGCGCCGCAGTCAGCCTGCAGGTGGCGGGTGAGCGCCGGGAGGGGGCGCCCTCCCCTCGCCACATCCCTCAGCTCCCGCAGCCCCTTACCCACTGCGCCACCACTGACCCCGTAACTCAAGCCCCGCTGCTGACCCCTGTCCCTCCAGGTGCCCTTTCCTCCACTGCGATCCCCGCCCTCGCGTCCTTGCCTCACCTCGACCTCCGCCCTCTACCCTCTGCCCCACTCCAGCTCCCTACTCGAAGCCCAGCATGACCCTGGAGCCCAACAAGGACCTGCGGCCTGGGGACACGGTGACCATCACGTGCGCCAGCTACCGAGGCTATCCGGAGGCCGAGGTGTTCTGGCAGGACGGGCAGGGCGCACCCTTGACGGGCAACGTGACCACGTCGCAGATGGCCAACGAGCAGGGCTTGTTCGACGTGCGCAGCGTCCTGAGGGTGGTGCTGGGCGCTAATGGCACCTACAGCTGCCTGGTGCGCAACCCTGTGCTGCGGCAGGACGCTCATGGCTCCGTCACCATCACAGGTAGGCAGGCGGCAGGTGAACCGCTGGGGATACGAAGGGAGCCGCTGCCTTTTTTCTAGACCCTGAGTTGGAATTTAGGTAGGTTTGGATGGTCAGAAGCCTGACATTTCAGGTGTCTCAAACTCTCCACCAAGAAGTCCTTGAGGGACTTGCTTTAAGGAGCTGATATGAGTCATTTGTAATATTGGCCCTCCTAAGAGCACCTTAGGTGGTCCTTGTGCTTCTTACACAGAGGCGGGAGTAGCTGCGGGAATCTGGGGATAGGGGAGGGAGTTCTAGAGCAGACGGCATGGTGAGCAAGGGCTTTCCTACCGGAAGTCCTCCGGGTGATGGGAAGGTGTTGCTGTGTCCATGGCACCATCTGATCTGAGAGACAGCTGGGGATGTCCAGGTGTTCCGTCCCGACCCTCATCTGGGCGGTGTCAGCTCTTCTAGAGGGGAGCGCTCAACCCAGGCAGCAGTTGGGGGAATCTCTGCTGCCCCCTTGTGGTCAAACACCAGATTGATGTCCGTTTGGGGATTCCCTCAATATGGTTGGGGTCTGGTTTGGGATCCCAGCCCAAACACCTTCCCTTCCTGCATTGTCCGCCTCAGTGGGTGCTCCTTGTGCCTGGGGGTGTGAAGAGGGCGCAGGCCCACACTCAGGCTAAGGGAGGCAGTCTCCATCTGTTTGGGGACATCAGGTTTTCTCCTCAGTCCCTCCCCCTGGGCAACTGAGCTTTCCCAGGGGCCTCCCCACATCCTCTGGTGTCAGGACAGAGGGTCTGTCTGTCTGGTTGTCCTGTCTTCCCTTCCCATGACTTCCATCCACCTGGTAGGTTTCCAGAGAGAATAAGAAGTACCAGGTAGAGTGAGATTGGCAGAGAAAGGGAAGCTTTCTGAGAAGGGAAGTGGGCTGCAGGAGCAGTCGGGAGAAGTCTCCGGGGACAGGCGGGAGTTGAGAGAGCCTTGAGGGACCGGTGGACTTTGTGATCATTTGCACCTGGGGCCGAGCTGGGTCTTTGCCACGCTGTGCAGAAAGGGCTTATGGGTGTAAATGGAATGGTAGGGAGAACGCTTACCCCATCTAAGAGAAAAACACTTTAATTTTAAACTTTAGGAGCTAACATTTAAAGTGTTTTTGTTTCAGAGATGAGGAGACCAAAGCCCAGAGAGAAGAGAGAACTTTCCCAAGTCGGCAGACTAGCACAGTGGCTCCATTTTGGGGGCCAGGCACCTCTTTGAAAATTGGATAAATGGTAAATGCAATAGTTTGCATTTACATTTAGAAGGTGCATGGCCCCTCTCCACTCACCCAGGGTGGTGAGCAGATGAACCAGGACCAGAATCTAACCTTTAACCTCTCAACCTAATTTTCTCTCCTCCCCACCACCCAGCCTCCTGTTTTCGTAAGAGCAGGTCTGGCCTACTTTGGAGCCCTTGGCCTGTATTTCGCTTCAGGCAGCTTTGTGCCTGCTAAAACATTCTGGGATTCAGAATGTCAGTCCTCCAGCCTGGTCTTTCCCACACCTGCTGGAGGGTCGTGACACCCCGCGTGCTGTGCATGGAGGGGGCTTTATGGAGCACGCGCTGGGAGTGGAGCCTCAACACCCTGGCCTGAGCCCCGCTCTTCACTCCAGGGCAAGTCTGGCCTGTGTTCCAGGCACTGACAGCAGTCAGGGGGTGAACACAGGAGATCCTCCCTCCTCCTATTTCTGTGCCTCTGCTCCCTCCTTTGCTGCAGGAGCCCCACTGGGCTGGGATCCTCAGGGGTTTTTCTTTCACGGGCTTCCTGGACTGGCCTTCTTGCCCCTCGTGTCAGCCGCTGTCCTCTCCCGCTCCCCTGGGTGACGGGTCCCTTTGCTTGCAACGTCCTGAGCGGCAGCTCTGCCAGCCATGCCGGCCAAGGGAACATCTGCTGCAAATGCCCGTGTCCCTGCCGGGGCTTCTGTGGCTGAAGGTTCTCCCGGCACTGCTGTCTGCCCTGACAGAGCCTTCTGCAGAACCAGCTGGCCCCCCCGGCTGCCGCTGCTGCCCTGGGCCCTCGTGGTCCACAGAGAGCAGAGGAAAGCGGTGCTGTCTTTTGTTTGATCTGAGGTCCCCGAGCTTTCTGCCCGGGACCTGGCATGGGCCCAGGGCCTGGGCTGCTGGCTGGCGTGCTCAGGACAGTGGCTGGCCCTGACCCAGGTGCGGGAGCCTCGAGCCCATCCCTCTGCCGAGAGATAGCTAACAGACGGGCCCTCCGCGCTTCACAGAAACATTCCCCTGGCAAGTCTCCCCCTCTTGGGTAAACCCAGAACCCTCACCACGGCACCCTCAGCTCCCACCCCCATCTACATGCGGGGCTCCCCAAACGTTTTCTGTAAAGGGCTGGAGAGTAAATATTTTAGGCTTTGTGGGCCACATACGATCTCGGTTGCTCCGGCTACTTTTCCTTCCCCTTCTGCTCCTCCTGTTTCTTTTTTTGCAACCCTTTACAAGTATAAAAACTATTATTAGCCTACAGGCTATACAAAAACAGACCACAGGCCAGATCTGGCTCACAGACCATAATTTGCTGACTCCCGAGCTCTAGGATGGGGAATGTCACCGGGCAGGGCTGGACGAGTCAGGGAGGGCCTCCTGAGGAGGTGAACCTTAAACTAGGTGAGCATTTGGGGGCATTTTTTAAGTAGGGGAACCTGACAGCAATGGTGTGGGGGCTGGAAGGAGCCAGTTGTCTCTGCAGAGAATGGTTAGTTCACCAGCTTGGCTGGAGCAGAGGTTCCTGAGGTGGACACGGAAAGAAAGGCTGGAGGAGGGGAAGGAACAGCCACATAATAGAAGTCCTTGAGAGGATTGAAGCATTATTCAAATGTCAGTGGGGAGCCATAGAAGGTTCTAGAGCATCATCAACTGCAGACTCTTCACCCCTGCCAAGTTGAGAATTGTCCACACCAGCCATGGCTGTGTCGGGGTTTGGATGTGTCTTGGTGTGGGGGAGTGGCGTGGGAACTTCAGTGAGCTCTCTTCATAGCGCTGGAGCCCACTGAGGGTGGGAGCTCCCTATTCCCAATATCCCTTGGCCAAGGGTGTGCAGTCCTCAGGGCCATGGGGGCCAGGCATGACCATCTCTTCCCATTCTCTCCACTTCCCCTCCCAGGGCAGCCCATGACCTTCCCCCCTGAGGCCCTGTGGGTGACCGTGGGGCTGTCTGTCTGTCTTGTTGCACTGCTGGTGGCCCTGGCCTTCGTGTGCTGGAGAAAGATCAAGCAGAGCTGCGAGGAGGAGAATGCAGGTGAGGGAGAGAGGGTGTGCACACACACGTGTCTTTGGGTATGTTGGTGTGTCTATGGCAGTGTGAGTGCGCACATGGGGCCTGATTGTGTGTGTGTGGCCTTGAGGCTGAATGTGTCTTAGGTGTGCGAACAGGCGTGAGCCTGCCTCTCAGGGTGGGAATATGGCAGGCTGAGTGTGCGTAGGAGTGGGACGGGAAGTGAGTGGTGGACGTGTGGGGCTGCAGTGTGATGGTGAGGGTGGAAGTCACCCGAGGGTGTCTGTGTGTGGCAGCGTGGGTGTAGAGCGTGGAAATTTAGTGCACACATGTGAGTGCCGCATGGGTGTGGGGGCCCTGTGTGCGGGTGTGTCTGCCTCCCAATGGGCAGAGTCGGAAGGAGCTGCCATTAGCCGGGTTGGAATCAGTGTGAGTTGACCTTGATAGATGGGCAGTTTGAGCTTGGCTGGGAAGTGTGTCAACTCTGGGGAGTGGTGGGTGGTGAGCACACATTGGTGAGTCGGGGGTGATGCCCGTGGGTGGGAGGTGGGTAAACAAAGGCTTCCCTGGGTGAACATGGAAGTAGATGGTCGGAGGTGGGAGCTGGCTGGGCGTCAGGAAGGAGGGTGCATGTGTGGAGGAGAAGGGACAGACAGGTGGGTAGCGGTCTGTGCTGCAGGCGGCAGGGCGGGCTGGTAGAAGGACAGGTGCACAGGTAGGTGGATGGTGCTCGTGTTGGAGGCCGGTGGTAGGGGGGCTTGGTAAGTGGGTGAATGGGGGAGCAATGGGGTCGGTGGGTGTGGCTAGGTGGAGGGGTGAGGAAATGGTGCTTGGCTGGGGGAGGGGTGGGCTCTGCTCTGTGCTGGTCTCAGGCTCCCACCCTGTGTCCAACGTCCAGACCGCAGGCCAGGCCTACTCAGCCTGCTTAACGTGCCTCCTGTGCTCCCAGGTGGAGAAGCGCAGGAATGACCGTGGGCTGAGAAAGTCTTGCTTACTGAGTGCTTGTCTTCCAGGTGCTGAGGACCAGGATGGGGATGGAGAGGGACCCAAGACCGGTAAGCCTGATCTTAGAGCTGGCCTTATTTTTTTTTTAAGATTTTATTTATTAATTTGACAGAGAGAGAGAGAGAGCAGGAACACAAGCAGGGGGAGTGGGAGAGGGAGACGCAGGGCTCCCGCTGAGCAGGGAGCCCGACGCGGGGCTCGATCCCAGGACCCTGGGATCCTGACCTGAGCCAAAGGCAGACGCTTAAGGCCTGAGCCACCCAGGCGCCCAAGAGCTGGTCTTATTGGCTGAGGGAAGGATGCAGGGACGGGGAGAGGACTCTAGGATCCGGAGGAGCCAGATTTGCTTGGGGTTTGGGTGCAGTATGTTCTATGGGCTGTGGCCTCCTGCCCGGATGAGTCCAGTCTTTGCTCAGTGTTAGGCCTTGATGTGGATCTCCCCTGACTCCCTCTCAGGTGTTGCTTCGTCTTTCCTGCCTACCTGACCTTTCTACCAGGGCCAGATCCTCTCTGAGTGACCCCGCACTGTGGGGTCTGGTGGCTTCCTAGGGGAAGAGGGAGGGCTCAGGGGACAGGGCAGCCTGGGTTTAAGTTCCAGCTGCTGTTCGTGGGCTGAGTGGCCTGGAGCAAGTCACTTTGCTTCTCTGAGCCTCAGTTTCTTCATCTTTGAGTCTTGGTTTCCTCCTAATAACTGTCTTCCTTCATAGGTTGTGTGGGTTTAATTAAATAAGATCATGTATATAAAGGGTCTAGTACCGTCCCTGGTGCCTGGTCCATGCTTGATAGCTTGGAGTCTTGTTAATAGGTAAACAATTTAAGACAGTCCCGTTCTGGTTAGAGGCTGTGTGACTTTGGTCAAAGTGCTTTGCTGCTCTGGGCTTCCGTGTCCCTCTGTAAAATGTTATGCTGGCCCTGCCTTGATGGCACCAGAGGCTCTTTCGAGTGACTGGACACACAGGTGGTTTGCAAAGGGCATGGTGCTTTGGAGACATTAACTGGGAGCCTAGCTTGGGGTGGGTGCCACGGCACCGGTGTTTCGTGGCCCCTGGAGGCCTCGCTGCCCACCTCCTGGGGCTCCTGGGCTGGGAGAGCCAGGTTCCCGCTGAGCCATTTGGGATGGCGCCAGTTGACATTGGTCCCCTCCCCAGCCCCGTGGAGGAAGAGCAGGAGACTGACAGCTGGGGATGGCTGCAAATGGTGCCAGTTAACTCTCTGCCTTTGGTGTGGAGACAGCCCTGGGATCAGGCCTCATTTGTCTTGCTCGGAGTCAGATGTAGTTGACAGAGGGAGGGGGTAGGGAGAGGAGGGTGGCCTAGAGATTTGTTCAGTCTCTGTTCCGCATGACCGCAGGTCCACCTGGGAAGGGCTGCAGCCCTCCTGTAGCTTCTTACTTCCCCGTTATTTGCGGAGCAGACTCAGTGTCCTTCTGCATCTCTGGCTCACTGGAAGGCAGGGTAGCTGTTCCCATTGTACAGATGTGGAAAACTGAGGCCCAGAGAGAGGAGTGACAGGATACAGAGTGGAGCTGGGCCTTGAGACAGCAGCCTAGGGCCCCTTCCCTGGGGCTGGGAGGTTGCCCTCATCCTCCCAACTTCTCCCAGTCCACGTAGACCTCACTTCTTCCTCGGCTTCTGTCCCTCTGCCTGACTCCTGACCCCGCCACTTTCCACGGGCCCCCTCACTGTGTGCTCCTTCCTTTTTTTGCAGCCCTGCGGCCTCTGAAACACTCTGAAAACAAAGAAGGTAAAGACACGTGGTGCTTGAGATTGTGTCTGTGTGTTGGCACCCCTGTGTGGGGGAGGCTGGGGAGGGTCGTTGGTGGTGGGGGTGACTATCACCTGCTCCCTCCCCAGGAGCGCAGCCTTGACTCTCCCCTGGCAGCAGGGCAGAGGGTGGAGTAACCCAGCTGCTCTAAGCGGATGCAGATGTGACAGAGGCTTCGCAAGGACAGGGATTTATTTCTCTCTCCTGTAACAGTCTAAGCATAGGTGATCTTAGGGCCACTGATGTCCTGGAGCTAGGTTCCATTTATTGGTTTCTGCCCTCTTCCACTCAGAGCTTCCGTCCAGGGAGCTCCAGCTCCCATGCCCTCTCCAGAAGCAAGGGGGGAGGCGCACAGGGAGGAACATTTTTTTCTAGGGCTTGACTAGAAATAGCTCCTGTTACTCCAGTTTCCGTCCATTGGTCTGGACCTAGTCACATGACGCCTAACTCCAGCAAGGCCAGAGAATATGGCTTTTGGCTGGGCAGCCACGTTCCTGACATGTAGTAGGCAGTTAGTAAATGTTAACAATCATCGTTATTCATATTCTGTAACATCAGCAGTTACGTTAGGAAGTCGTTGGTTGGAAGTAAGTTTGAGATTCTTCCTTACTGAAAGTAACCAACAGCGACATCTGTGTATATGTGTGTGTGTGTGTGTGTGTGTATGTGTGTATTTGGAACAAAACACTCCTTGATGCAGACTTGCCACTCGATATCAGTGGCTTCCACCTAGGAAATCAAAGCTGGTTGCTAAAGGTTATGGAAACTTTTTCAGGTTGCCTGGGTGTCCTTGTCAGGAAAGAAACGTTCACTGAATTCCTGGATGCTCGTCCCTACATTTAGGGGAGAAGGGAACAACATAGGCCCTGTCTTCAGGAAACTTCCAGAGGCAGGGGCGGGGGGCGGGCAATGGGGCCCTCAGAAGCCTGCACAAAATACGTGATACGAGAGGGTCATAGACTCAGACTTTCACGAAAGCCAGTAAGAGGGCTTTGGGAAGGCAGCATTGTGCAGAAGAAAGAGGCCCCAGGGTCGGGAGGGGATACCCTGGGTCTAGTCTCTGCCTTGGACCTTCTGGGAAGCTTCCTCATCTGTGGAATGCACACCTCCCCTACAAGATGGTGGTGAGGATTAGGCACGGTGACAAATGCAGAAGTGCTCTGTAAAGCAAGTCCTTTCAAATGCTGTAGAATGTTCCATGGCAATAAGAGGCCTATGTTGGGTTATGGAGGGATAGAGATAAGTTACCTGCCTCCTTGTTGTTCTGAACCAAATGAGGCATAGAAGGATTGAGCAGATGGAGATGAAAATGTCAGCTTGGCTCTAGAAGAGAGCCGTAGGAGAATGGCATGGGTGCAGGGTGCAGCAGGCTTCCCCATCCTGTTCCCACTGGGGCGGCCTGGCCCTCCAGTCTCTGGTCACACTGCGTGCGCACAGAGGCAGTGCCCAGAAGGGAGGACTACTTCCTCTGGGACAGACAGACCCCAAAGAATGGGAGAGGGAGTGGCGGGGTCACACATGCCCTGGTCCTCCTTCGAAACCCTCCCCCAGGTCAGGGAGTGGAGCGGGGCCAGTCCACTGGTGCCCCCCAGGTGGAGACAAGAGCCAGAGGAACTCAGCATGGGAAGGGAAGCTGGAAAGGATTTCTTGCTAGTAGGTGGGGAGGGAGCCAGGCCAGGGAAGTCGGAGGGGGAGCTAGGAGGGGACAAGTGTGCCAGGGAAGGTGGTTGGGAGGAGTGTGGGGCGGCGGAGCCATGGGGTTGGAGAGAGAGGCTGGTGGGGATTAGGCAGCCTCCCTCGAGGGCCTCGTGGTCTGTCTGATGCCCAGCTCCTGTGTTGGCATCTGTCTGGGCCTCCAGGGCGGTGCTTAGCCCAGGGGCTGCTAGTCAGACTGCGGCGGCCAGCCCCACACACACTGCCCACCTGGAAGTGCATGAGCATGCGCCTGGGCTTCTGGAGCATGCCCAAGAGTACAACTCCTGCATTTAATGCCTTTTCCCCCACTTTTTCTTTCCACCACGAAATGCAGATGATGGACAAGAAATAGCCTGACCACGAAGACCAGGGAGCTGCTGCTCCAGCCTGGGGGCTCCCACCTCTGGCTGCACCGGGGCCTCAGTGTGAGCCCTGCCCCCAACAGATGGCTCCCACTCTGGCAGGTCTGCCCATTCTCCAAAGGACAGAGAGACCACCCCGCAGCCTTCTTTCTCCAATGGACGTGATTCCCAAGGCATCTTGCTGCCTTATTTCTCCAGTGACACGATACATAAACCATCCTGCTGTCTTGTTTCTTATGGACATGATACAGACACCACCCCACCGCCTTATTTCTCCAGCGGATATGCTGCATGGACCATCTGGCTGCCTCCTTTTCTTCACAGGACACAATATTCAGACGGATCCTCTGCCTTCTTTCTCCAAAGACAGGATACGCAGTCACTCCTGGCCTTCTTTCTCCAGTGGCCCTGTTACACTAGTTTTCATCTCTCAGCCTTTTGTTCCACTCCCCCGCCCCTGCCCCCGTAAGCCTGTCTCCTCAGACGGGGACACTGCAGCTTCAGCATCTCCTTGAGTTCACAGGCATCTCCCCGCCTCTGGCCCCAGCGTTGGCCTTTTCCCTCCCTCCCTAAGTGAAGACAGGGCCCTTCCCCCAGGCATGCAGGGGCACACCGACACCTGTGCTGGGACACATAGGGACCTCCCTTTGCCCAGTCTCTCCCGTGGTGCCCTGGGCTGTGCCCTGGGGCTGCCTCCCCATGGGAAGCATGTGCTGGTCACACTGGGTCTCTGGGGGTCTGCATGGGCCCCCTGGAGGTCGGCCTCTAGCCCTCTGCTTTTCCCTCCTATCCTTTTGTTCATCCATTGTAGTCATGTTCGTTGAGCATCCGTGGGGTGTTAGCACTGCCTTAGGTACCTGGGACCCAGTGTGAGAAGACAGGCCCCTCCTTTAAGGAGCTTGTCCTTCACCTGGGGAACCGCGAGGAGACAGACAACTGCCTGCCACGGCCTGCGCCTTGTGAGAGGGCTCCTGCCCTTCTCCCTACAGTACCCCTCTAATGTGCCCGCAGCGTCCTGGATACCTCATGCCCAGGCCGTCCCTAATCCCTTCCCAGAGCAGGGGGTGTGGGCAGAAACCTGGAGACAGGGGCAGAGCCTCTTGCTACAGTCGGAGAATCTGATGGTTTCCAAAGTCTTTCAAGGTGTGAGCAGGTGAGCAGGTGGGCAGGCGGCCACGGCAACCCGGACCCTGGAGAGCAGAAGTGTAGGGGAAGCCTGGGGACGGGGCAGGGCCAGGAGGGCACAGGGACACAGCCCTTCACCCCCCACCATGGTGCTATTCTGGAGCCGGGAGGACACCTCCTGGCTTGTCTCTCGCCAGCCCCCGGCCTCCGGAAAGCTTCTGATGTCCTTCTGCTGACATTTCCTCCTTCCCCAGGGAACGGAAGAGGTGGCATGCCTAATTTAAATGTGGGACTCTGAGGAATTTTGTTAACTGGGGGTGTATTTTGGGAAAAATAAATGGCTTTGTAGAAAGCTTTTTCTCCGAGAAGTGTGTGGAAGCAGGTTGGGCAGCAGGACTTGGCAGGAGGGATCCCCTCCTGGACATTTGAGGCCAGAGCAGGGATGCCTGTGTCTCCTCCCTCAGTCGCTGGGTCTCTGTGGCCATGCAGCCCCTCCCTGGCCGCAGTTTCCCCCTTGGGAAAGTGAAATTGGCTGTCCAGGAAGGCTTGGTTCCTCCCATTCCTGGAAGCACCACCTAATTTCTTGATCTTGGGAGGCTCAGATCCTGGGCTTGCTTAGGGCCACTTCTAGCACCCCATTTTACAGATGGGGAAGCTGAGCCCTAGTAGGAAGCTGATACCAGGGAAGGAGCTCTGCATGCTGGTGTTGGCTGGCCCCCTGGAACGGGCACCGATCTTGAATCAGAGATCCAGGTCCGGGACCTCATTCTGCCCTGTGACCCTGAGCAGGGCATCTAGCTTCTCTGGGCTTTACTTTTCTTATATAAGAAACAGACCTGAGGTTTTCACCATCCTCCACCTCCAAAGACTGAGAAGAGGGGTGAATGTGGCAGATAAACAGGTTTCCAGGGGGCTGGGTTCAGGGATGGGGAAGCCTGCAGAGCATACTGTGCCCATTTGCCCCTGGGTGACAAGGCCCTGGGGCAGCAGGACAGTGATGGGGGAGGTGGTGGTCAGGACACTTGACTTTTGTTCCCAGCTCCACTACTAACTTGTGACAGAGTCCTTCATACCTCTGACCCTTGATTTCCTTGTCCATTAAGTAGGGCACCGAGTCCTCCCCTGAAATGTATGCAGCATTCTTTACAAACCAGAGTGCCTATTATAAAAGCCCATGGCCCCCGCAGTGAGACTGGTCACCTTGCTTGAAGTCCCACTACGGGTGCCCTGGCTGGATTTTAGAATCAAAAGACTTGTGTCGGGGCTCTGCCTTTGCCCTGTACTCTGCCCCCCCTCCGCACCCTTGAGCATGTTGCTCACCCCACTGGGCTAAACTCTCCCTGCCAGGTGGGGACGACGGTGGTTCATGTTTCATGGGATCTCTCTGAAGGTTGGACAAGACAGTGGGTAAGAAGATCCTGCAAACTATAAAGTGCTGGGTGCGTGTGGGGGGTATTTTTCTTCCCTGCCGTCTGGGCTGCACTCTCTTACTCCCTAGGTGACTTTGTAGATGGAGCGCAGTGACCTCAGTTTGCCTATCTCTAAAAGAGGCATGGGAACCAGTGCTTGTTCTTCCTGATGGGGCCAGGATAAGCCTCAGACACTGGATCCGATGCTCGCAGGAGGGACCCGGCAAGTGGGGGGTACTTTCCTGGGGGCTGAGGGCTAAGGAAGGTGGCCACTAAGTCCCCTGTGATAAGTGCTCCAGAGAGCAGTATTTTTAGCTGCCTTTCCTGGGCAAAGCTCCAACTTCTGCATTTTAATGGAGAAATAATTCTCACAGTGCGACAAGCTGTAGCCTGCAGGTGTCACATCCACATTAAAGAGGGGACAGAGCAAGGGTTCATTTGCCCTGGCTGGCTTGAGGTGTGACCGGAATTCACCTCCAGGAGCACTTGTAACCAGGGCTGTGAAGACCAATTAGTGGATCTGATTGCTCAGAGGGAAGAGCCTGGGAGGGGGGTGAAGACGGCAGGGCTGGGGCCCTGAGCCATCCCGATTGTCGACTTTCAGAGCACTCTGCCTCTGCTCAGTACGGGCAGGAATTGTGCCTTCCCCAGGTCGGTTGCCAGGGGCTTCTGTAAAGCCCAAGTCTTAAACTGAAATGTGAAGCCAAGGTTTGCACCAAGTATCAAAATCCTGGGCCTCCAAGGGCAGGGCACTCCCAGAGAAGCAGGAGCGGAGGACTGCGTGCAGTAATGCGCGGGAACACTGCAAATGCAGACAGTATTGTGTTAAACTAACAAGCAAACACAATCAAAACACCACAGGCCCAAAATGGCATCGCTTAGGCCAAGTCCCTACACTGGGGCTTAATATATAGTCTAATTGCACTTTTGACGTCCCCCAGAAATATCGTCTTATAGGAATTTTCTTAGTAGGGTCGCCAATGAATCTGCCATGTGGGCCTTCTCCATCCCCCAAAGGAAGATGAGGTAATCTGCATAAGACCCCTGGCTTTTCCTGTTGCTTTTCCCTGCCCAGGGAAAGTGGCCTTGCCTGGAACAATCCTTTTGCAAAAACTTTCTTGCCCCACCCTCCTATAAGAACTTTCCATTTTGTACAACTCCTGGGAGCTTCCCTCTACTGGCTTGGTGGCCTGAATCATTTAATAAAGCCAATTAGATCTTCAGATTTACTCAGTTGGATTTTGTTATTTAACAACAGAAATGTACAGAGTGGTTGTCTTCACCTCCAGTCCCCCCACACAGAGGGAGGCACTATTAAGGGTTTGCTATCCTTCTAGACTTTTCCCTAGGCTAACGCTTCTATAAAACTGAGACCATATGTATTTTTTTTCCAAAGATTTTATTTATTTATTTGAAAGAGAGTGAGAGCATGAGAGCGGGGAGGGTCAGACAGAGAAGCAGACTCCCCGCTGAGCGGAGAGCCCGGGGTGGGGACTGGATCCTGGGATTCCAGGATCATGACCTGAGCTTAACCGACTGAGCCACCCAGGCACCCCTTGATTGTTCTTGAATTTCCTGTAAATGGAACCCTTACAGTACATACTATTTTGTGTCTCGCTTCTTTCAAAGACATCCCTCATTCTTTTTGTTTTTTTTTTTTAAAGATTTTATTTATTTATTCATGAGAGACAGAGGAGGAGAGAGAGAGGGAGAGAGAGAGAGAGAGAGAGAAGCAGAGGGAGAAGCAGGCTCCCAAGGAGCAGGGAGCCCGATGTGGGACTCGATCCCAGGACTCCGGGATCATGACCTGAGCCGAAGGCAGACGCTTAACCATCTGAGCCACCCAGGCGCCTTCCCTCATTCTTTTTGAATAGCTACATAGTATCTCATAGTACTGCTGTTCTAGAATATATTTTGCCAGTTCCTATAATTTGGATACAAATCATGCAGATTTGTGCTTGAGTTTCTACAGTATGGAGCCCCAGAAGTGGGATCTCAGGGTCACAGGGCTGTGTATGTTAAATGTTGGTAGAGTTGCCAACTTTTTCGGACAGCCTGTTTAGCCAGTCTCTGTGGCAGCAAGAAATGAGCAAGCAAAGAACACTTAGGGCCACCAAGTGGGGATTCTAGATAGGGCAGGAAAGGTGCTGGGAATTCCAGCCCCTAGCTGGGCTTAAAGGGACCTCAGGGGTAGAGCCTGTGGTCATCTCTTCCTCTCCCACCCGCTCTGGGCCGCCTTCCCTTCAGCCTCTACCTTGTGGCAGTCCCCTGCCTCTGTTCATAGTGGTGACTATTTCACCCCTAACGAGGCGGTGCTTGTTCGAACACAGGACATCCAGGATCTCATGGGGCGGATACATCCCAGCCCTCAGAGACAGAGGGTCTCTGACCTTTGTTCCCAGCCTTTCCCCCGTGTCCGAGCCTCTTCCTCTCTTCAAGCTCCCTCAGCGGATATCATTTCTCTACCCCCAACGCCCTCCTCTGGACATGTTTCATCACCGGCCTTTCAGATAGAGGCCCTGGCCTGATAATGTTTCAGCGCATAATAGATCATTCTCTCACCTCCTTGATCCTGAGCACTATGTTCCTAGTGATACAACTCCAGATTCCATTAGTCCGATAGGTCTTAACCCTGGCTGCACGTTGGAATTCCTTAGGAGATTTTTAATAATACTGGTGCTTGGGCTCCATCCCTAGAAGTTCTGATGCGATTGGTTGAGATCATTGCTAAATAGTCGATGTGTGTGACCCAGAGGCTCTAGCCTGGCTTACAAGTTAATGCAAAATAGGGCTCAGAGGGACAATCCTGAGCAGAGACCTTTGAGACCAGGCACCGGAGAAAAGCCAGCTGTTCCCAGTGATCACTGAATCAGACCGAGGGGTGTTCGTTGTCTCACTAAAGGAAGTGCAGAAAATACAGGTGCAAAGAAGGTTGCCGGAATCTGTGATCCTATGTGCATGAAGAAGGGGGGCCCTGTGTTGTGGGGCCCAGGGGAGAGCAGGAACCCCAAATTCTTGCCCTCAGACCAGGCACCCAGGCTCCAGGGGCGTGAGGAAGAATGGGGTGCCACGGATGATGGCTCAGACCCTTCAGCTCAGTGTAGGAAATGGGGCCCTTCCCCCCGCCTCCTCCCACAGCCTCCCTTTCTCCCTCTGTCTCTCTCCCTGGTTGCCCCCAGGCCTCCAGATGTGCACAGCCACGTGGCTGGTTCTGGCTCCCTCCCTCCCTCCCTCCAGCATTGTGTTCTGCACCGAGGCAAAGACCATCTGTCCCACTCCCTGCAGCCAGTGTGCGCGCATGAGCCAGGCTCAAAGAAGGAGGCTCACGCTCTTCCTGCTTCCTTCCCTTCGTGTCTCAGACTTGCTTCTGCCCCAGGGTATCCCGAGCCTCTATTGGACTGCAGACCAGCCAGTGACTGGAGCGAATGTAGCATCCTTCCTCTCCACTGCCCCTCACCATCCTCTTGTGGGGTCTCTGGCCTTGGGTCCTTCCTGAGTCTGCCTACCTGGTCCCATAATTCCCCGGGACAGCAGGCTTTCAGGGCGGTGGCGGTGGGGGCTGGTCTGCACTGTATTCTCCTCCCTTCCTGCTCTCATGTTTCAATATCCTCTCCAAAGTGTTTCCTTAAGAATGTGACCCCCACTCTTGGGGTGTTGGAGGAAGGACCAACATGCATCTCTGCCCTGACATTTTGCTTTATTTGCTAAGATAATTTAGTGTTATTTGCTGCTAATGAATGAACGCACTAGTTTTTGTTCCTATAGCTTTCATAATTGCTTTGAAGTCCGTGTGCGCACTGATGGCACCTTCAGAGAACCTTCCAGGAACCCGAAGGGGGCCAGGTTGCAGATGGAGCTCAGCCTCCATGGGTGAACATGCTAAGGGCCTGGGTGACATGGCTGGGGTGCTGATTTCCTTGGCGTCTCTATCCATGCTGCCCTTCTGGGTGTCCGCCTGCTTGCTGCAGCTGGGAGGATCTGGGTCAGCACAACAAGAGAATGATGGCAGCCAGGGATTCCAGACCTAGGGCATTTGTAGAATGGGCTCTGCAGTGCTGAGGTGGGGGTGGCATTCTGCTCTGTCTCGAGGATGGGTGATGAGGGAGAAGGGGAGAGAGATGATCGGCAGAGTGGCAGAAGTTTCATGCACCACATTCAGTCCTATTTACAAGCTTTCGCTTAAGCTCCCCCTGACTCCCACCCGACCTGCCCTCTCTCCCCTCCACCTGTGCAGATCCTACACATTCTTCCCGTGCAACCCCCCACACCTCTGACTGCACCCCAGCTCCTTCACTGTTCTCTGAGAGTTCATCTCCTTCTCTGCAGGGCAGGTCTGGATCCCCCTACCCAGCCCTGGGCACAGAGCAGACCCTGTGGGTGGCAGGGCGGGGAAGAACCCAGACCACATTAATGCTGTCTCTGAAAGGAAGGGACTGAGGCTGAAGTTTGCTTCTGCACTATCCCTGAAAAAGAGAATTTCCCAGCAAAGGAGTAATGTAAATGAGGCTGCCAAAGGATGCTTAACCTATTTAAAGGAATAATCTATTTTAAAAATCTCTTAGAAGCACCTATTTACCCAGAAATAATTGATATGGTAATTGCAAGTCATTCTCTCTCTCTCTGTTATTTACCAGAGAAGGTTCCCTAAGCTCCCTTTGCCCACCCCCAGGTTTGGGGTAGAAAACACTACCTGCTGGCCCTTGGGGAGCTGGCTACCAAGTGCTCTGTGTCCTTGCAGGCTGTGTCTGTAAAATGGGGCCAAGAGTAGCACCCTCCTTTCCAGGTTGGCTGAGATGGAGACATCACCCACAGGACAGAGGCTTCGTGGGGCCGCCTCACCTGCACTTTCACAGTGTGAAAAGAGAAGTCTGAGCAGATGGCACTGGGCTCAGTGCAGACAAAGGAGAGGGGACAGACAGACAGAGTTGGGGAAGATGGACATGGGGGCGGGGAGGACTGCTCACTGCTCAACTGAAGATAGCAGTGGAAGGAGCCCCAGGTGTAAGAGAGAAGCAACCTCAACCCCCCAGGTACCAGCATTGCAGATCAATGTAATCCCTTGGCCTGCAGATCGACCCTGCTTTCTCAGGGTGTAATTGGCTTGTTGGCTTTGGCTCGGGGGAGAGAAAGAAGCTCTTTCCCAAGGAGAGGAGCTGCATCAGAGGCAGCCATGACCACTCCATTCCTGCCCACCCCCACCAGCGGGATGATGGGGCAGTAGGCAGATGCCATTCTTACCCCCTCCCCAGGTCCCAGCCAGGGCTCTCCCTGCCTGCTGGAGTGGGGCAAGGCAAGCCACGATGTTCCTGGGGGTAGTCTGGGGACCCTGTGCACCTGCTCTGGCTCTGCTGCTCCTGGTCTGACTTGGTCCCGGCTGGTGGGGTGGGGTGGGGTGGGAGAGGTGGGGGGAGGAGGAGATGAGGGAGGAGAGCAAAGGACAGCATCCACAGTCTGGGTACTTCAGCCTGCCCAGGAAGGGACCCTCAGCCTCTTCTCCACTGTACTGTTGAGCTCAGAGGAGAGGAGCAATTGCCCAGCAACTGGGAGCAAACCTCAGAGGAGAACCCGGGAGGCCCCTGCCCCCAGCTCAGCACTGTGTCCACAGGACTGTGTTATATAGCCCTATGGGGTTTGAACTGAGGATAGGAACATGGTATCTGAGCAAGGGGTAGGGCTGCCCAACAGAGAGGACTTCTCCTTGCAGCCCCCACAGGCCAGCCCCTCCGGAGGGGTACATGTCATTGGTGGTGGTGGTGGCAGCGGCAGCCGAGACCTTTTGGGGCATCTTTCCTCCCGGCCTCAGCGGCTTCCTTTCCGCTCCTGTAGTTTTCCTAATAAACACCTTTAAAATATTTATGAAGGCAACTTCAATGAAGTAACACAACATTGCTTTAAAATGATTTTCTTCTTCTAATAGGTAGCTTTGGCATAAGCTCCAAGTCCCAAGCTCCTGAGGGCAGACCCATCAGGGTAAAGGGCTCTCCTTTAATGAGCTAAGCAGTGGGGATCCCTTCCCTCTCTTTGGGGGGCCTGACCTGGTGGCAGGTGTGGAGCTGTGACAGTTTGACAGGGCTCAGGGACCAGAATCTGGACTGTGGAGGAATGGGTCAAGGGAGGGAGGAGACTGGCAGAGGCTCTTGGGAGAACTGACAAGGGAGGAGCCTGAAACCTCAGTTTCTCTGGAACCATGGACAGCACCCCTGGGCTCTGCTGCTGCTGGGGTTCTGAGAAGCCCTGAAGCTGACAGCTAGCACCCCTAGCTGTGCTCCACTTTGTTGATAGGAATGGGGAAGGGCTGTGCTCTAGAAGGAAGTGATGGATGCCATGGGTTGGTGGGGTGGGGCCAGGGGCGCCGTGGGCCCTGAACAGTTGGTGGCTGAGCTCACTGACTCCCCAGCAGCCCCGGGGTTGGGGTGGGGGGGAAGATATGATATCAACACCTTGTGTGCACATGTTGGGGATGGGATTCAGCAGCTGGCCTCTAGATTTGTCTGTCTGGCCTTCAAAACTCCAAGGGGCCCCTGGCCTGCCCTCCTTCTTGCACAAAGCTCTGTGCTGCCCTCTTGTCAGCTAGGATGGCACTCTGTCCAACCTCCCCCGGTACAGATGGGGACATGGATGCCCCTCCTTACGCCCCTGCCCTTCCCCAAGCTAAAAGGAAAACCTCTGTCCATATCGATCTGGAATGGAGGGGAGGCCCTGATGGAGAAATCTGGAGAGATGGGTTCTATCCTCACCCTGTTCACGCCCAGAAAAGTCTCTTTCCAACAAGAACTGTTTTCATCACCATCGCCTAAAGCCTGGAGCTGCTCTAATTACGTGTCAGGCTGGAATCTGACAGGAAGCATTTTAATTATTAATTTGAAGTGTGCTGAGTGTGGGGATGGAGGAGGGCAGGTTCCTTCAGCTCACTCACGCCCAGTTCCGTCTGTTGGGACCTCATTAGTGACACCTCAGGCCTTCCAGGCCTCTCTGCCCGGCCAGAGCCTCTTTCCTGCCATGGCCCAGGGCCTGCATCTCCCACTCCTCTGCCCTTCCTGACCCCTTGCTTGGCACAGCTCTCTGCTTTTCCTCGTCGACAGGGTCCTTCAGCACGGAGTCTACAGTTCCCACTATACAGATGGAGGAGATTGGGGAGGGCGGGGGCAGGGGGAGCGGCGCTGCCCCAGGTCACAGCTCACAGCAGCCACAGGCGGGCAGAAACTTCGGATTTTCCAATTTGAGCTTTTTAGTTCTTGCCTGCCAGTGGAGGTGGCCTTCTGCCAGGCTGTTCTTCCCCTGCCGTCTTATCTTCCTACCTACCTTATCTATGGCAGCACACAGACTTTTCTTTGATTTGTTGCATGCATCTGACACTTTCAAGGACCATTTTCTTGCTCCATTTACACCCAGGCATGGGCATCACCTTCTGGGCTCTGGGGCTGGACTGCCGGTCCTGTTCCAGGGAAGGTAGGGTCAGGGCCTGCCGCGGACCGGGGACGTCATCTGGCCTGTTGCCTCTTCTGCCCCTAGACTGGTCCTCTGCTCACTGGTTCTCTTCTAGATCTGACCCTTCACACTCTCCTGTGTATCAAGGCCTGATCCTCCTATCACACGTCATCGTTTCTGCATTTCTGGATTCAGAGCCCCAAATTCCCAGACCGGGCAGCATCTCTGAAGCTGACAAATGTACCGCTTCACATGTATCTACCTGCTGACTTGCTTCTGTATCTGAAAATACCTTTTGTTGCTCCCCTGAGCCCGGGGGGTTTGTGAGGTTGAGATTGTGTTCCCATCCCTGGCTCTTCTCCTTGTGTTGCTGGCTGCCTGGGCAGCCCGGCCTCACCCTGGCTGATCCCCATCCTCCCCAGGCCATGCCTGCCTCTGCCCACATCCAAGGCTGCCACTCAGCAAGTTGCTCTCAGCCAATGGCCTCTGGTTTGTTTCTTTATGCAGCCTTCCTTTCTGTTAGATCCCAGGATGGGATGGAGAGGTCCTGATCCACTAGGGGAGATAATATTTATGCAAACTTGAAGTAGGAGGAGTTGTGGGGTCCAGAGGGAGGAGGAAGAAGCCCCGGAGGAACTGGAGAAGGCTTCCCAAAGATGGGGATGTGCGTGAACTGAGCCTTAGAGGATACTTGGTATTTGAGTCATGGTTGGGTACAGGAAACAGAAGCTACTGCATTTTAGGCAGAAAGAGGTTGAATACAGGGTACTGGGTGTTTACAAAATCATTGGAAGGGGTGAAGGAGCAGGCTTGAGCCTGGGTCTCCAGGCATGGCTCCAAGAATGCCGCAGAACTGACCAGCCAGCATGCTGCCATCTTGGCCACAATCAGAAAGACACTGTGGTGGGCTGAATATCCCACCAGATTCCTGGAACCTGTGAGCATTATTTTATACGGCAAAGGGAGACTTAGTAGTTGTTATTAAATGAAGAATCTTGAGGTGGAAAGATTAGCCTGGATCATCCAGGCGGGCCCAATATAATCACAGGGGTCCTTATGTAAGAGGGAGGCAGGAAGCAGAGTCGGAACAGGAATGGAGGACAGAAGCAGAAGCTGGCTTGAAGATGGAGGAAGGGGCCATCAGCCAAGGAATGCAAACAGCCTAGAAATGGATTTTCCCCCATGGCTCTAGAAGGAATGAAGGTCTTCCAACCTTGACTTTAGCCCAGTGAGATTGATTTTGGACTCCTGACCTCCAAAGCTGTAAGAGAATAAATTGGTGTTATTTTAAGCCTCTAAACTGTGGTAATCAGTTATAGTAACCAAAAAATGTGAGGTGTGGGGGAGGAATCCTTGGAAGCGGTGGGTCCAACTCGGCCATAGCTGGGTCCAGGGATCAGGGATCGTGCTGCCGCCTCTCTGCACCCTTGACCCCGAAGACTTGATGCTGAAATGCTGCGCATTTGGCACAACTGCGCAGCATTCCTGGCCGAAAACAGCCCAGACCAGCCATAGACAGCCTCCAAATCTGCCTTCTGAGTCTTGCCAAAGTGCCTCTAATTGCTGGAACCTAGCTCACACACAGAGCCTCAGCTGCCAGGGGGCCCAAAAGTGTCATTTTTAGCTTTCCAGCCACAGACGTCCAGCAAGGCCACTAGGAGGGGGTAGGAATGGGATGCCGAGTGTTGATCAAACATGCCAGCCAGTGGGGAATAATGAATGATGACAATGCGTAATACGCTTCAAAACCTGTCTGTGGGCGCACTCTGACAGCCTCACCCCAGCCCATGCACGGGTGTCGTTGAACTGTCCCCTGTAACCTGCTGAAGCTAAGCTATCGGCCCAAAGTCCCACAGCAAGCAAGCACTAAAGGCAGGCTCTGAACCCAGCTGTGCTCTACTTTAGAGCCCGAGTTCTAACCACTGCACAGGACAGAGGAGAAGCAGGGTCAGTCCACAAGGGGAAATGCCCCGAAGAACACAGAGGCATGAGGGAATTGGGCACTGGAGGGACTCCAAGCTGCTCATCTGCCCTCCGTGAAGTCTGAGTGAGTGGGAGAGGCAAGGAGAGCTGAGGCCGGCAGGGACCAGGCCATGGAGGGACTCAGTGTCCTGCTGTGTAATCCTAAAGGCCACCAGGAGCCACTGAAGTTTCCTCCTTCTCTTCCTCCTCCTTCCTTTCATAAGAGCTTATAAAGCAGGAAGGTAATAAGTTGCTTTGCATTTTGTATGTAAAGAATGGCTTACACAAAAGATTGGGGTGCTGAGTTAGAGAGAATACACTGAACCCCAATCCTGGTCACATACTGAGCCCCAATCTTGGTCACACACAGAGCCCTGATCCTGGTCACACACTGAGTCCCAACCCTGGTCATACACCGAGCCCCGACCCTGGTCACACACTGAACCCCGATCCTGGTCACACACTGAAACCTGACCCTGGTCACACACAGAACCCCGAACTTGGTCACACACAGAGCCCCAACCTTGGTCACACACGGAGCCCCGACCCTGGTCACACACTGAGTCCCGACCCTGGTCACACACTGAACCCCGACCCTGGTCACACACTGAACCCTGATCCTGGTCACACACTGAACCCTGACCCTGGTCACACACAGAGCCCCGAACTTGGTCACACACAGAGCCCCGACCCTGGTCACACACGGAGCCCCGACCCTGGTCACACACAGAGCCCTACCTCTAGACTAGACTGAGTCCTATCCCTGGCCTCTTCCTGAGCCCTAACTCTGAATGTAGACTGAGCTTGTCCAGCAGCTGAGTCTTTATCTCATCCAATTATCCCAGGAATGCCCCCGATCACTGGGGCGCTCTGATGAAAGAACAGTTCACTCAATACAGCCGTTCTCTACTGCTGTGTCTGTGGCCCGGAGCTCACATCTTTAAAAAGCAGAGAAGTGTCATCTTCCTGGTGAAGGATGACTGGACAACGCTTGCTTTGCGCCTGATGAATTGAGGAGAAATAGGGGCAGGAAGAGGTGGGGGAAGAAAGGAAAGTGAGTTTCTAGAACATTAAGCTGCTTTTTCCACAACGAAGGGAGCTCTCATTACAAACCTGGAGCTCCCTGATAACCAGAGGCGGGCGGGGGGAGCACAGAGTGACAACCCGGAGCTCGGTGTGCTCTGTGGGGCCTCTCAGAGAGGGCTCAGACCCTCGGTCCTCCCACAGCCACAGCCAGATGGGCTCTTAGTGAGAAGAGGTCTGAAGAGACCAGGTAAGCAGGGCCAGCCCAGCCCGGCCTTCACTGGTACCCACAGGCGGGGCACAGGCAACCCTGTGGCTGGAGGAGACGCCTTCTGGAACTAGTGGATTGGTGGAATGAGTACAAGTCCTGTTTGATTTGAAGATTCCTTTATTAAGAAGTAGGAAATCATCTTTCAGCCCTGTCATGATGCTCTGGATTAGAAAACAAACAAATCAAAACAAAACTGGGTGAGTGCCTTGGCACTTCCAGCAGAGGTTGGCCACCTCAAAGAGCAGGAGCGTCAGGCAGAGCGTCTTTTCTGTCCCTTTGTTTCCCCCCCCCCCCAGACTGGCATGATGGCCCCTCCTCTTGGAAAGATTTTAAGTGTCATGGCCCCCACTCTGGATCTGGAAAGAGGTTTGAACCATGCGGGCAAAGGAGGGTTATTTAGGGCCCAAGCAGGGAGAGACTTATTCATTCAGTGCGTATTCACGGAGAACCTGTGTCAACTCCTGGGAGCTCGGGAGTTATTCCTGCCCTCAAGGGGCTTGCAATCCGCGGCAGCAGACAGCTGTGTGGGCAAAATAAACCCCAGTGCAGTAGTGAGGGTGGATCGAAGGTATGTTCTGGAAGGGGCCTGATAAAAGATGAACTGAGGGCAGGTGGGAGCAGCAGAGGAATCAGACCTGCATACCCGAAGCAGTCACGGTAGATGACCGAGGGCCTTCAGGGGAGGTCGTGGGGAGGTGGCGGAGCGTGTGCTTCGGCTGTTTCCGTGTGGGTTACCAGCCCACTATTGTCAGAGCTTTTTTTTTTTTTTTTTAAGACAATCTTTTTAGAGCAAAATTGGGATTTTTTTTCCCCCCAAGAAACCTAAAATCTGCATTTTTATGTAAAATCCTCTTCAAAACAAGACAGAACTATGTGGGGGGAGCAAACGAGCTGACCAGGGCCCCAACCTGCAACCTCTGCAGGAGAGGAAGAGAAACGCCCAGGGAAACTCGAGAGTGGGTAGGGTCAGCAGGGCCTGAGGGGGTGTGTCTGGGCTAGAGAAGTTCTCAGAGCGCCCCCTCCAGGGCAGGAGGTCCTCCTGCAGCTTCCCCGATGTGTGCCCAGCCTCCGGCAAGAGCACAAGGAACTCTTCTATGAGGAAGCCAGAAGGAAGGGCCTGAATGGGGCTTCCTTTGAGGAAGGCAGGAACCCGAGGGAGACCCATATACCCTGAAAGATCCCTCCTCTTGTATACGCCACATCTGGGGTGAAGCCAATCCTGAGAATCAGGTGCAGCACCTCATTCTCAGGCACCAGGGACATTGCAGCGTGCTGCCCATGGGAGGAGTGTTAGGCTGAGCACCCCTGGGCCTTGTCCTAGAGCTGTCTCCTCACCAGGCTGAGCCCTTGCTTCATGCTCCGGGCTCCTCTCCCAGAGACCTTCTGTTGCCCCCCACCCCCTGCCTCTGGAATCACAGGCTGCCCCCAACTATCTTTACCCCACACTGGCCAAGCGCTGGGCTCATCACTCCTGGGACTCATCCTTTCTTGTTTGTTAGTTCTATGGATTTAACTCTTCACTCTCACCCTGGGTGAGATACAGCTCCTCCCGACATTGTCCCTAGAGGGAGTGGTCAGTCGTGGGGGCAAAGGGGAGAGATGGTGCCAGAATTCTGTTCTGCCCCCTGCTCTCCTGGGTCACCAGTGAACTTCTTCCCTTCCCCAACTCTCCAAAGTGGACTTAGCATCACAACCTCCTTTGGGACCCTTCCCATAATCAGTATACTGCTTGGCACTATCCCTACAGAGGTCTCCTAGGAAGGCCCTACCACTGACCATAGAGAATCCCCACAAAAGTCAGGGTCCCCAGACCTTTTCCCACTGTTCCTCTACACACTGTGGCCTGTAGCGACCCCTGCCCTGTGTTGCCTTCTTGAGGGTGGAGGATGGGTGGGGTAGAGCAAACGGCGGGTGAGCTGGTGCCTGGAGACTGGGGTTCTGTGGCACTTGTAACGTGGTGGGTGGCAGGGAGGACGTCCTGCGGGGTCTCCAGCACCGTGTGGTTGCCTGCAGCGGGAAGCTCCTGCCCTCTGCGTGTTCCAGCAGGGATAGGAGAGGGGGCAGCTTGCCCAGGGAACTGAGAGCCTCAGGCAGGTGTGTGAGCTTGAGTGTTCCTGGCAGGGAGTCAGATCTGATCAGGCATGGTGCCTGGGCCTGGAGAGCATTGGCCTGAGGTCACCCACCTTGGTCTCCTCGGCTGGCATGGCCGGGGCCAGGTCAAGTGGGAGAGGGGGATGTTGACAGTGGCTGTGCTCCTCCATGTAACTGGCTGTCAGGGCCAGCAGGGGGACAGAGTCAGATCTCATCAGGGGCTCGGCTAGTTCACCTGGAAGGGGGCAATGTGGCCCCCGCATCCCAACCCCCGCCCTGAACGGGAAAGGAAGGTTAGGTGAGAATGCTTTGCAGGAGGGCTATTTAACCTGTTAAGATACAATGACTTTCGAGGGCTTTAGCATACCTATTTTACTGACCAATGTGCTAATCATGTGCTGTTTTTTATCCATTCACTGAAGTTGGTCCCTGTCATGAGAGCCACTCCTGGCTAATGCTTTACTGAGCTCTCTTAAATCTATTCTCCCAGTCCTGGACTAGACAGGAAAGCTGGATTCCTTCCCCTGCAGTCAGGGGGATGCAGGGGCTCTGAGGAGGGCGATGAGACTCTTAAGTCCCTTGCTGCTGGTGCTCCCATCTTTCCCAAATGGGGCCAACGTGCACCCTCTGCTGTAGTGAGGTCTCTCTGCTGTCTGCTGAGCGGCTGCCCCAGCCATCTTTGTAAAGTTCCACCGGCCCCAACTGCCCTTGGCCCCCTCTTCCAGCTGCCCAAGTTCTACCCCATTGCAAATGCATTCCACCTCAAGTCCCTCCTCCTCCCGGAAGCCTTTCCCACACACTGTAGCCCCTGACCGTAGTCCCCAGTTCAGCCTGGACCAGAAAGGGGTGGGCATGGATGCGGCTAAGGGCCTCGTCTTCCAGGCTCTGCTGGAGATAGGAGAAGGGGAAAGGTTACTTTGGACCTGGAGCTATTTTCTGCTGGTCATCCCCTCAGTGCCCCAGACCCATAGGGAACAGGGGCCGGGGCAGGGGATTGGGGGGCTCTCAGAGTCCTGCTTACTGCTCCCAGAAGCCTGAGGGGCTGAGCTGAAGGAGGTAGGGCCTGAGCTCTGGTGAGCGCTGATCAGTTGTACCAAGGGAAATCTGTGCTCTGGCAACTTGCAGGGGCTCCAGGTCCCCAGAAACATGTGGGAGTCTCGGTCCAGGTCCTGTTTCTATACTTAGGAGCCGGTTATTTGCGACAGGATACTCTACCTCTCTGGGTCTCAGTTTTCTCATCTGTAAAATGGTAAAGGTGTCAGTTATTTGGAGGGGTGTTGTAGAGTAGGTGAGATAATTGACACATAGTGTCTAACACACCAAAGAGGAGGTATTCCATAAACAGTTGCTCTTACATAGTGTAAATAATACTAGCAATGTCAAGTTCCCGGCCCCCTCAATTTCTGACTGTGCAACTTTGAACAAATTCCTTGTGTGTTCATTTGCATCCTCATCTATAAAGTGAAGATTGTGTTTCACCCATGTACTCAATAAATAATTATGGAGTAACTTATGATGTGCTGGGCATTACTAAACCTGTCATTTACTGTTAGTTCAAAGATGCAGCGCAGTGCCTGGCATATACTAGGTAATCAATAACTGTCAATAACTGTCAGTTTTCTTACGTAAGTCACAGCTGGACAGTGGGAGATAGAGGGGTTGGCACAGAGGAAGGGGGAGGGTGGAAGGCTGGGCCTGCCTCACATTCTCAGCTTCCTTCCCACCCTTTCCCCCTTCCATCAGTATAGCCTCACTTTGGGGCGCCTGGGTGGCTCAGTCGGTTCAGCGTCTGCCTTCGGCTCAGGTCATGATCCCAGGGTCCTGGGATCGAGTCCCGCATCGGGCTCCCTGCTCACAGCGGGGAGCCTGCTTCTCCCTCTGCCTGCCGCTCTCTCCCTGTCTCTGACAAATAAATAAATAAAATCTAAAAAACAAAATAGCCTCACTTTGCCTCTAAGCGAGGGGGTGAATGGTGCTGGGGTCTCTGAATAGTTTACTGTCCCTTCTGCCCCTTGGTCCCATCAGACTATGTGTGTAGACTAGATCATCTGTCCATTGCCTATAAAATGGAGATAATGGTGCCTCTTTATTCTCAGACATTGGGGACACTGCCACAGTGCCCACCTCATTAAGAGTGGTCTCCTCACCAAGCTTTTCTGCTGCCTTATGGTCCTGGCTCCTCTCCCAGGGACCACAGGCTGGACCCAGAGTCACCTCTGGCTCCTTAGCACTAAAGCCCCACACCCGTCCCTTTTGACTCTGCCCAGCCCCCAGCCATACCAGACTGGATCCTCATGGGGGGTTCCGTGTATGCATGTGCGTAAGCAGCGTGAGACCTGACACATAGGAGGTCTACAATACAATTTGATTGGATGAATCCACAACGGATGCCCCCTCTGCAAATGCGGCTCATTCATTCAACCAACCAACATTTATCCAACTCAAAATCCATTTGGTGCCAAGCTCTACGTCAAGGGCCATGGCACTGACATCACCAATAGCCAAGCTCTCCAAAGACTGACTGTCACTCACAGGTTTCCTGCTCTCAGCACCTCCTCATCCCCACCAGGCCGCCTGACTCTCAGACCCCCAGCCCCCTCCCTCACGCCCAGAGACCAGAGTACTGGCACCACCATGGATTTGAGCTGCGGCAGAAGGTGGAGTGCCAAGTCACTGGGTTTGGGGTCAAATCCTGGTGCCATCAATCACCCTGTGCCCTTAGGCAAGTTATTTAACTTTTCAGAGCTTCATTGCTCTCATCTGGAAAATAGGCGTGCATCAGATTGCTTATCTCATATTTGCTGTGAGGAATAAATGAGATAAGGCGTATGCTTAGAACACTGGACAGCACATAGTACATGCTCAGTGAACATGAGCTATTCGTGATGGTTATGACTCCTCTCTGTCACGCATGGCTCAGCAGCTCCAACGGCCACAGTTCTTTCCCTGGGTTCTGCGTTTCAAGTCATAAGCAAGCCACGGGGATCCCACACTACTTCTAATTACAAGAGGAGTCAATTACCTCTTTGGCCTTCCAGAACCTCTACCCGTTTTCCTCTCCCAGGCCCCCCTTGCACCTTTGGCCCATTTGAGGCAAGTAGTCAGGTGGTAGGGCAGGGAACAGCTGACAGATGTCAGCCATGCCCACATGGAATCCCAGAGCCAGAGTGGGTGGCTGGGTGCATGGTGGGGGGTGGGGAGAGGTTCCAGGAGAGGACAGTGCCTTGCCCAGAGCTCTCTCAGAGATTTCTGGCTCTGGGCGTCCGTTTCCTCCTCGGTGAAATGGGGACCATTCTGTAGGTTTATTTTCCCTGACTGTTGTAAAGCCCAGAGGCTGTAAGTCTAGAAACAGTCTTGCCCTCAGAGAGGAAAAACAAGTTTGGGAGGTAGAAATGGATGTCTTCCCTCAGAGCTAGGTGTGCCCAGACCTGGGTGGGGACTGTCTGGCCTACCCCTTCCCCGTGGTCAGACAGGGCAGGCCCCAGCTGGCCCCTTCCTCAGGGGACCCCCTGGCATGCTTCCTCTGAGCCACGTCCTGTCACTGAACTGCCTGAGAGTGGCCTGGGGCTGACAGAGGGGCTCAGACCCCTGGCTCTCAGGCCAGGCCCTGAGCACGCCCCACCCCCCCAACCCATGGATTTCCACCCCGGAGGCTGCAGTGTGGCTAGCTCTTCAGGGCTCTGACCTCTGAACTCAGCCCAGGCCTGAGGGGAGACCCCCACACTGCAGTCGGCACATCCTAGGCCCGGCCCATAGCATGCTGATAGCATCACTGGTCTCTGCTCCAGACTGGCCAGCACCATCTCTCTGTCTCCCCACTGCTGGGGCTCAGGCAGGGGTGGTGGCGCTGCCAGGAGCAGAGACCCCTCCCAACGGGTCCTGGGCAGCTGTAACTCTGCCTTAATTGAAATGTGCAGCAGGAAGACCCCTGAGGAGTGACGTCCACCACCTCCCTGCTCTGAGCGAGGGGCGGCAGATTGAGCCGCAGCGATCTCTGGGCCGCAAGCTGCCATCGGGGGACAAAGCAAAGCAGTGACCCAGGGATGGCTCCCAGTCGATGGGAGTGGCTTCTTCCCCACCCTCACTCCATGCTTCTCACCCTGGAAAACACTGGAATCCAGGTTGGGGTCACACTGACCACAGTGCCTGTCCAGTGCCTTGGCGCTTACCAAGCGCCTTTCCATTTCCTATCTTGTCGAAGCCGCACAGCAGCTGGTGAGGTAGGTGAAGACTATCAGCCTCATTTTATAGACGAGGTAGATGGGCTCAGAGAGGCAAATGGACTTGCTCAAGGTCACACAGCTGCTAGATAGCAAAGCCAGGTACAGCCTGGAAACCACACACTCATGGGAGGCAGGATGGCACAGGCTCTGTGACTTTGGGCCAGTCACGTGACATCTCTGAACCTCAGTCTTTTCATCTGAAAAATGGGGATAGTAAGAGTTCCTATCTTACCAGGTTATTGTGATGATCAAATGAGATAATGCTCTAAAACATACTCGGTACAACAATGGCATAGAGGCCTGCCCAATCACCGTGAGCAATGATTATGATTATTATCTCAAGGATATCCAGATGCTGTTCCTGTGGAGGCCACACCCCAGATGAAGCCTTGTTACCTGTAGGGTCCCATCTTGTCTCTGTTGGTGGTATTCGAGACCTGCTAAAGTGGGCTCACGGTCCTTGTGTGAAGAAGCAGGGGCAGCGTAAGGCCGTAGGATTCCTCTCTGGGTCTGCCTGCCAGGGGAAGGAGTTCGGGAGCCTGCCTTTAGCCCTGGTTCACAGCCCCCCAGTGGTTTCTGCCTGCTTTCTCACATGGGCCTCAGGTCTGCACCGGGCCAAGTCAGGCATTGGCTGAGGCTCTGCCCTGAGTCTTCCATCCTTAGGGGACAAAGCTGAAGATGGGGGGTGGGAGGATTGGGGGTGATCGAGTCTCTCCAAACAAGCCCCTGCCCAACCTAGCCTGCCTGGTCCTCCAGGGTCTGGGGAAGCCCATCTCTCCAGCATGGACGCCTGCCCCATGGGAGCAGCTTGCTCCTTCTCTGTGTCCTGGGTAACCCTGAGATGGAAGCGGGGGTGGGGTGGGGTTGTGTATCTCCAGGTAAGTTTGCCTTTGGGAAGGAGAGGCAAAAGTCTGCCTTGGAGTAGGAAGCATGGGGGGTTGGATATAAATGATCCTGGGCCCAGCTGGGGTGACACCACCCCTAGGCCCTCAGTCCTGCAGTCAGATCAATGGTTAGCCTTGGCCTTGGGCACCACTCCTGGGAGCCTGCCACCTGCTGATAAACCCCCTTCAGGACAGGGCCCAGGCCAGCAGCCAGACTCCACCACTAGGCTCAGGGCCCTGCAAGAGGAATCCCAGGTTAGGCCTCTCCCACCGAATTTACATACCTTTGGGCACCCCTTTCAGGAGCCCTGCAATGACAAGGGAGGGGGGGCGGTTCTGGCCATACATCCTGGGACCTAGATGGTAAGGAGGCATCTCTCTGTCTAAGATGAGCTCCGTGAAAGCTCTGGGGCCTTTGGGGCTAGATCCTTTGCATTTTAAAATTTTATTATGACTGCGTTTGTTTAAATATATATATATATATTTATAGCTCTATATGCCCACCGCCCCCCAGACCCCTCCCTGGCCCCTAGTTTTTCCCCTTGGCTTTCTGTTTGGCAGCCGTGTAGGGCAGCAACGTCTGAGTGCTCTTGTCTGACACCGTTTGGGTGCTACTGTTCCTTGTGACCCTTCGGGTCTGCTCAGGGGCCAAGGTGGGGCCTGAGCGGCGGCTGGTCAACGGAGAGCGCCTTGGCTTGTGGGGAGCGGGGGAGGGCTTGAGGGGGTCCACATGGGCCTCTGGACGGGGCGGCTCCGGGCACAGGCCCACCTCCTCCTCGGCCACCTCCCCCTCGCCGTCCCCTTCCTCATCGTCACAGCACAGAGCGTGGTAGAGCACTTTGTCGCTGAACCGCACCCTCTCGCGCGTGCCTGGGGTCCGCTGGGGCAGCTGGCCCTTCACAGGGCCAGCACCGAAGGCCTCCTCACTGGAGGAGTCCGGGGTCTCCACCCGTGGCCCATTGGGGATGGGCGTGCCGCCATTCATGAGCCGGTAGTCAGGGCCAGCCCCTGGTCGGGTCAACTCGGGGCCGTCCACGGAGTCCGAGGGGGTGGACGCGTCCAGGAAGGAGCAGAACTCCCAGCTGTCCGAAAGGATGTCGGCTGTCATGAAGTCCAGGTGCCCCAGGTCGAAGGGGCCGCCCACGCCCGCCTTGTCACTGCTGGAGGTGCTGCTCACAGTGGCCGTGGTCCAGTCGTCTGGCTCCAGTTCAAAGTCGAAGTCTGAGGTTAGCTTATCGATCTGGCTCACCACCTGGCCAGGGAAGGAGAGAGGGGTGAGGGGGTCTAGCGTCACGTGGGGGTGAGCATGCCCCCGTCCCACCCTGTTAGATGCCTGGCTCATGACCCCAGAGGATGGTCACAGGTTTGCCTGCCTGGTGAGGGCCCGTGTTGGACCAGGGTGAGCAGGTTTGGGCCAGTTCCCCATTTCCTACTCCTCAGCCCCTCCTTCCAGCCCTGCACCCCATCCACCCCCACACTCCTCTCCCCCAAAGCCGGCTGCTGCTCTGGGCACAGCCCTGGTGCTCAGAGCTCCATTCTCTTTGGATCAAGAGGCAGCCGTTTGCAGAGGGCTGGCACTCCAGCAAGGCCACTCAGTGGAGAGATGAGCAGGCCATGCACCTTTGGAGAGGAAATGATACAGGGTGACCATGAGGAAGACTCTGCCCAGGTTTTCCAAAGCATCCTGGACCAGCCTGTGCCGCTGGTCAGTGGCTGTCCCTGTGGGTCTCCACCACCGCACCCCCACAAACCCTGGAACCCCCTCCCTCCTTCCCTTCCCCCTGATGAGTGGAGATTAACCCTGGCTCCTTGGGGAAGGAATAAGACAAGCATCATTTGGTAAGCAATAGGAAACCGCCCCCCACCCCCATCCCGGGCCCAGAGCCTCTCGTTACATGCACTCAGGGGGCACCTCAGCTGCCGAGGTCAGTGCACCCTGCCCACCCCACATGAAGGGACACACTGTCTCCATACAGGTGGCCTGCCTCAGGACACCCCCTCGCCTTGGCCCCACAGCACAGAAATCGGGGATGAAGACTGTGAGGGGAAAAGGGAGACCCCATCAGAGATGTTGGGAGAGGACCGAGTAAGAGAAGGAGAAATGATTCTGACCAAAACCAAAAACAGCCAAACAACAATAGCCAAGCAGAGGGACCAAGAGCCCTAAAGACAGGACATGCGCAGTGAGTCACCAAGCCCAGGATCCAGCTCCAGGCTCCTCTCTGGTGCCTTTTCCCGGAGTCAGAACAGTCAGTGAATGAATTAGCTAAGGAAGTTCCTAGTCTAACGAACTTTTATGAGGATGACTGCTGTCCAGGGATGTGCTAGGTGTTCGGTGAGGGGTGGGGTGGGGAGCGCCCCAAAGTGCAAGACGAAAGCAAGGCCAAAAACCGTGGGCCAGGAGGAAGTTTCCTTGGTCAGGAGTTGGGGGGGGGGGGTCTGCCAGTGACCTGGTCAGTCATTTTCCCTCTGAGGCTCAGTTTCTCAGTCTGCAAATGGGGACCTTGGGCGAATGGTTTATTACCAAGATTCCTTCCATCTCTGAGATTCTAGGACTCTGTGTTTATAGGGATGACTTGAGAAGCTGTTTTGGGGTGTCCATGCCTAGGGATGCCCACTCCCCATGGCCCCAGGCCCCAGGGGTGGTGGGGACACTTGGCTGAAGCCTGCAGAACTGAGAGAGTCAGGACACTTGGGTTCCAGATTCAGCTTCGACATTGTTCTGTGTGTCTTTGGGTAAGTCACATAACCTCTCTGGACCTCAACTAGTTGAGCATGATGACCCCAGCTCTGTCATCCTCATCAGCGCTTCATGAAGAGCAAGGAGGAGGGCAGTGAAAAGTCTCCATGGGGCACTGGTGAGAAAAGTGACATCAACTCCCATCTCTGAGCACCTACCAAGTGTCAGGCTTTCCACCCATGAGATCATCATCTCCTGAGCTTCTAGAAGACACACCAGAGGTACCAGTAACTGGAGGGAGCTGAGGTTCCCACCCCCTCCCGCTGCTCCCCTGCAAGACTGCACACCACCATGAGGTGCTGCTGGGATTTCTGGGCTTGGGCAGACAATGGGGACAGGGCCCCACCCTCCAATCTGCCCTCCCTGTCTTATGTCCCCCACCCCCGAGTGACTCCCCCTCCCTCAGAGAAGCTCACATCCCCTAGAAACCCTTGGCTCAACCCAAGCCCCACTTGAGGGGTGGGAGCTCCAGCCCAGAGCAGAGAGCTCTCACTCGGGAGTGTGCACCAGCCCACTCCCCAGAGTTTCTGATTCAGTAGGTCTTGGTGGGGGGGGGGGGGGGAGGGGGCTTGAGAAGGCGTATATAAAACGTGTTTCCAGGTGCTGATCCAGGAGCATACTTTGAGAACCACTGGCCTGGGGCCTGGGATTTAAGCAGGTGAAGACCTAGAACCTCAGGGCATTGTCAGCCTGAGGGGAGGCCCTGCATCTCTGGGGCAGTCACACCCTCAAATGAGACTCCCCCTGATCAAGCTGAGCCTGAGTCTGCTGCTACAGAAGCGTGGGGACACAGCTAACAGGAATCTGGTTGAGTGGTGGGCTATGACAACACAGGGTTGGCTGAGGCTAGGCTGCGCCCAGAAGCGGAGCTCCTAATGCCCTGTGAGGAAGACCTGGGGTGCACAAGGCAGGATCCCTAAAGCTGTCAGGCCTGGACACACTCCTTCCCAGCCAAGAAGTTCCTGCTCGCCACCAGCTCAGGCAGGCAGCCTTCCCATAAAGGCCCTGCCCCTTCTCCATTAGAGCGCCCTCCTCCGGTTTCATCCTGAGGCGGTGGAGGGACAGGACAGAGGGAAGCTAGGGGTCACACCCCAAGTAGGCCACGTCTCGGCTAAGGAACTCGAGGCAGGTGATTTTCCCTCTCCAAGTCTCGGTGTTCTAAAATGGGATGCCCCTCCTCTACTCACCAAGGTGATGGGGACTCACTAGATATGGGTGTGCTTTAAACTGCAGAATCGGCATTGCCAAGCGCTCCACAACCTGGGCTCTGGAGTCAGACTTAGGGTCCAACCCTGGCCTCACCACTGACGGGCTGTGTGAGCTTAGCCAAGTTACCCAGTGTCTCTGTGTCTAAGTGTCTTCGTGAAGGGGAATTCTAGTCGCACCTACTTGATAGGGCTGTTGTGAGGATTTAATGACATGACACACGGGAAGCAGGTAGAACAACGCAGACTAGATCAAAACCCACTGTGCGCCCGTGGGGGCTAAAATGTGACCAGGCCCCTGGCACCAGGCCCAAGAGCTGATGGGAGTTTCCAGTGCCTGTGGCGGAATAATGGGACATATTGGGCATTTCAAGTCCCAGCACATGGGTGGCACCTGTGCTCCCTAAAGTAGGTTTGTCTCCGGACAGAGCAGAAGGAAGCAGAAGAGGTTCTTTTTTTTTTTTTTTTTGAAGCAGAAGAGGTTCTAAAAGCCAGGCAGTAATGAAGCTCAAAGGCGAATCTGGCCCCGACCATGGGGAACAGGCACACCCACCTGATGAATGGCATAAGTGAGGATCCGAAAGGGGAGCGATGTGCCAAGCGTACCCAGACTGTATGCAGGGTCCCTGTACCTCATCTCATGGAGCCTGTGCGGATGGCAGAGGGCGGGCAGGCCCCCACCTTACCTGCCTGTCTGCTTCGGATGCCTCGAAATCTGTGATTTCTCCCTGAGATTTAATAATCATTTTGCCTGCGTGTAATTTGGGATTGTCTCGGAGTGCAGGGAAATAATTATATATACAGAAGGAAGGAGAGGGGGAGAAGAGAGAATGGAGAGAGAAATGACAACATAAAAATCATAGAATCATAGAACCTCAAAGCCAGAGGGATGGAGACGCTGCTGACTTCACCGTTCTCACTGTGCTTGCTGATGGGGAAACTAAGGTAAGGCCCAGACACTGGAAGCAGTGGAGCTGAGAGCACAAGTCAAGAGTCCTGGCACCTTAAGAACAAGACTCGCCTGATCTAGAGGTGAAGGGCAGGGCTGAGGGCTGTGACACCTGCTGGCGGTCCCAGGCCCCATCCCGAGGGCGTCCCCAACCGCTGTCCTGCTCACAGCCTCAGCTCCCTCACCTGAACCACTGTCCCCACCTGGTGGCAGCTTCCTGTCCTGTTCCTGCTACATTCAAGGCACTTGGTAATCGGCCAACAGGACCACGTCACCCCTCTGCTTCCAGCACTTCCCTGAGCCTCGCAAACACAAACCCTTACCAACTCTGGCCACAGGGCCTTTGCTCTCCAGCAGGCAGCCACCACCCTGCCAGGCCTGCCTCCTCACCAGCTCTACACACTCCACCGAGCCTGCTTCAGCCTCTAGGCCTCACCTGGAATGCTCCTTCCTTTGCTCCTCATCCATCTCACTTCCAGAAGGAAATCTCTGATGCTCCACTGAGGATAGGTTCCCTATGATAGGCTCTCAAGGCACTCTGCACCTTTCCTACAAATATTTTCCAGTATTTATCACGGCTACACTTTTATGTGCATATATGTTACAAGAATGATGTCTCCCCACTAGACTACAGTAAGCCCCATGAGGGGTGGGACTGGGAACGCCTTGCCCACCATGGCAGCCCCAGTCTGGCACAGAGACTGACACACTCTTTGTGAATACAGCCATTGGATGAGTGGGTGAGTTGAGACAGAGGGCCTTATAAAAACTGCTGGGGGCTGCTTTTCTGAGGAATTCCATGGTCCTATCTTGCCTGCCCCAGCCCTCCCTCCAGCCCTGGTTGAGCCCCTACTCCGAAGAAAACACATCTGTGTTCCCTAAGGCCCCAGAGCCAGGATTGAGGACCCAGAAGTCCCAGCACTGGCATCTCCCCCACCTCCAGCCCCTGCACCTCACTCGACAAGCGGCTACGTCCTCCCCTCCCTCCCAGCTCCCCAGGCAGCTGGTTACATAACTGGGGATCTGCATTATTTATGACCACTGATTATTTTTTAATTCTGTGATTATGTTATTTATTGTCTTCCTGGGGGGCTGTGGAGCTGGGGAGAGGGGAGAGAGTTGACTGTGATTCATGACTCTCATCCTGCAATTTGGCCTAATTGGCCAGGGAGCTTCGTGAATCTGTCCAAAGGAGGGGAACGCGAAGGGAAAAGGGACGAAAGGAAGGGGAGAAAAAAGAAGAAGAAGAAAAACTCTGCACAATTCTTGCTGAGCTGCAGGTGATGGAGCTGACCCACTTCGGCACAGCTCCGTGGTCCCCAACCTCTCCTGCCCCAGCTGCTTCCTGGCTGGGCCACGTTCATCTCGTGCCCACACGGCCCCTGTCTCTCCGTGCCGCCCCACACGCAGCCCCTTGCCCAGGGGACTGCACAGCAGTTAGCGGGCCTGTTCCCCGTGAAAATCGGGCTGGGGGCAGGCCCTCCGCGGCCACCCTAGCTGGGCAGCTGTGCCAAGTTAGGTCTCCCCCCATGGTGAACCCGAGGATCATTTGAGCCCCCACGCTGAGTGACATCTTGGGGAGGAGGAGAAGGCCATGTAACTGCTTAAGATAAGCTCAACAGCTGGAGGGCAAGGATGGGGGCCCTTGCCTCTGACCTTGGGGCCCCCCAGCTGCTGGGGAACTGGGAGAGCAGTGGGGAGGCAGATCCCAACCCAGAACCACAAGCAGGAGGTTCCTGGAGAGCATGTGGGGTTCTCACTGAGGGTATATCTGAATTTCATACCATGGCCTGCAAGGCTCTGTGTAATCTGACTCCCTGCTCTCTCTTTGACCTTCCTTCCTGCTTTTCTCCTCCTGGTTCACTCCACTCCAGCTGCCCTGGCTTCCTTCTTGCTGATCCCGAACTTGCCAAGTACACTTCCACACTTCCTCCTTAGGACCTTTGTACTAGCTGCTCCCACTGCCTGGCAGGCTCTTCTCCTAGATATCTATTTGTCTTGTACCGTCTTTCCCTTTGGGTCTCTGTTCAAAAGGCATCTCATTGGAGACCCTGTCCCCCCATCAGTGTCACTCTCTGCCCCTTTCCATGCGGGAAGAGGGTGGCACTGTCTACTGCAGGAGATGTTGAAGGGTATCAGCCAGGAGGCCAGGGGCCTGGCTCAGACCACTCCGATCATGGCTAAGAAGCTCATAGGACTCCAAAAGAGCAAGGCCACACCTGGAGTAAGGCGCAGGCCAGTGCCAGGATGTCTCATTAATAATATCTAAAAGATGGGGAGCTAGTTTTTGGGTTCATCTCTGTGCTAAGGACTTTATATATGGTATCACATTTAATTCTTACAACAAGCCTGGGGCTGGTCTCGGAGGCATAAAATTCAGTGTCCTCATTTGCCAGAAGATAGAAGCCCAGAAAGGTGAAGTAATTTCACCAAGTTCACACAGCTAGGAAGGGGGCAGACCTCGGATTTGAACCAGAGACCTCTGGCCACAAGAGCCCGTGCTCTTAGCCTCCGGGCTGCGGTGCATCTCTGAGTTAAGATGCACAGAATTTTGTGGAGCTTCGAGAGCCTGCTGGGATTGGCCTAGCATCCTGGGGTCTTGGGGGACCTAGAAGAGTGAGGGCTAATTAATGATTGACTGTCACATCCCTCTGCAGTAGTTTCAGCTTTCAAAGCACTTTTGCATTCCTCACCTCTCCTAGTCCATTAAGGTACTTTCCCCACCCGTAGGACAGAACTTGCTTCCTATCACATGGGGAGCCCCGTGAGGGCTACAGCAGGGGTCTGGGAGGGCGGGGGAGGTATGGGAGAGAGAACTCCAAAACCTTTAGGGCTGTGAGTGCTAGTCCCCCTTACCACATGCCAAGCCCCAGATAAATCTTTGTAAGAGCACTCTGAGATGAGAATGATCAGCATCCCCATTTCAGAGATGAGTAGCCTGAGGCTCAGGGGCTTGGGGAGGAAGCGCTTTAGTGTCTCTCGTCTTTCTATGAATTTCAGGCTGTGTGCTCAAGAGGATAAGGAGAGTCTGCCATGATCCGTGGTATCCGGGACTAGGGAAGTTAAGCAGCAGCAGCAGGAGGAGGGTGGCCTTGCTTCTTCAGTCAAGCAGCCTGTGCTCTACCCCCGCAGTCTTGCATGTGAATCTTGTCTTCCCATCTAAGCGTTTTGCTCTCCTGGGATGAGCACCCAGCTCAGTGAGCCCTGAGCTGGCGGTGTCTGGGGAAGGGGGTATAATTGAGCAAACAAGTACCTGCCTCCACCCTCTCGACCTTGGGTCTACCCATGCCCCCGATGGAAAAATGCCACACAAAGGGACTGAGAAGAGCCAGGTAGATCCAGTTTTAGAAGCCCCCCTGGAGGATCAAGAGCCAAGATCACAACCCCTTACCCCAAACCAAGGCCTGGCCCTCCCACTGGGTAACCCCATTCCTGACAAATCCCATCCCACAGGAAGTCAGCTATGGTGTCTCCTCTTCTGCCTGGGCCTCGCAGAGCCTCACCTGCCTTCCCCAATATCACTTCTGCCCATCACCCCATGTCCAGACCCTGCCTGGGGGGATGGGGGAGTTCTGAGGCCTGCCCCCCTCCCAGCTGGGTGCCATTGGCAGCGGGCAGGCAGTGGCATACGGGGTAGATGCTGGTTGCTGTAGCAACCTGCCAAAGTCTTGGGTGGAGGCACATGGCCTCCAGGGTGTATAGGGGGAGGGAGCACATCTCTCTCTGTCCTGTCTCAGGCCTTTGGGCTGCACAGCCTGTGAACCTGAGGCTCTGCAGTTCAAGACAGGGGGGTGGGTGAGTGTATGTGCTGAGAAGGGAGAGAGAGAACATCTAAAAGATCTGCAAATAAATCCCAGTGCTTCTGATCTCCCTGCCTCATCCACAGAAGGGCACCCCCCTCAGAGCATCACAGCATGTGTGAAAGAGAGCATCTTTAGAAGGCCCCAGTCAAAATGCAAAAAAGATCACCTCCTAGCCCACCGGCTCCAGCCTCAGAGAGGCAACAGGAACCTGAGTTCTAATTAGTTCTGCCCCTGGTAGGCTGTGTGACCTAGGATAAGCCCCTAGCCCTCTCTGGGCCTCAGGTTCTTCAAACAGAAAATGGACAGGGCTGGTACGGATGACCTGTGAGATGTCTTTAAGCTCTGGAGGACTATGCCTGGGTGGACAGGGGAGGCGGATCTTGGAAGATGCTCAGTTGAGAGTAGGTTCTGCGCTGTATGATTTCCAGGCTTAGAGTCAGTCCTGGCTCTTTTCTGGGTGGGCTCTTTTCTGGCATAGGTCCCATGCCCCTGCCCAGGACTGAGACTCCAGATGGTTCCCATGGCCCTGATGGACCCACAGAGCATATAGAAAAAGATGGGGTGGGGAGGGAGGAAGAGGCGTTGTGGTCCTTTGGACCAGTGAGGGTGGGGGAGGAGGGGTTGCTCAGGGGCATCTGGCCTTTGACCACAAGGCTGATTCTGGACTGAGTAGCTGCCCCGCCCCAGCTCAGTTCATGTCCCAGCCTCTCCACAACCCCTGTGCTCTGGATACAGCTCCCTCCAGACATCTCCTGCTCTTTGGCTCTCAGGCCAGGCTGGGGTTGGCACCCACCATCACCCCCTCTCCTCAATCCTCCTGGAGCCCCCATCCTCCCGCATGGCTAGCTGGGGAAAGCAGGAACCCATAACTCCCGTTAAATCACTTGCTCTACCGTCTCTGCAGAGGCCCTGGTTACAGGGAGTTGAAATTTGCCTAAAGTCCACCTGGCTGGCATAATGGCACCCAGTGGGCAAATTCAGGCCAGTGGCTCAGAACTCTGGTCATGCATTTTGGGCTTGAACACAGCCCAGGGGGCAGGGCTGAGGACATGTGTACCTCACTACCCCAGCGATGTGGGAAGTAGTCATTAAACCGGGCTCCACTTAGAGAGACAGAGAGGGACACACATCCCAGGATCTCTCAGTGACTTTTCAGCCTTGGCCGAACCATTCAGAACTGTGGACAGGGATGCATGCCTTTAAATGAGATTCCTGCCCCCGCCGCCCAATGTACGCAGGAACTCTGGTATCCGCTAGCAGCCCCCTGGACGCATTCCCACCTCAGGGCAGGGAGGGCATAGCTGGCTTCAACCTTTCCAGAATCAAGGGTTCTGAGTAGCTGTGTGATTTCTGGAGAATGCTCTGAGCTGGGCCTCCTCGGTAGGGCTGTCAACACCCTCCCAGAGCCGCTTCTGAGCAGGTCAACGTCTGGGAGGCAGATGGCGGGGTCAGAAGCCAGCTTGGGCCCCAGAAGAGTGTCTCCCACTAAGAGGCTATGGTGGGATTTGGTCTATATTTGTCAACTTGGCAGCGCTGAGTGCTAACCACAGAACCGGGGGCCCACGACATGCTGCCCAAGCCGACTCTGCCACACTGGGGCCCCACTAGTCCTGGAGTATGCTGAGATTTCTAGCAAAGCAGATTTGGGGGAAAGGAGAACAAGGAAAAGGAAGTACCCAGCAAAGTGACATGTGTGCACACGACTTTGAGTACACACACACACTGAAACACATATGTGAGTGTGTTTTTGTGCCAGGCCCAGGAAAACTGGTCTGGCCCCTCACTCACCTCCCTTAGCTCCTTGGCCACCTCCTTGAGTTCCTGCAGGATGCCCTCGAGCTGCCCGATGACCATCTTCATGCGCTGTCGGATCCGCTCCCGCTGGCCACCACTGCTGGGGTCGTCACTGGGCTGCCCGAGGTCCGGGGCGCCCCGAATGTTCATCCTTTACCACGTCGCTGCAGGCCCGCCCATATTCCCCCCAGCCGGGCACACGCTGCGTCTGCCTCCACGGAGCCCCCCTCGGCCAGGCCGAGCTCCACATCTTAACGGCCCCCCAGCCCACCCTGGCCCTGGGTGGCCCTCACCCGGCCCCTGCCCCCTGCCACCCCGCCTCCTCTGCCTCTGGGTGGGGAATGGGACACCCAGAGGAAGACAGAGTCTGACGGAGGGGGTCAAGGTGAGGACACAGGAGGACAGGGGGAGGGGCCTTGGGTCTCAGGAGTGGCCTCCAGGACTTGAAGTGCCCCTGCCTATGCTGAGGTGATCTCTGGCTGAGCCTGGACACAGAGGCAGGGGGATGACTCTGCAGGGACTAAGGGTAAGAGATGCCCTTGGGATGGGGGAAGGCAGCAGTAATCCCTCACAACTCCTAGGCAGTTGCAAAGACAGAGGTCTTGGGGTGCAACTGACACTTGGACAGGGACGGTGGCTGGGGTCTTCCAGATGTGGATGTGGAGGGGGCTCCAGATGTGGGTAGCTCTGAAAAGGGAGCTGGACGGAGAAGGGCAGCCCCCTGCAGAGAGAGCAAGCCTGGCGTCAGCCCTCCCAGGCTGCAGCACCAGCCGGCAATGCCGCTGCCTCCCTCCTCTCGCCAGCCTGCACCCTTCGTCGCTGGGGATTTTTTTTTTTTTCTTTGTGGGGAGGGGTGGTGGAGGCAGATTATCTACAGCATAGCCCTTACTCTAGAAGGAAATGAAGGAGCCCCTGCTTTAAAGGCAGAAGTCCTCTGCCTGCTACGGGGCACCCTGCCCAAGCTCCCCCAATCCCCCGTGTCTCCACCCCCCCAGCCAGGCCTGGTTCCGCTGGTTCCGGAGAGGGCCTCTCCAGTCATCTGTCCTCCCTCCAAGTGCCCCCAGGGTGCCCTCACTCCCAGAGGACCCTCCCTTCCCCAGCCCCGCCTTTCCACTGAACCCCCGCTCTGCTCCCCGACTCACCAACGGTGCGGGCACCGGCCTTCGTTCCCAGCGGCGTCGGGGGCCAAGCCCCAAGAGGAGGTTTGGGGGGCCCCCAAGGCTCCCTAGGGCGGGCTTCTCTCTCTGGACCCTTCGGCCCCTGGCCTCAAGGAGGTCCTCAGAGCAGCCACGGGAGACATCTGGACGGTGGGAGGGGGCGGGACCTCCGCGCTCCAAGGAAGGGGGCAGGAAAAATCTCCCCCAACCCCCGCCGGGCTCCGGGTCGGGAACGAGCGAGGGTCCGGCGGGCTCGGGGCTCCGAGGCCACAGGTGACCCGGGCGCAGGGCGACCGAGGCGACGCCGGGCCGGTCCCAGCGCGTGAGCCAAAGTCGGAAGGATCGGAGGGCGCCGGGATCCCCTCAGCCCACGCCTGGCATCCCCCGGGCTCGGCACAGTCCGGGATTCGCTCTGTCCAGTCCGGATCGGCCGGCTCCAGGCTCCGCCGGGGGGTCTGCCTGCCCTGCCCGGAGTGAGCGGGCACCAATGGGCGCCCGGGGCGCGTTCAGCCCGGACCCAGAAGGTCCGCTCTCTGGCACCCACGGCGTCCGGAGCGGCCGCGAGGGTCCGCTCAGCCCGGCGTCGTCGTCAGCCGGGGGTGAGAACGCGCCCACCGCTCAATCCGCGGTCGGGAAGGTCCTGGGGGGAGGGGCGGCGGCGGCGGCCGCGGGGACCGGGTCCCCACCGGGCCCGGCCGAGAGCGCGCGAGGCAGGGGGCCCGGCCGGGCTGGGTTCGGAGGCCCGGGCGCGGGCGGGAGCGGCGCCGGGCGGAGCAGAGGAGGCGAGGAGAGCGAGAGGAGGAGGCGAGGCGCAGGGAAGGCAGGGGAGGGGCGCGCGGCGGGCCCGAGCGGGCCCGGGCGCACGGGGCTCTCAGCCTCCGCTCCGCTCCCGCCGCCCCCCCCGCCCGCTCCCGCTCGGCTCGCCGCCTCGCCAGCCCCCGGGCGCGCCGGGTCGCTGCCCGTGGGACAGACCGGCGCGGGGTCGGGGCTGGGCCTCCCTCCGCTGCCTCGCCCTGCCCTGCCCCGCCGGGGCTCCGCGGGCCTGGGCCCGCTCCCCGAGCGCCGGGCCGCCGCGCCGCCCGCACCCCGGCCGCCCCCGGCCGCCCCCGGCCCGCCCCGCCGGCCCCCCCCCCCCCCGCGCCGGACTGGCCGCCCGGGCGGGCGCTGGCTCCCTCAAAGGCCGCCCGGCTCGCTCGGCTCCGCTCGCTCGGCGCTGTCAGAGAAGGGGCCGGCCCCGCGCGCCGGGAGGGAGCTTTTAAAGCGACACACACGCCGCCCATCGCCGAGCGCCGAGCGCGCGAGCCCGGGGTCTCAGCTGCCAGTCGACCACGAGGGTGCTGCGCCTGCTGGGGGCTGGAGGCGCGCTAAGCCCGGCGAGACTCTGGCCGACCTCGGGGCGCGGAGGGACTGCGGTCTGGGGACTTAGTTCTTCCCGCCTTTCCAGGCACCCCTATTGCCCCTTCCCCCACTGCGGTGCACCCCAAGCGTCTCTTTTGGCTAAGTTTTCCCATCCCTCTCTCCTTATCATATCTCAACCTCCCCAGACCTTGCTTTGAAGCAGATTAATTCAGAAAATAGAATAAAGACACTCTTCACTGAGCACCTACTGTGTGCCAGGCTCTGGGCTAGGTAGAGCTGGAAGTTGGAGGCTCTGGTGAGAGGTATGCGTTAGACATAGATCATTTCTTCAGTTACTCATCTACTTACTCAACATTTATTCAGCACCTTCTGTGTGCCAGACCCCATGCTAGACTCTGGGGTCTCAGGAAGGAAAGGCAGCATTTTAGGAAGCTCACAGCTCCTGGGGAAGTTGGGGCGGTAAATTGCAGGACAAGGGCAAGTTCTAGAAGAAATGGTAAGGGATTGGGGAGGGCAGGGAGCAACCCAGGTCAGGGGCTGGCAGGCTCTCCCAGGAGGGAAACCTTGAGCTGCTTCTGGAAGGAGAAGTAGGAGTTACTCAGGTGACTGTCAGTGTGGGGGAGGTGGGGATGAGCACTGGGGGTGTGGGGTGGGGAAGGGTTAGAGCGGAGACTCAGAGGCAGAAGTGAGGGGAGAGGGAGTCTGAGCCAACTGTGCCCTTGGGAGATATGTATTTGACAGCTCTGTGGAAAGTGGATTAGAGGGAGACCAGATCCTGGAGAGGCTTGGAGGCCACAGTTAGGCGCTAGGATTTTCTCCTGGAGCAGAGGGGAGCGATGATGTCAGAGAGGAACCTGGTCTTGCTTGCCTTCTCAGGAGATTCTTCTGTGGCGTTGTGGGTGGGGGAGCAGAGGGCTAGGCCACAGGGAGGGGACCAGTTAGGAGGCCGTTGCAAGAATCCAGCTGAGAGCGGGTGAGGCCGGAGTGGGAGCAGAGATGGAGAGGAGAGGAAGGTTTGAGAAAGAATTTAGGAGAATAAGATGGGACTTAGAGACAGGCTGAACTTTGAGAGGGAGGGAGAGTCCAGGATGCCTCTTACGGCCTATGGCTTACCGCTTGTGAGACTGGGCAGATGACTGTGCCGGCAGTTTTGTTAGAGAACAGTGGGGAAGAACAGGTCTGGGGTGAAGATGAGGAGTCCAATTTGGGACAGGGGGAGGTACCCTGAGGACAGTTGATTATATGGATCTATGCCTGGCCTTGAGAGGTGTTTTTTTGTTTTGTTTTGTTTTGTTTTTTTTATTGAATCGTCCGTCATTCGAGAGGATGAGATTAAGCAGGATGATTGTGTAGACTAGTACCAAAAGCAGGAAGTCTGGGCTGGAACTTTCAAAGAGAGTCCCTGAGTGAGATGGAGCAGGAACGGTCAAGGAGATAGGAGAAGAACCAAGAGACTAGGGCATCTTGCAGGCCCAGGAGGACAGGGTTTGGAGGAAGGCATGCTCAGCCACGTCAAAGGCTGCACAGAGCTACTGGGAGAGAAGGAATGCAGTGTCCCCTGGCCTTGGGACTTAGGAGATCACCAGTGATGTGGCCAGAGCATGCTTTTTTTTGGGCGGGGGGCAGGGGGAGGGAGGAGAAGAAAGGTGGCAGTTGCGCATTGGGTGCTGAATGGTTAGTGAGGAATAGAAGTGAGTCTAAGTGACACTGTCAAAAATTCAGTTGACAGGGAGGTAGAGATCTGGAACTAGAGGGGAGGAAGAGTCAAGGGAGATGGGGCTGGGTGGCGGTTTTGAGGCTGGCCCATGGGGGGACCAAATTCCGGGGCCAGCGGTGTGCTGAGGATACTAATGGTTTCACTTGTTCTCCAAGCTCTCTCAGAGGGGTGTGAACAGGGGTCTTCTGGAGGCCCTGGGTCCTCCAGAAGCCGTGAGGGTGGGGATCCAGCTGCCTGGGGTGGAGGAGATATCCTCCTGGGGATGTGGGGAAACGAGAGGCCCCACCAAATCATCACTTTAAAAAAAATTGTGATAAAATACACATAAAATTTACCTTCTTAACTATTTTTAAGTGGGCAGTTCAGTGGTATTAAGTGCATTCACACTGTTGGGCAACCACCACCACCATCCATCTCTAGAACTCTTTTCATCTTGAAAAACTGAAACTCTGAATCCAACAAATGAGAGCTGCCCATTCTTTGTCCCCCCAGCCCCTGGCAAACACCATTCTGTTTTCTGTGTCCATGAATGTGACTACTCTAGGCACCACATAGAAGTGGAATCCGATAGTCCCACCAACCATTTTCACAGAAGCTATGATGCTAAGGATAGCCAACATCAAAAATGGGCTGAGCCTGAGGAAATAGAAGGAGTTTCTAGCCTTAGGTCCACGGGACCATCTGTGCACGTCCATAATGGGGGAGATGTGTTGAACTGGGAGTTGTTAGGAGACAGTGAGCTTGGTTTCAGAGGCTAAGATGGGACTGCTTAATACCTACTTGATTTGGGGTCTCATTAATAGAAGTAAGTTATTTAGAAAAAGGGAGGTGACATTTCTTCTGCTCCCTTTGTGGATCAAATATCTAGGACCCCCATCCACTGGGTGGACCCCCAAGAGGGCAGCCAGAATGGAGAAGCAGCAGGGCCGGTGTATATGTCCTCTGAAGAAGGGGCAGGCTGGTCAGAGCAGACTAGAGAAGAGGACTGTCAGATGTCTCTGGTTATAAATCTCCAAAGGGCTACCACAGGTGAGAGGGAATAACTAGGTTCTGGGTGGTACTTAGGCCTGCCTTCCTTAGTGTTTGGAGACTGACCCATTCTTTCTTCCCTTCAACCTCCTTGGCCACTTGCCCAGATGTCCCATCCTTCAGATTTCTGCTTAGATCCACACTGCCTCCCCCTGCCACCTACAGACAGCCTTCCCTAGTCCTTAGCTGGCAGAGAGAAACAGAAGCACTCTTTTGACCCTTAACCAAATGTTTCCCAGGTTGTTCATTTAATATGTTAGCTGTGTGACCTTGGGCAAGTCACTTAACCTCTCTGAGCGGGGATAAGGAGCCCATAAACATTTTTATTTTTCCCTATATTGGCTGCCTTGCCAAAAAAAGGGGGGGGCGCGAGTTGTTTTCTAATGTCTCTTTGACTCAGAAAAATAGGGATGATAATAGTACCTCCTTTCCAGGGTTATTGTGAACTTGGAATAAAATAATGCATGTGGAAGCCCTTGGCCCAATGCCTGGTACCTGGTAGGTGCTCCATGGATGATAGCTGCTATCAGCTCTTATTAACAGCTTTGTGTCTGTAAGCCTTACTTCTTTGTGAGGCTCTGACCGCCCCAAGATGGTGTCTGTGTCATGTCTGCGATTGTCTCTCGCATGGACCAGTGTAGTGGACTGTGATAGTTAGTGACTTTTATCTCTTAGCCTGTTTTCCATCATCCCACTTCTGGCATCCCTTTCCTTTGGGAAATTTCCCTCGTTGTCACAGAAACCTAGTGGGTTGTCCATTGCAGTGCTCACTTATCCTACCCCATTGTCAGCAGGTGACCCCAACTGCACCTATCATAGAACCTCATCCTCTAGCACCAGTGATTGACCCAAGGGGTGGGCACACTACCCAAGCAGAACCAATCCAACTCTTTCCCTGGAATTGATATGTGGATGCCGGGGTGGTGGGGAGGGAAGCCTTCTTCCTGGGCTGCAGAGGCTGCTGACAGCTAGCTCTCCCACGAACTGGAGAAGCCAAGCAGGGCAACAGAGGGGAGAGGAGTTTAGAGAGCACACGTGGCACGGAGGCCCAATCTTGGCTTTTATGGCCTGGCAGTCTTTCTTTCAGTCCTGGCAGCTACAACATCCTACCCGTCTCAAAGAGCCAATGAATTCCTTTCTTGATCCAACTTGTTTGGCTCTGGGTTTCTGTCTCATACAACCAATAGGAGCCTGACAGATACACTCAAGGAATATTAGCAAACAGATGGCTGACTAAATGATTGGGTTCTGGATAGGGTGGGTGTCAAAGATCCTGAAACCCAAGGGTTGAGAGCTGCTGCCCTGTGGCCATTGAAGGGAGAGTGGGTATTTGGGAGGTTATTACATCAGACAGACTTGGTTTCAGTTCCAACTCTGCCATTTACTAGCTGTGTCATCTTGGGCAAGGTACTTGCCCTCTCTGACCTTCAGGTTCTTTACCTGCAAAATGGTAAAAGTAATAGAGACTGCACAGGATCACCTTGAGGATGGAATGAACTAAGAACACGAAGTATGAAGCACTGTGCCCTATGTGGGGGCATGCGAGACAAGAGCTAGAAAAATGGTAGCCAGTTTTCTTAGCCCACAATCCGTTGTGACTGATAGAGTAGGACTGAGATTGGCATGCAGGTCAGGAGGGAACCAGGATTCAATCTGCAAGCTGAGTTCCCAGAAGGAATGGGTCCTGGCACCAGGGAGGCAGCACCAGGGCCAGAGAGAGCATGTTTGGAGAAAGTAGAGAGATAGTAGAGAAGTTAGCCCTGAGGCAGTGGAGTTGGAAGGCCCATATGCGGGTTTTTCCGCCAACCATGTGACTCTCTAAATCTTCCCAAGCCTCAGTTTCCCCTCTTTGTCAATACTTTCTTGATAGATATCTTGAGGACTCAATCCATGTAAGATGTTCAGCACAGGGCTTAGTAGGTGTTCCATAAATATTAGCTACGTTATCATCAATGCTTGAGGCTTAGGGAAATTTCTGAACACAAAGGTGGGATCAGCGGATAATGTTACAGGCAAACTTTCCATGAGAAAATCCCCAAGTAAAGGACCATCTGTATCTGAATCTCCCAGGAAAGGCCATTTCGGAATGAGGAGGAGATGACGTGTTTTTCCGTAGCTGGACAGTGGTGGGGCTCATACTGGGGAAGCCACGTCCGGGAACATTTCTGTTATCTTCCCGCTCGATGTCATCTCCCCAGCTCAGGCAAGGTTATCAGAAGATTTTTCTCTACTGGCTATCTCTTCTTCCTCACTTCTGATCACTCTGCAAACCTTATAACCTGGTTTCACCTGTCATTGCTTTGTTGAAATCACCCTCACTGTGCAAGACCGTGTTCTTGTTGAGACCAGCAGACACTTTTTCTCCCCTCTCCAAGGCGATCGATTTGTGGTCCCGACCCTGAGCTGCTGGTGCACCCTCTGCTCTATGACAGTATAGCTCATTTTCTCCTGGTTCTCTTCCTACCTGTGCACTGCTTCTCAAGGATTCTTCTTCTGGTCCCTGGAATGTTGCTGATCTTACTTGCAGGGGGGTGATTCTCACTTGGACTCTCTTCTCACTCCTTACACCTCCCCCGAGGGAAGTCTTCCACATTTCCTAAAGGTTCTTGACTTCCAATTTGCTATTTCCAGAAGAGACTGTTCCAAAACTTCAGACCGTATTGCTACCTGCTTGCTGGACATTTCCATGAGGATGTCATGTAGGCATCTCAAATTCAGTGTGCCCAAGTCAGAACCCATTGTCACCCTCCCCGAAGTAGCCCCTTTTATCACCCCCATCTCAGAGGCTGGTGCCATCCTCCAGCCCTCCACGCAAGCTGGACACTTGTGATCACCGTAGACTCCTGCTTTCCCACATCCATTTGGGCACTAAGTCCTGCTCATTCTACCCTCTTAACACTGTGTAGACAGGTATCTTCTCTCTATTGATGACCAGGCTCTGTCTTGGACCCACTGGCCCCTGCATTAGCTGATGGCCAGCTAATGGATCTGCCAACCTTCAGACTTATTCTGTGGAATCCGCTGTTGCTGGTATCAGTTTTCTCATCTACCTGTTGATGACCCTCCATGGCTCCCCATCCCTATAAGGCAAATCCAGCCTCCTTAGTTTGGCATTCACCTCTTTTCAGGAGCTTGCCCTTGTCTGTCTCTGCACCTCCTCTCTGTGGCCTCCTGCTCCCTCTTGCCTTCTGCCAGGGGGAGCTAGTTGCAGCTCCTCATACACAACTCCCTTTACACCTGCTCTCCTCTTTGCCTGCAATGCTCCCCTGCTCGCCCTTCTCCTTGAGACCAACCTCCAGAACTTCCTGAAATACCCTCCCAGGGTATAAGGTCCCTCCTCCTCTGCACCACCGTGGATCCCTTGTCCTCTGCAAGTAGGGCACTTGCCACATTCCATTGTCATTGTGAGTCTGACCCTCACAGTGAGCTGCTGGCGAGCACATACCTCCATGTTCTCGATGTCAGGCAGAGTCGGCTGTAGTCAATTCTCAAGCTATATTTGTAGAACATTGAATCTCTAAGACACTTATTTGTCTCACATTTTTACTAAACAAAGTATCTTTAGGGTGGAAAAAGCTGGAGGGAAGGGGCATGGCACATAGCTCAGGGGTCCCCCCAACACACATCCTGAGCCTTCACACCCCTCCCGTGAACCTCTGATACTCAGACCCTGCCAACGGTATGGGCAAACTGCCCTCCTGCCCTCTGGAGAATCTTAGGCTGTCCATTATCCCTCACTCTCTGCCCTCCTGTCAGTTGTATCATACCCCCCGCCCCACCACCACCTCTTTCTCTTGGTCCCTTTCCATCAACTTTTAAACCTGTTTTCTAAACTCTCCCATCTTAAAAGTAAGATCCCACTTCCTTCTCCAAGTACTGGCTCCACAGCCAGACTTACGCCAAGAGTTGTCCCCGTGCCCGGCCTCTTCCTCCCCAGCTCCCACTCATTCCTCTTCCCATGGCAGTCTGGCACCCACTTGGACCAATCCTCTAGCAAACCATTAAATGCTAAAGTCACTGGTGACCTCCAAGACGCTCCACCCCCAAGTCCTGCCCTGACTTGTCCTCCCACTGCATTTGAGAGTTAACCATGTCTTTTGTCAACCACCTCCTTTCCCCTCAGCTTCAGCGGGCACCAAGCCTTCCTGGATTTCTGCGGGCTGAGAATTCACCGCTGGCTCACAGCTTCCTCTGCCTGCTTTCCATTGTCGGAACACTGGAGCTGCTCCAGGCTCAGCGCTAGGTCCTGTTCGTCACCACCCCTCTCTTCCCCCTCCGCCCCGTCCCCCACCCCCACCCGTCTCGGGGTTGCCGATGCCACCTACGTGGCTCCTCGTCCCCACACCGCATCTCCAGCCCAGATTCTCTCCACGTTCCCAGCTCGGGGGATCCTCTGCCTCCTGGGGAGCTCGGATTCAAAACTGAACTCCGGATATTTCTGAAACAGTCCCCTCCCCACCCCCATCCTCTCAGCAGCTCTTACAGAAACTCTGGGAATCTTCTTTTATACCTTCTTCTCCTCACCTCCCCACCCCACATCAGATCCACCTCTGCTCATTCTGCCTCCTGCACGTTCCCCTGTCCCCATTCTCTGCTGCCACCCCCTGTGTCTGAGACACATCATCTTTCCACCAGACAATGAAATTCGCCCCGACCACGTGCTCGCTAGTCCTCCCAAGGCATTAGCCCCCGTAGCAGCCGCAGGGATCTCCAGAAACTCGAGTCGGACACATCATTCCCCGGCTTACAATCCTCACGTGTTTCACATTTTCCTGAAATCCCAAAGTCACAGGAGCACCCGGGTGGTCTGGCCCCTGCAGCTCTCTCCCTGCCCTCTCGCCTCACTGCCCGGTACTCCCGCCCCTGTCAGGGCCTGGCATGCACGCGCGTCCTGCTGCTAGCCTGGGGCACATGCCGTCCCCTCTGCCCCGTGGGCACTCTTCCCCCATCTTCATCCAGCTAACTTCCCTTCGCCCTTGAGAGCCGGGCTTAAATTTCAATCCTCGGGCAAGCCTTCCAGAACCCTCCCCCAGACTGGCCTACGCCCCTGGTTATTTGTGATAACGTGACATCTGCATTTCCTGCTAGACTGGACATCCCTTTGGCTGACTGCAGCGGAAGTGCTCTGCAAATCCTGGCAGACAACCGAGGAAGTTCAGGGCAGTTAAGCAACTTGCTTAAGGTCACACAGCTTATGAGTAGCAGGTCTCCCCTCATCCCCTTCTACACTGGTTTGGGTGCCTCTGCCATGGGACCCCACAACACACAGTTTCCTTTTATCCCAACAGTGGTCACACCTTGTCCGAGCGGCCTGTTCAGTGGCAGAGCCGGGAGCAACCAGGGCCGAGGCTGCGCTGTCCTGTGTGTGCGTCCCAGTCTCTCTCCCTGGGCGTCTGGCCGGGCCGAGCATGGCTGACTCCCTGTTGATGAGCCTTCAGAGTGCTTTGCCGGCGCTGCCTTCCTACCCAGCGCCAGTTTCGTTCTCCGGCGTGGCTATGGGTTGCGCTTTCTTTTCCTTTCCATCCTAAGTTAACTCTTCAAGAGAAACTTTTATTAAAAAAAAAAAAAAAGCATAGATCAGCAAGTAATAATTGAGAGAAGCGCAAAAGGAAAGAAGACCCAAAATAGAAGACACAAGAGCCTAGAGGTGGTTGAGGCAAAGAGGTTCGGCTCCGTGTAGTCTGCGTGGGCTGAGCTCTTACAGGTCACTGCCCTCTTGGTCCTTGGGCCGGTACTCCCATCCTTCTCCTGTTGTCTGGACTCAGTCCCTGGGCACACTCACTGCCTAGCCACACGCTGGCTGACAAATCTGCGGGCAACACTTCTAAGGGGATTGGGGTCTCCAGGGATGGGGAAACAAAAGCCCAGACAGAGTTAGGGGGAGTGGAGAGTGGGCTTCGGTGTTCGTGCCCCAGATCCAGATGACACCTGCGCTGGCCGAGCTGGTCTGTACACCCCGGCCCCCCGCAGGGGCTGGCGCTGCACTGCCAGGGGTAAGAGCAGTGGGGGCCCCAGTGACAGAGGCAAGCTGGCATGGCTGAGCCGGAACCCGGGCGGGAAGCGGGGGGCCGATGGAGCCGGGGCAGGACAGAACAGCAGGTTCTTGTCAAACACACAATTTAATTCTGAGGCTGTATCCCTCGTGCCTGAGAGATTTTCAGCTTGCAATAGTGTCATTTACAAATGGATTTGCAGCGGCGAATTACAAGTTTGTAAGCAACAGCTTCTCTGACGCCTCGAAGGAAAAAAAAAGCCTTATCCCTCTGCAAATTATAAATTCATAACTAACAGTGTTATCCAACTGAATGCAAAACAAATTCATTACCAGCTACATTATTCCATTGAATACCAAGTGAATGAACTGCACAGGGGTTTGTGCGGATTAGGGACATATCAGGAGATGGGGGCAAAACAGCCCTTCACCCGGTTTTTCTTTCTTTGCGGCCCTTTAGGCCCACCTTAAGCTAACCCCAAATGTCGGCAGAACTGGACGGAAGCACACCGCTTGTATAAAAAGGAGGCTGGAGATGATGGTGGTGGTGGTGGTGAAGGTAGGATGGTGATGGTGACGTATCGAAACGCAACCACCCTGGGCCGTGTGTGCATCTTTTGCATGATTATTAAAACTGATGTGGTGTTACCTTAAGATACTATCTTATGGGGGCGACTGGGTGGCTCAGCCGGTTAAGTGTCTGCCTTCGGCTCAGGTCATGATCCAGGGTCCTGGGATCGAGCTCCGCATTGGGGCACCCTGCTCAGCGGGGAGTCTGCTTCTCCCTCTGCCTCTTCCCCTGGCTTGTGCTCTCTCTCTTTTTTTCCCTCTGTCAAATAAGTAAATAAAATCTAAAAAAAAAAAAAAGATACTATCTTGTGAATGCCTAAGTCCCTGTGAGTTGCAGGACCTCCCCTGTAAAAGGGGACCATTCCGATTGTTAACCACGCAGGAGGATGTGGGTCCTCTGAGCAGACACCAGACTGAGAAGATAAGCCTCAGCTTTGGCGCTGGAGCAGGAATTCCTTGTGTCTCCCCAGAATGTTCTCTCAAGACCCTGTTCCAAGGTGCTGAGCATCTGGATTGATGATCCTGGGTGGGGGCGTGTCGAGACCATGCCCACAACGTGCAGGCACTTTGGGGTCTGTGGTGGGAGGGGGTGGGCCATTCTTTTTAACTCAGATGACCCAGTTCCTGACACTACAGTGTATTCCCCAGGTGTGGTTCCTGAAACTTACCTTTCCTCTTTACTGCTTATTTTAGAAAGTTGGAAGATACAAATAAACAAAACTAAAAGATACATATACTCCCCATAATAAACCCCACCAGAAACAACCACTTTGGGTTGTTTCATTCTGAATGAATGGAAAACTGTTCATTTGGAACTCTCATCACTTAGAAGACTTGACTCCATATTGGATGTGGGAGAGAAGGGGAAATGGCCCATACTGTAGGTATGCAAGCAAAGGCCCCGGACTCCAGCTCCTGAAGGTCTCTCCCCCCCGCCCCCACTGCCACAGAGTTTCCCTGGTCTCCTTGTCCCGCCTCAGCCTCTCCTCCAGGCCGACTTCCCTGTCTCCCTCCCTTCTCTGATCATGGGGCCTCTCTCCGCATCCTGCTCAGGAGTCAAAAGACTTCCTCTCCTTGTCTCATCCTGAGTGGTTTGCAAACATCATCTGGCTAAACAGTTGACCAAGGTATTTTTTTTTCCTAAGCAAAGACCATTTCCTAAGAAGAATTTTTGGTGCCAACTGTGAAGATAAAATATCTTCACCTTGTTTCATGAACACATTTACATTTTTTAGAAATGGGGGTTATCCTACAAATGCGAATATCAAACCTGCGTTTGTTCATTAACAACGTGGGGTCTGCGCATTTTTATGCCCATTGATAAATCCATATTTGCTGTTTTAATGGCTGCGTATTAGTCCATGTGATTTTTTTTTAAACCATCCCTCTTTTTTTTTTTTTTTTGCTATACGTTTAGGCTATTTCCAGTTTTTGCTATTATAACACCCACCTCATCCTATTTATCTATTTCCTTAGGTTAGGTTCTTAGAAGAAAAATTTCTGAGAATATACTTTCCAAAGGCTTTTGTTGTATCACTGAACTACTCTTCAGAAAGTTTGTGCTGATCTATAGTCCCAGCAGCAGCTTGACTTATTGCCTCTTGACTATCAGTGTTCTAGCTCTGTCTGAGTTATGCCCCGAGGTGTCACAGAAAGAGCCCCGTGGACACTCTGGTGACAACATGGCAATGAGTGAGTGATTCCCTGAAGGATGAAGAGACCCAGGGAGCAAGAATGGGGGCCATGCGACCGAGCTGCCCCTCCCGATATGGATTCTTTCATGGCCTCCATGGAGGGATTTAAAATTGATTGATCGAACCATTGATTCAATGAAGGGAGACATTACGTCCCTTCCAGTGGTGGTGACGGTCATGAGTGCAGAGTGGTGATGCTGATGCTGGGTGGTCATGCGGTGAGGACAGTGGTGGTGGCAGGTGATGCTGGCGGTGATGGGAGTGCAGCATTATGGAGGTGGTGGGGGTGGCACTGAGAGTGGGAAGGCCATCACGGTGGGGTGGTGGTGGGGGGGGCGGGGAGGCCGATGGTGATGGTGGCAGCGAAGGCGGTGGTAGGGGAGGATTGGAGGCGTCCCTGTGGTGGTGCGGGGCTGCTGCGGAAATATGACGATGAGAATAGAATACAGGAGGATCACACAGATACCATAGGAGAAGGAGGTTGTCTTAGGCATGGGGAACAATGTGAACAAAAGAAGCAGCATGATGGGGCGCTGCGGTGGCTCAGTCGGTTAAGCGTCTGCCTTCGGCTCAGGACCGAGCCCTGAGTTGGGCTCCCTGCTCAGCGGGGAGCCTCCTTCTCCCTCTGCCCCTCCCCACTGCCGCTTGTGCTCTCTCTGTTCTCTCACTCGCTCCCTCTCAAATAAATAAATAAAATCTTTTTAAAAAAAGCAGCATGAGCCTAGTGCCAAGAAAAGCAAGGATATCCGCTAGCCAGCAGGATGGTCGGGGAGAAATTTCACGGTGGTGGGTGCTGAGGTGGGTCTTGAAAGTGGCAAGAGAAATTTGGACTCCAGGAGGGCAGCAGAGAGATCTTTTGGATCCTGGGAGGAAGATGGGCCAGAGTTGAGTTGCCTGCAGGACGGAGGAGGAGAATCTGAGGAGCTGAGCCGTCGGCCCCACTGCTGACCTCGAAGGGGAGCAGCAGGGAGGCTGAGCCCTCTGGAGCGCCAGTGAGTGCCCTGGGTCTGCTGGCAGCACTCGGGAGAGAGGGGTGAAGGGTCTATGGCACCGGATCCAACTCACAGGTGGGAAGGGCCCCTGGCCCCTGCCACTCCTGTGCCAGCCCCAACCAGCAACCCCCACTCTCCCCTTCGGTCGAGGGGGAGAAATGTCTAGAACAGTGGTTCTGACTCCCCCTCGCTTCTCCCACAGCAGCTCCCAACACCCACCCTGAGTCTGATAGAGGAGCATTTACTCAGTAGTGTTGCCTGGGAAGAGCCCTTTCCCACTTCTCCAGGTATAGCATGAAGCCTGCATTGACCTGTGCACAAGGCTGCAGGGTTCTTTCTTTCTGGGCGAGGACACCTGAAAAATCTCAGGGAGGCCGGAGGCTTGTGTCTGAGCAGCCAGCATCCTGGGTATCGAGGGGTGAATCCATCCCCGAGGTTGGGACGCAGCCTCTGCCCTCACACGGTTTGCTGTCCTCCTGCCTCCTACACAGAAGCCCTGGGAGCCAAGTGGGTGCTCTCTTTGGAGGAGGGAGAAACATTTTTTTCCCCTACCATTTTAATGATACCTGTGACCTCGCAAGGTTTCCATGGTGACAAGATCAAGGAGCCAGGGGGACTTGGCGAATTAGGCCAAACAAACCCACCTCCCCCCAGAATCTTCCTCCTGTTGCTGGGCTTCCGGAGTGGACTCTAGATAATCAATGAGCTTGCAGAAGAGGGAAGGGTGGGGAGTGGGGCGCAAAGACAGAGGCTGCAGAGGAAATCTGGGCCCTCCTTCCCTTTCTGTGCCCCAACCCTGGTCCCCTGCCTGAAAAGCTTCCTTGCTGGAGAGCCTGGTGCTGAGTGTAGCCCCTGACAGCGAGCTCTGGATGGTCACAGAGCACCCATAGGAGGGCAGTTCTGATCCCAAGTATAGGAAGCATTCATGAAGTAATTCTAGGCACCAAGGCAGGTGAGGTGACTGAGGGAGGTAAGAATCAGAGCAGAGCGGTGGGTTTGCAAGGAGAAGGAGTTTAGCACCTGGTGAAGAACTGGGGGCTTGCCATCTAAAGCTTGGTTTTCTAAGGAGTAGTCAGGGGCCAGTGCCTAGGAACACAGGCTGTGGATGTGGAGTCCAAGTGATCCAGGTGTAAAGAACACCCATGCCCTACGGTTGTGGATTTCACGGACCATCACAGTTAAAGCACCTAGCAGGTGCTTGATATATACTTGTTTTCTCTCTCCTGCCCTTTCCCCACCTCCCAACCCTGGGGCCACCACAGCTTCCTGAAGGGTTTGAAGCACCACATTGCCCCTCGTTAATTTCTTGCTTTCAGGCCCTGAATAATTCAATCTCTACATAGTGCAGTGACTAAAACGCCCCTATCCGTTGTCCTAGTGCCGAAATTTCCACCACTGAAGTTCCACCGCTTTGACCAAACCTCCCTGTAAATGGTAACATCTCACCTGGGAGGTGATTGTCCTATCCCTGGTCCCTGGACACCGGCAGTAGTGCTGGGGGATGGGGACAGTGGGTTTTTTTGTTTTTTTTTTTTTTGTTTTTAAGTGCAGATGGAGCCTGTGAGTGAAAGCCGAAGAGAAAGAGAAAGCAAACAAGCGTTTGCTACCCCGAAATGTTGGCGAGCAGTCATGCCTTTGGCTGTGGGATTTCTCTAAGGGCGAGTGAGGGAAAACCCAGAGATTACCTGGCAGCTGAGAGGGGCCATACATGGGTATCATGCCATACTCACACTGTGGAAAATGGAAGAGAAATCTCCAAGCTCTGCTTTCTGAGAATAGGTCCTGGAGGTGAGATACCCTGGGCCTGTGCACCAGCAGCTCTGCTGGGTGCCTCCAGGGGAATCATGCCACCTCAAGCAAGGCAGGGCCCAGTTGCTAGGAGTCCGGAGGCAGAGAGCTGGGGAGTGAGCCCCTGGCATCAGAGTGGAGCTGGGAGGTTGGCTGGGTATGTCTCTTTGCCTCGACAGTATGGGTATGTCTCTTTGCCTCTCTTGGGAAGTCAGCTTTAATGAATCCTGAAGAACAATTTGTAATCAGCCCATCAAATGTTCCGAAGCACTCTTTTAGCTAGAATCTCACTTGCTGGGAGTCTGTGGCCTGTAGTAGCTGTAGATTCTCTGTCAGTATCTGCAGTCCCCCACCCCGTGTCCAGGGCAGCCTGGATCTCCCAGTGGGCAAGTCCGGCTGCTCAGTGAGTCAAAGCATCATTGGGAAGCACCTGGGTGGCAGTGTCCCGAGTTGCTGTCTGTCCCGGGCTGCCAGGAATCGGGCCCAAAGGCCTGGGTCTTCTGCTAACAGGGCAGCTTCGAACCCAAGCCCAACAGTTGCCAGCCCTGGGTGCTATATGACACCCTCTCCCTCCTCCTTTCTCTGCTCTCTCCAGCTCCGTCCTGTGTCCCACCTTCCCTTCCTCCTCTACCAGGGCCCCGGGGCTTGATCTTATTCTTGAACTCTGAGTGCCCTTGGGCTGCTTTCTCACTCTGTTTGCTCAGGGCATGGGAAATCACTAAAGACGTCATGTTGGGTGGGAGGGGCGGGGGTGAAACAGGTGAAGGGGATTAAGGGTACACGCATCTTGATGAGCACTGAGTAATATATGGAACTGCTGAATCACTGTATTCAATCGCTATATTGAAACGAATATAACACTGTACGTTACCAACACTCGAATAAAAAAAAAAAAAACCCTCATGTTGGGGATATTTTTTTCCTTTTCTCTTATGTTTTCTAACTGGATTTTGCTACTGTATTTATTGATCCTGGCCATTTTACTGACCTCCTTCATAGTCTCTTCCTAGTTTTTCAGTTTATTCTCCCGAGTGTTCTGGATAAACAATCATATCATGAACAAATAATGATAGCAATTTCTCCTCCTTCTCGAATGTTATGCTTCTTTTTATTTGCATTTTTAATGTACTATTGCATTAGCTAGAACTTCCAGAATAATGCAAACCAACCGTGGTAATAGCAGGCATTCTTGTCTCACTCTGACTAAAATATGAACACCTCTTGTTGGTGTTTTGTTGCTAAGAATGTTGTTGACTGTTGGTCACAGATAGATATTTTTTATTATGTCAAGGCAACGTTCTTTTATTTTTATTTCACTAAGAGTTCTCATCCGAATGGATGTTCCGTTCTATCAAATGCATTTTTGGTTTTTGTTAAGATTGTCACGTAACTTTTCCCTTTCTGGTAATTGACATGATTAATTACATGGACTGATCTTCTGATATGTAATCATCCTCACCCCGCTGCATTTCTAACATAGCCATCTGTGAAATGGGGAGGAGATCTGTTGCCGAAGAGAAGTCTGGTTGAATAGCAGCTCTGTATTGTGCTCTGAGTCCCACGGCTGTGAGCATGCTTTGCCCCCACCCCCACCCCTAATGCAGGATGTAATCTCAGGCAAGCTTCTGTGATATGTAGGGGCCTGAGCTGGGGCTCTGGAAATCTGGATGGGGTTACGGCTGGTCCCAGAGTGATCTTTTAAAGGCCGCTAGGTTCAGATGACTCCCTTCACTGGCTCCCCATTGCCTTCAGCAGAAATTCCAAGCTTCTAGGCACATTGTCCAGGCCTCTTAAAATTGGCCTTTGTCCAGCACCACCCTGCTGCCTGCCATCTCCCTACCTTCTCCCTCTAACCACGTGGAAATCCTGGCAGGGCGCAAACCTGTGTCAACTTCTGTGCCTCTGGGCCCCTTTCACACGCTGTTCCCTTGCGTGGAATGTTCTTCCCCAGGGAGGGCTCATCAGTCCTTCCAGGGAGCCTTCCTGAGCCCGCCTGCTGGGTCAGGGGCCCCTCCCCAGGTGCCACAGTCGATGGCGTTCACCACCTGTTTGGTGCTTTCCAGATAGAAGGTAGTTCTATGTGCACATTTGTCTCCAGGAGCTCCAGGGGGCCAAGCAAGAGTCCCTCTCCCGGCCCAGGGCCTGCCCTACGACAAGTGTTGCTCTGGCAGGTCTAGGTCAAACACACACTGAATACATCCAAAAACACAGTCAGGTGTCCATATCCACGAATGCACCCTGCTTGAGCACCCCACCCCACCCACCTGAGCCCCCCAGGGCTCACTGTCCCCACTCCAACAGTTGTGTGTGTGGAGAGGCTCACAGGCAGGACTGCAGCTCCCTGGAGCCTCTTTAAAAAAATTCAGTCAGGCTTGTTTCCTCCTCATAAACAACGACTGAGCACAGCATAGGGCCACACGGGAGAGTGTCCCGCCCCAAAGCTGCTGCCGTTGGAGATGCAGGAAGGGGGAGGCCAAGTAGGCCCAGGAGGGACCTGATGACTGGGCATAGATGGGAGGGAGCAGGCAGGCAGGGCCCTGATGGCACGGACCCTGGCACCCGAGCTGGGCCTCGGCAACAGCTCAGCCTCTTCCTTTCCAACTGACCTCAGGCTCACCCTTGGTGCCCCCTGGGGAGTCCTCAGCCCCTCTGGAGAGGATCCATTTTCAACTCCCTGGGGCACCAGGTGGCCAGTTAGAGTTCTCACCTCTGGTAACAACAAGGTGATGTCAAATGGAGGGCTGCTAAGCTCGGGGTGGGGTGGGGTAACTCACGCCTGCCCCCCTCTTTTGCCCCCCACGCCCCCGCCCCAGCAATCCAGAGCTACACAGCACATTCCAGGACAAGAATCTCATAAGAGATCAGGTGACATGGCCTAAAGGGCATTGGGGTCAGGTCATGGAGTCAGGCAGACCTGGGTTCAAATTCCGGCTTCACGCCTGGCTAGCTATGTGATCTTGGGCACACCGGCTTCTCTGAGCCTCAGTTTCCTTATCTGTGGAACAGTCCCCGCCTACAGAACTGTGGTGAGGACGAAACGAAGAGACCGACTGTGAAGCACTCAGCACCACGTCTGCCACACAGTAGGAGCTCAGAGCCTGTCAGCAGATGCTAGAGATTACAGGTCAGAGCATGCTGGGCGCAGCTCTCACCTCTCACAGCCTTGTCGCCCATGGGGGGTGGAGAAACTGAGGCCCAGAGAGGAGCCGGACAGCAAGCTGCTCAAACCCCTCCTCAGCCGGCGCCTTGTGTCTGTGGAGGAGATCTTTGCAAGGAGCAATAGTTTCCATCACAAAGGCCTTGACGCCTGCCATCTCGGATCTTGGGCTCTGTCCTATGAACTTGGCGAACGTCTCACTAATTTAACAAACCTTTGCATTGTGCTCACTAAGTGCCCCGTAGAGTTAGAAGCCCTTTATGTATATTCACTTTTTACTATTATTATCCCCACAGAGGAGGAAACTGACCAGTTCACACTTGCCGGAGGTGGTCCAGCTAGCAGGTGGGAGGGACACGCCCTCAACCAGGTTCCCACCCTCAGGCGAGCACAGACCAGGCTGGGGGAATGGGGGGAGGATCCCGAAGGGTACATGGGGCATCCGAAGCCTGTCCTGCCCCACCCTCAAAGCTGGGGTGGAGCAGGCATCCTTGCAGGATAATGGAAACGTCAGCTTCGCCCTACAAATGTCCATCACTGGATGCCACATCTCAGGCCACAGCAGGTATTTCCCTGGAGAGAGGGCAGTGAAAACTTGGAACAAGAGAGCTCTTTATTATTCAGAATAACCACACTATTTAATTTACTATTAATAAAAGCTCTTGAGTCAACCTTCCCTTGAAGAGAAGCGGGAACTGAAAGGATGTCCCTCTCTTCTCCCCCCTTTGGCCGCCCCTCCTCTCCTGCCTCCTCTCCTTAGAATACTGGGAACTCAGTGGCAAATGATGGTGCGTTTGGGGGGAAGGAGGAATTGAGGCCCAGCAGGGAACCCATTACCCTTCCTCCCTGTATAGGCTTGCTGTGCTATTTCTCTGTGGGTTTGTGGAGGCCACCACCCCTCTGCTGTCAGACCCCTGGAGGGAGAGTATGGCTTCTGTCCTCTTAGGCTAAGCCTAGGGCAGAGGCCAGGGGGCTGTGTTCCAGCGGAAGCAAAGGGAAATGTGGACCCAGCAATCCTTGTGGATTGAATCTTAGCACTGATGGGGGCTGTAGGGGCCGTAGTAGGGATGAGGGATCAGTGATGTCAGGGTCCCTTCCGGGGCCCCATCCTCTGGCTTCTGCGTCCAGTGGGGGTGCAGTGTCAGAAAGAGCACGTCCAGAGAGGGGCAGAGCCAGGGAGGAGCCTGGAACCTGTGCCAGGGGAGTTCAGAAGACCTACGGGGACCTGAGAACTGCCTTCAAAGAACCAGAGGGATTTGTTTTCTCGACCATCCATCTTTACCGAGGGGTTCCTCTGCCAGGTGCTGGGAATATGTGGCCCCCATCTCTGTGGGGCTTCCAGAGTGGCAGAGACAGTGGGCAGGAACATAGTTAGTGCTGGGCAGGGAGCATGTCAGGGGTGGAGCTGCATGGTCCCGATGGGAGTTGTAGGAGACGATCAGTTTGCCTGATTTGGAGTTAGATGGGCTTCCTGGCTCCCAGAGGCAAGAGTGCAAAGACGCCTCTGGAGTTAAGTTTGGCCCTTCGGTGTTTGTTTGCTTGTTTGTTTAATTTTTTGAAAGAGAGAGAGTGTGAGCGAGTGTGTGAGTGGGGAGAGTAGCAGAGGGAGAGAGAGAATCTCAAGCAGGCTCCACACTCAGTGCAGAGCCCGATGCAGGGCTCTATCTCAGGATCCTGAGATCATGACATGAGCTGAAATCAAGAGTTGGACGCCTAACCGACTGAGCCACCCAGGACCCAGGCGCCCTGGCCCTTTGGTGCTTATTCAAGATGGCACCCAGTTTCCTGGGCACCCATTGTCCTTGACTCTGCTTCCCGTATTAGGGCCCCTGTGTAATCTCGGGTGTGTTAAATGGCCCACCGGGCTCAGCTCCCAGCAGGCAGGGGTTGTGTTTTCCCTTTCTTCTAACTACCCTACTACCCAGAGCTGGAAGACTATGGTTGACCCCTCGGGCTGTGAGATGAAGGTCCCAGGCAGCACACCAGCTTTCTGTCCCCCTTACCTGGGAGATAGCCACCAGCCTCCTCTCCTTTCCTGTCCACCTCTCCATGTGGGCTGGGAGTCCTAGACATCTTTAGGCGATTGAAGACTGCTTTGTAACACTGCCATGGGGTGGATTCAGACTGGTTGATGTGATACTTGAGCTTTCTTAGTCTGCCAGAGCCAAGTTCCACATACCTGCACACACACACACACACACACACATACACACACACACACACACACTCCTAAACATGCACACTCACACACATGCTGGCTTTCAGTGTGAGGGCCCCATTCTTTATTCAAGGAGCAGTCTCGGGTGTCTGAATGGATGCTTGAAGACTCCCTCTTTGCAATTAACATGCTGCTGCAGTATTATTAGCCTCTGATAGGCAGGTCTGCCTTTGCCAGAGACTATAAATATGTGAGGCCAATGACTCAGCAAATCTGTTGCTATTTTTCTTACAGATCTGTGTGGATCTGTGTCTGTGTACACCATGGCCCCATCTCCCAGCAGCTCCCATGGCTTGTATCCATGGAAACGCAATCCTCCCCAACTACAGTACTCAGGCTGACAAACACTGGGAGACTCCCCAGCCCCCTACCCACATTGGAGAGGGAGTGTAGGCCAGGAGGGCTCCCAGCGATCGAAAGGGTAGCATGATGGAGGACGTGCCACTTTCTCAGTAGCTTTGAAGCTCTAAGCAAGGCCAGCCTCCAACCCCTTCCCTCCTCCCCTTGCTCCTCCCCCTCTCCCCCCAATGATCTGTGGTCAAGCCTTTGTCACCCGTTCAAGGCAAGTGGCCCAGTGAGGGAGCCCTTCCTAAGGGCCCTCATGGGAGTGAGGTTGGCAGGGCAGTTCCTGACAGCTGTGGGGCCGTATGGCAGGGAATGTGAGGAGGGCCTGCTGCCCTTGGCAGTGGGGGACACTAGCCACCGGGAGAGGGAGACTTGGAGTAGGGGAAGGGGCAGTTGCTATGAGAGGCGGAGGGAGATCATATGTGGTATAAAACCCTGTCTCCTGACCTTGACTCTGTCAAAAGAACCTGTGGGATGGATGAAAGAGCATAAACTCTGGAAGTCCTCCCTCCCTCCTTTCCTTCCACAAACATTCACATTCACTGACTCGGTGCAGGCCCTGTGCTGGGCATGGGAGCACAGAGATGAATGGGAACCAGACTCTTCTCCTTGAGAACATCAGTCTGGGAGGAGCAGACAGACTCAACATCAGGTCAGGCTGGAGCAGCGGGCCACAGCAGGGTGGGCAGTGCCAGCTTCGGGGCCAGGAGAGCTTCCTCGGGGAGCCGCAGGTCATGGAACATGCCAGGAGGATGAGGCAGGGTGCGGGAGATGGGCTAGGAGGCAGAGTGGGCATTCCCCGCAGAATGGTAGCCCCGGGAGCCTGGGTGGTGAGACACACACAGAGCTCGAACTCTGGCTCCTGTTAGTGGTGTTCCCTTGAGAAGGTGACCTAAGCTTTCTGTCCTACAAAATGGGAACCCACAGTAGCTACCTCATGGGGCCCAGTGAGAGTTAGCACAAGTATCTGGCGCCAACTGCAACAGATGTTTATTGTGCTAACTCTGTACCAGAACCATCCACATGGCAGTTACTTTCTTCCTTTCGGGGCCTGTTCCCCTATGTCAAATGAGGAGGCTGGGCCAGGTGATATCTAGAGGCCCAGATGCCTTGACTTTCCCTGGCGTAGGTTTCCCCATTTTCCAAATAGGAAGAAGAAGGTTCCAATAGGTTTCAGAAGTGAAAGAACGGATCATGGAATTATTCAAAGAACATGAGCAGTTTTTTATTAAGCTCAGCTCACCTCTCTTCCTGCTTAGGGAAAACAGGGCCAGGCTGATGTCACAGCTCCGCGCGTGTGCATGTGGGGTACAGAGGAGCAGGGCACCTGCCCGCCCCCGCCACTGCCAAACATCCAAGGTGGCCGGAGAGGAAGGGAGGACTCAACGGCCCAGAGTCTGGGCTCTAAGGACCATCTGGCCCACCTCTGGCCTCCAGATCCTTGTTCTCAAAGCACCAGGGAGGCTGGGGAGCAGAAATGATTGAACACCCTCTTTGTTGGGCTCATAGCGAAGTTGCATGGACCCTGTGGGGTAACTACTGTAATTAGAGAATCTGAGGACGGGCCCCAGGTCACCCAGATGCAGGTGACAGAGCTGGAGTATCAATCCAGGTCAGCATCACCCTACAGCCCACATTCCCTCCACCACTCTGCACCCCACCCTCTGGAACTTGGTAAACCTCTTCAAATCCTTTGGGAAGTAGAGGAGATATAAATAGCATGTGGGATTGTGCAGTGAAGAAAGCAAGTTGCTGAACAATATATACAGGATGATTGCAGTCATGAAGAAACCAACCCGGAACTGATACGTGTGTATGTGGAAATGTATACGAGGGTAAATGCACTCTGGGGGTACATCTGGAAGGGGATCTGCCCTGTTGCTTGAATTGTGTTCATCCCTGAGTAGAAGAGTAGAGTGGAGGTGGGGTGGAGGGGGCATGTTCCCTGTGATTTGATGGATTTCCAAATTGGTTAACTTTATCACGAGGAGAAAGTATTCATGTCTTACTTGCACAATAAAATCATTGTATCCCAGACGGTGACCCATCTCCCCCGTCGTGAGTGGTGCCGTGTGAGGGCTGGGGCAGGCAGTGACTTGGGGCGGGGGAAGGCCCTGGTTTGGCAAGAGTGAGTCTGACGGCCCAGGTGGGCAGATTCATGGGAACTTTTTAGTCAGACATGGCAGGAATTTGCCAGGAGAATCCATGTGCTTTGTCTGTCTTTCAGACAACCAAGAGAGCAGTTCATCTATCCATTTTCTGGATGAGGACCCTTAAGTCAATAGACAGCTTAGCCCAAGGTCCGAGAGCCCCAAAGCTGTGGTTTGGTTGGTTAGTATGCCTGCCTAACTTGCAAGCCTCAGAGAATCAAGAGCTTTATCTTCAGACAGACCTGGCTTTGCCTTCACACAGTGCATAGATTCTCTGAGCCTCAGCTTTCCTGCCTGTAAAATGGGATTGATGCAACTACCTTGAAGTGTTTTTGTGAAGGTTGAATGAGGTCAAGTTTGATGGTGGTCCTGTTCGTGGTAGTTGTGGAGCGATCTTCTCCTTTCTTCATCTAAGGGATGCTGTTCTGGACTCAGCATGGGGCAAGTAAGACATAGGCCATGGCTTCAGTCTTAGCTTGGCCTTATAGATATAATTATCATACACTGAGCCCATGCTAGGTACCAGTGATAATTCTGCTCCCGATGTCTGAGATAGGGGCTACCTGTTACTGTCCCCACTTGACAGATGTGGGAATTGACATGTCAAGGTTATGCTGACCTGGGAAAAATGGCTTAGAAAGAAATTCACCTTTTCCCATTATTGGGAAGACTTTGTGTAATAAGGTGTATTTATTTTTCTTAACTATTAGGTAGAATTCACCAGGAAAATCACTGAGCCTGGAGTTTTATGAGAAGAGTTTTGATTACACATTCAAGTTCTTTGAGAGTTTTAGAAGCATCCCTACTTTCTATTTCTTCTTGTGTCAGTTTTGGCAACTTTGCAGCTGTAACTGTAAGAGGGTGACAGGAATTCCCGCCAGGCAGAGTTATTTGGCAGAGTGACAGAGCATACTTGCTTGTGTGTTGTAACAGAATAGCAGACCCACTCTAGCCTAGGAGCACACTAGGTCTCCTGACATCGCATTTGGGCATCCCAATGTCCCCCCTGCCCTCCATCAGAGCAGGAGGGCCAGGATAGGAGCCATGCCTCCACCTTTGGGTATGGGGCATGAGCTTTTCTCACGTGTTAGAAAGACTTGGGTCGGGGCAGGAAGGCGCTGAAAGGTTGGCACATGAGACCAGAGGGGCTGTCCAAGGCCAAGACAACCTGGAGGGCCAGTGGGAGCAGGGCACTCGGAACCTCCACATCGATGGGCCCAGGAGCTCTGGGTTTGAAATGCTGAGTGCCCAACTGGTACTTGGGTCATGCTTATGGAAAGAGAGAAAGGGAACAAGGGAACGGGAGCAGAGGCAGTGCAAAAGAAAGGTTTCTTGGTCGAGGGGGGGAAGTGGGGTAAATCCCTACTGATGGGGGGTACCCATCAGTGGGTCCTTAGGGGCTTCCCTCTCCAATAAGCCTTCAGGACTAGATGGGTGCAACCAGAGGGGATGTCCCCTGCCCCTGCCCCCTCCAGGATCCCTAGCTTCCAACTCTGAGTCCTGGAGGGGGTGATTATAATCACAGGCCCTCCAAGGTACCCCCATGACCAGTCCTCCAGCTCCAGCACCCAGGCAATGTGGCGTCTGCATCCTACTTGCCTCAACATTTTTGCCTTGACTCTCCTTCCTCCCTGAATAGCAGGGCTGAATGTCAATGGGGGCAGAATGGCCAGAATGAGAATCTACTTTGCTATGTTGGCTCCATGCTTATATCACCTTTCTGCTCTGTGAAGCTAGAAGGAGTTAGGCCTGTGCTGGGTGTACCCATCCCTGGGTCCATCGTTTGCAGACTGCTCCCAGGGATGCCTTATGCAAGGATGTTCTAGGCCCCGCGACACCTGGACACAGTAGAGCTGCTCCACGCGGCATCGGGATCTTTCAGAGAGCTCAATATCCTTGGAACGAAGGAATAAACAAATGAACAATGGCTCACTGAATGACTGCACACATCCTGCACATACTGGCACATTAAGGTAAAATGCCTAGTCTGGTGAGGGAGGCCAACACACACACGCAGCCTTTGGGTGATAAACACAGTGCTAGAGGTGGGGGCACAGAGGAGAACGGTCTAATCCACATTGGAGGATTGCAGGGAAGGGGGCAGCAATGATTTCTTGGAAGAGGTGGCGTAGGCTGAGTCTTGAAGGATAAATAGGAGTCTGCCGGGAGGCTGGTAGAGCTGGGAGAGACGGGGAATAAGAAACACACACGCCTCACACAGGGGAGTGAGAGTTCTGATCTCAGTCTATTAGTGAAGTTACCGATGTTCAATACTCAGCCTTATTTCCAGGATATATCCTGCTGCAAGAGGGTCCCGACTCACAGTGCATTGGAAGTTCGGTGTCCAGACCTGCCCTGCAAATACCAAGGTCAGGGGAAGAAGATCCTTTTCTACCTAGGCTCAGCATTTCTAACCGGGGGAGGGTGGTATAACAATTAAGGATGCATATGGCTGTAAGAGATAACCTAAAAAACAGTGCCCTGGCACTTAAAGGGGGCGGGCGGGTATTTGTTCCATACACCAAGCAGTTCAAGAGTGGGCAGTCCGTGGCTGGTGTGAAAGCTCCAGGCCCCAGGGTCCCCTCCGCCATCTTTAGTGTGAAACCCTATGTCTTCATGCTCCTTGCCTCATAATAGCAAGATGGGTGCAGCAACTCCAGACCTCTGTCCATGTTCCAGGCAGAAAGAAGATGGAAACCCCAAAAAGGAATGCCAGTAAAAGTACCCTGAAGCCCTGCCCAGTCTTGACCAGAGGTGGGTCAGATGGCCATCCCTACCGCAGTCACTGAAGGTGTCGGGGGAGAAAGCGGCGATGAAGGGGCTTGAGGCAAGCAGCCAGCAGTGTCTGCTGCAGGTGGGCATTCATGACAGGACACACAGCCCTCAGCCCCCAGACACGGGCACAGCCAAGCCAGAAATGGCCTCCTTCTAGCAGTCATTCGACTGACATTAATGATTCTCCTGCTGCGCCCAGCTGAGCCCTGGAGCCCAGTGGGGAATAATCTTCAATCCAAGGCCAGGCAGAAGGGAGGGCAAAAGATGGAAGAGAGCCCCTCCCGGAGGGAAGAGAGTGTAGGACAAGAAGCAGGGGGTCCTGCACCCTGGACATCAGTGGGTCCCAAGCCTGTAAAAACCCTTTCTTGCTTTTAACTAAAAGGCATTTATATGAGTCTAGCCTCAAAATCCCAGTAGAGAGGATCCAGCCTCTTCATCTGGCCACTTACAAAGTGGTTTCTGTCGGGGGTGGGAGAAAGCGGGCAGACCAGTGGGGGTAGTGGAGTTACACCACAAACTGGGTGTGACATGAGGGAGGGCACTGCTCTTCCAGCCACGTCAGGCCCCCATAGCGTCAGAGAGCCCAGGCCTGTCCCCACCACCCCACTGGGATCTCTTCTTCCCCTGATGTTATCTGACAACTCCTTACCCCTCATAGCCCTGAGCCCAGGCAGCTACCTTCTGACATCATAGCAGAGAAAGGTCCTTCAGATCCTCCTGGCCTCCCCACCCAACCTTCAGATGGAGAGCAGATCCACTGTGGGTCTGATGAGACCTGCCCAGGACTGGGCATCAGAAGGCCTGTGTGACCTTGGGCAAGTCAGTCAACCTCTCTGGGCCTTTAGTGACACCTTGTGGCAGCATCTGCTTGAAACCACGGTGCTCGGATGAAAAAAATGAAAAAATAAAAACACCAAAAAACCCTCTATTTCCTGCCCCCGTGTCCCTTCTGGCACCTCCAGGCCTGTCCTACCTCAGAGCAGAAGGGCAGGGCTCCAACACCTCTGACCCAGCCCTCCCCCCCCCGCGCCCCCCCGCCCCGGTCCTGCCGGTCAGTGACTTAGCCACACTAAAGTGAGCTGACTTCCCCAGGGCAGCCATCCCCCCTTGGTCCTCTAGTCTGGAGTTGCAGGTCTCAGCGCTCTGCCCTGTGTGGTGTTTCCATCAGCTCTGGGAGGAGGATGGGAGGGCCATGTGCTGATCACAGGAAGTCAGAACATCCCCCCATTTTCCAGGAAGAGCAAGTGAGTCCATAGCCAAGTCAGGTTACCGCCTGGGTGATCAGCCTCAGCCTCCCATTCTCTGTCCCTTCTCTGACGGGCATAGGGTCTCACCCAGAAGTAGCCAGGGAAGTTTCCCTGCTTGGTGTGTGCATGTATGCGCACGTGTGTGTGTGTGTGTGTGTGTGCGCGCGCGCGCGCGCGCGCATGTTGCCATGCGCCTGGGGAACTGTCTCCTGGAGCCCCTGCAATGGCACAGATTCAACCCAATGCCAACAGTGAGGCAGGGCCCTGGTGTTTGGCTTTGGAGACAAGGTCTGTCCCAGGTGTCGCAGCACTCCATGTTCTCGGCTTCCCTTCCTGCCCCATGAGACCGACCCCTTCTGCTCCGATCCCCACCCTCCCAACCTGCTCCTGTGCAGAGATGTGCTGGTTAGAAGGGATCTAATAAAACCGCTCCTAGAGGCAGCTGTTCCTGACTAAAAAGGGTGCCCCGAGGGGACTGACAGGTTGCGAAGGGCCTTCCAGGCCCAGAGCCAAGCGCTAATGGTGGAATTTCAAACCAGGTCTCTGTGGCCCAAAACATTTTCTCTTCCAGCCTGCCAGGCTGACCCACTGGCGCAAGGAGGCAGTTTGGGGCAGGAGGGAAAAGCTGTCCTGAGCTAGCCATGCCCCTGCCCAGTCACCAGGGAGTGTAGGAAGGGGGCCTGGGGCTGGGGAGCCAGGAGATGGGGCTTAGGGGACTTGGTCTGGGGCTCTGCAACATCTGGCCCAGCTCCATATCATCAAGAAGATTGAGGGTAATCGAGTGACTGCTCTGGGCAAGGCGCTTACCACTTGGAATTTGGACGTTGGCCCTGATACCCTCCCATTCAGTGTGCTCATCCCCAGGATTCAAGAGCCCCTCAAAAGGCAGGGAGCACCCCCCGGGCTTTCCTGGGGCTGGCAGAAGCCTGTGGCGCCCTTGAACAGGCCTGTCCTGACACACACATTATGTCCCTTAGCCCTCTGCAGCCCATGAGGTGGACATCATCTTTATTCCATTTCACAGACGGGGAGATCAAACTCAGAGAGGTGCGGCTGATTCCTATTGTACCATGTCGAGCATCAGGGCAGCTTGCTGCCGGAGGTCGGGCGGTGTAGACAGTGGCATAGCCAAAGGTGAGGCACACAGGCCTCATCCCTGGCCAGGTGCCCTCAGGCTGGGCTCCAGGAACCACCTCCTCTGTTGGATCAGAGCCAGGAATGTGGGCTGTGGAGGTCCAGGACCAGACCAGGCTCCCGGCATTGCTACGCACTGTGCCTGCCATCCCATGACACGATTCCCGTCACTTTCTACTCCTCAACATTCGGTGGCTCCCCATCACCTCCAGGGCCTGCTGTCACCTCCCCTTTGCCGGCCCTCCTCAGGGCCCAGGACAAGGCAACTCCCACTTTTGGTCATCAGGATAGATACTGTGGAGATCTGGACTTTTCCCTGCAGCTCCCGGAACACTAATGGGGGACCTTCAAATTGGCCTCCTGAATGTGTGTAATGGGGGTGGGGGCACAGCCCGGGCCTGGAGCCTACCCCCTACCGGGGCTTCAGAGAGCACTCATTATCACCCTTCCATGTGAGCTAGGCCTTGGGGTGAAGCCAGCCCTTAGCCTTTGATGGGAGGAAGACTTAATTACCTTCTCCGGCAGAGGGAGAGGATAATGAGGAGCAGATGAAAAGCCTGGCAAGGCCGCTCCTGCCCAGGGCCTCCTCCCCGCCAGCACCCAGCCTGCCCGCACCCCCAGCTCAGCCTTTCTGGGCTCAGGTGAAGACTTTGTACCCTGGTCTACAGGGGGGCCCGGGCAGCCATGGCCCTCGTGGGATGCATAGACCCCATTAGCACTTCCTGTTGGGGTTCCCCGGGTGCTCCCATCCAACATGGAAGGAGTGGTCAGGTTGTCCTAGAGCACACTGGGATCCTGGGCCCCCTCGGAGGAGGCAGTGACGAAGCCAGACACGCGGGCTTCTGGTTTGCATGATGGAACCCTGAAGGAAGGGAAGCAAAGCACAGCTTTCGCAGAGGAGAGTCAGCTGTGGGGTCCTGGCCCCACCTCCCAGGGTGCCTGGCAGGGGCCTGCCACTTTCTGCTGTCCATTGGCCCGAGCCAGCGCTCCTGTGCTCTTGGCTCTCAGCGGGCGGGCAGGGGGGCGAGGGGAGGAGGAAAAAGGAGGGCAGTGTCTGAGCAAGAACACAGGGGAAAGCGAGCGGAACCTCGGCAGACAGATAAAGAACAGCCTCCCAGGGCAGACCTGGCACCCAGGATTCTTCCTTGTGGGTGGCACCAGATGCTGTACCCTGAGTTGGGGGCACTCCTCTCCCACTGCCTGGAAATGTCATCAAGCTCAGCCCAGCGTGGAGACGCGAACCATGGGCTCTGAGCCCCAGTGCAGCACACGAGGCCCAGAGGCTGCCGATTGGCCTGATGCCAGACAGTCCTCCCTCGAAGCAGGCACGTCCAGGACGGGATCAGTGGAGAGGGGCCTGAGGGATCCCCTGGCATAGTACCCCCCCCATTCTGGTGCTGACCACCCGGCGCCCACTTAGTGCTACTCTTTTCCAGAGAGGCGGCCTGAGGTGTTGGGGGGGCTGCTTGGGTACTGTGGTCCCTTCTGCCACTGACTAGTTTTATGATCCTCAACAAGTCACCTTACTCTGCTAAGCCTTCAGTTGTCTCATCTGTGAAATGGGGATTGCAACAGTAAAGGGTTGTTATGGGGTTTTAAAAAAATAATGTATGTAAGCAGCTTAGCATAACGCCTGGCGTGGGGCAAATGCTCCCAACTGTCAGCCATTATTATGGTGATTATTATTAATCCCCTTGGGCAGCGTTTCTCAACTTTAAAGAATTCCAGGCTCCCTTGTGATAAACATACAGACCTCAAGCTCCTCCCTTTAATGGTACAGGATTAAAATGTCAAAGAAATAAAAGTCTAGGCCAAAAACAAATCAAAGTGCTTATTATATGGAATATGCTTTTTCAAACGAAAGAGCACCCCCCCACACACAACTGAGGCTCACTGTGGGGGGCTGGAGATAAGAATAGTTTGGGCTGGATTTTGTGGGGCCTTCAGGCCAAGCAGAGAGAGGCCCTCCTGGCAAGGGCCTGGGGACAGAGGACAGCAGAGGGCCTGGTGCCCAGGGCAGCTCCCTTCTGGTGAGCGCCTCTTTCCCCTTCCCCTCAGTGGCCTCTGGATCCCAGCCCAGCCTCCCAGCTATGACTTTGAGGGTACAGAGAGAGTTCTTTAGAACACAAATGCCTTTGGACCCTCCTGATCCCACCGGAGGTCAGTTCTCATGCTAATGCAGAGAATTTGGGAGAAGAATTTGCCCTGGTAGGAAATCCACCCCAAGAATGGGCCCTGGGGACAGGGACAGGGTCTCTGAGGTCCTTTCCAGCCTGGCCTCCTAGGACCCAGCACTGGGTTCCAGCCCCACACCCTGCAGTCCTGGTAATGTCTTCCTGGTGGGCTGGGTAGGTCCACAGCTCCAAGCACACTTGACAAAATGAAGCCCCTTAAACCTAAGCAGGCAGGCAACACCTGGTATCGGGGATCTCTCCATGCCCAGCACAACCTCTTCTCTGCTCGATTCTGGTTTCCGCCAGAGCTGCAGTGCACGGTTCTGGGTAAGCTAGGGTTCACCTTGTCGCAGAAGTGTCCCTCCTCAAGCTCACCCCTGAGTTTACTTTCTGGCTCAGGGCCTTGTCCAATGCTGGGAAGCCTGTTTGGCCCATGAACAAAAGCAGGCTAAAAACACAGGCGAGCTAACACCCCATAACACCCCTCAGCCAACGGGGGACGGGAGCCCACAAGTAACTGGACAGTTCTGGAGATGATCTGTGTGCTTCTCAGAGGTCAAGGCATAGGGACCTTGAGGCTACTCCATATGTTGGCTGGCCCCCTTTCCTTGCTTGCTGTCCTGTACCATCAAGCTTTCTGTTCTTGGAGAAAACCTTTATCAAGACAGTGAGCAACCCAGAAGAAATTTCTTGATGGAAGACTCCTTCTTTCGCTGGCTCTGACCCTGATTCCTGGGGCTTCTTGTCCAACAAAACCCCATCTTAGCTTCCAAGGGATCTCTGAGGTGTGTGCGAAGCTCTGCAGAGGAGAGTCATTCCGGGAATTATTTCCTGAAATTAAACTCCTTGGTCCCTGAGGGAAGGAAGGAATGGGGCCCAGGGATGCTGGGGTGGGGTGGGAAGTTGTTGGGGGTTTGATGGGAAAGCCATTTTGCCTTAATTGCATTGTGCACATTAAACCAACAACTACGGGAGCAAAGGCGGGGGCGTGGGAGGAGGCAGAGTGGAAAAATGGCTGGAATGAGCTGGCAGGGGGAGGGGGTGGGTCTGAGGATTCGGGGGCATAAGGGATTGGGGTTTAGGGATCCCTTGGCCAGGCAAGGACATCCCACCCACCCCCGCTTACCAACTGGAGTGTTGAGAAGGTAGTAGGTAGATGGTAGGGGCTGGACTGTGTTGAATTGACCTTCTACTAAGGCCAGGCACTGTATCAGGTGCCGTGCCGGATGCCACTCTCTCATAAGCTGCTTCATATGCACCACCAGATGTAACTCCTGCAGCAAGCCTGTGAGGTGAGCACTATTGTTGTTCTAATTTCCCATGAGACAACTGCACAGAGAGGCAAGTAACCTGCCCAAGGTCGCACAACCCCACCCACTCCAGCTGGGGATGGAGCCCGATCTCTACAGACGGAGCCCCATCTCTACAATTGGAGGGAAATGGAGGCCAGACCCGTGATGAGGGACAGAGAAGCCATTTTGGAGAAGCCCTGGGCCCTTGATGCCCATGGGTGGAGGCTAGAGAGCTCTAATAGGATCCGAGGCATCAGGAGGGCTTCCTGGGAGAAGAGAGGAGGGACCATGATGGGCCACTTTCCCTCTCTGAAACCAGGATGTCTAATCTGGAAAACAGGTAGTGGGGTATCCCTCTGCTCCCTCCTTCTAGCGGTCCCTGGGAGGATCTGGGGGCTCCATGCTGTAGGGCGGGGGGACCTCCGAAGGTGCACTGGAGGATGATGAAAATTCTCTCTGGGAAGGGCTCAGGCTAGCAGGAAGCCAGAGAGGGAAAGGTCACTGTCTGGGGGAGCACAGGAGGGTAACTCTCTCTGTTAGACCCGCCCAGGACTCCTGGGGAGGAGCTCTTGGGACCAGAAGTCAAATGGGCAAGGCTCTCAGTTGGCAGGGCTGGTGAATCAGTCGGACGACATGGCCCTCCCCACCATGCCCATGGCAGGTCAGCCACTGCCCTCACTGAGGCCTCAGACTCTGGGCAGCTCTGCCCCAACCTGGCCATCCTACCGGCTGGATGCTTGCACGGTGTGCCCGCCAGGGCCTGTCTTCCAAGGTCCAGAGCTTGACCACTGGAAGAGCCCCTTCTGGATCTCAAGCCTCCAGCCAAACTCCCAATGTCCCCTCATCAGCATTTCACATGACCTAAGTGTCCCAAATCCTTACTGAGTAGGCCACGATCTGAGCGTAGCTCCCAGGAGTCCAGCGTCAATGATCAGCTTGACAAATGGCAGTGAATGAGACCTCCGTCAGGGCCCTAGTGTGCGACCCGGTCTGCAGGGAGTCTGTGACCAGGGTCAGGGCTCCCTGTGCGACCATGTTCAGAGTTCAGCCTGGGGCTGCTGTCAGAAGTGCATGTTTCCAGGAACTGACTTTCCTTGAAGCCAGGTTCCAGGGGCTCAGGGACAGCCTGCTGGGAGCAGCAGCAGGTCATCCTTAAGGGAAGGGGCTGCGGAGTCCAGATCCTGGGAACAGCCCAGTGCCAGGCTGGGTGCGGATCCTGGCTCACCACTGGCCATCTCTCACCCTGGGGAGCGTCCTGAGCCCCTAACCTGCAGTGACTCTGGCAGCGAGTTTGGGCCATGTGCCTCGTGGGCTGGGAAGGGTGAATGAGATGACAAGCAGCGAGCTTGAGGCTGACACACAGTGAGTGTCAGGAAACATTAGCCTCTGCTATACACACACCTGCCCCTGCGTGTCCTCGGGGTTCTGCAGGCTCTGGGGCTCGCCGCTTTATAGCTGGCCCCAACACTGCCCTCCTGATTCAGAGGAGGCTCAGAGAGTCAAAGGGACCAGGCTCCCTGCTCCTTCATGGCCAAGAGAGCCCTTGGGTCCCCGGGGAATTTAGCTGGAGGCAGGATGGCTTGGGGTAGAAAAGGTTTGGGGAGAGGAGTCCCACCCCTTTGACAACCCGTGACTTTTCTCAGAGGTCTCTGGTACTCTGCTTGGCTGCTGCCTGGGTTCTCTGGGGGGACAGACCAGCCCTGCAGTCCTGGACTTTCAGTCCCAGATTTGAGGTGAGGACCGCAGTCTTCTAGACGGCAGCGTGCTGAGCTCCCTCCTGTCTGCCCTGTCTCACCTGTTGCCCTCTCCCTCCCAACAGCCCCGTGGCCCACTTCTCAGCCCCTCCATCACAACGCTTCAGGGAATTTTGGCTTCCTCTTTCCTCCTCTCTCCTCCATTTGGATGTCTTCGAAGATGACAAAATTCCAATCACCAGCCAGCCTTCCCTGCCCCGTCCAACAAAACTGATCATCTGTTCTCCATTTTCCAAGAGGGGGAAAAGGAGACAAATGCACTGAATGGCAATGGGGCTGTAAGGGTGAGACAGATGGGTTGGCAAGGCAATGCTGTGAGAGGCAGGAACGGGCTGGGGCTGGGGTGCTCCTTTGGGACCCTGGCCACTGATCTCTGATTGGAGAGGAGCCGTCCTGCCAGAAACAAAGGATAAACTCAGGAACCTTGGATCCCCCCACTTCCTGTCCTAGGACCCCAGTCTTACCAGGGAGGCATCGTGGATTCCAATCCAGACTACTGGGGAGCAACCCTGGCTGGTGCTGTATCTTCCAGGCTGAGTGGCCTTTGGCAAGTTACTTAACCTCCCCGTGCTCTGGTTTCCTTATCTATAAAGTGGGCTGTTGCTAGGAATAAATGAGCACTGGGCACAGGACCTAGAACACGGTAAGTTCCACATTATTGTCAGCTATTACTTTCCACACTAGTAGACCCTAGACATTTTTTTTAAAGATGTTATTTATTTATTTATTTATTTATTTATTTATTTATTTATTTGAGAAAAAGAGAGAGTGCGTGTGCATGAGCTGGAGGGAGGGGCAGAAGGAGAGGGAGAAGCAGACTCCCCGCTGAGCACGGAGCCTGAGACACACCGGGCTCCATCGCAGGACCCCAAGATCATGCCCTGAGCCGAAAGCAGATGCTTAACCTACTGAACCACCCAGGCGCCCCAACCCCAAACATTTTTGACAGCTCACTTCTTTTTTTTTAAAGATTGATTGATTGATTGATTGATTGGACAGAGAGAGACACAGCGAGAGAGGGAACCACAAGCAGGGGGAGTGGGAGAGGGAGAAGCAGGCTTCCCTCTGAGCAGGGAGCCGGACGTGGGGCTCGATCCCAGGACCCTGGGATCATGACCTGAGCCGAAGGCAGACGCTTAACGACTGAGCCACCCAGGTGCCGCTGACAGCTCACTTCTATCAGTAAAAACTTGAAGGACCTCTCTAATATATAGCGATATTAATTCATTTGTAAATTATATGTATATGCTTCTGTGCTAATACACTCTGTATATTATAAACATATACAAAACAGTAATTTTAAAAGGGTAAGTTAGAAAACCAAATGTCAGTAGAAGCTCTAATACTTTCTTCCCACATGCCAGTGGCTTCTTCTATGCCCCCACGGGGGCAGGCATGGTACTTTGGAGACCACTTCATGCACTAGCAGCCTGCGTAAATTGTACCGATTTGGGCAGCTTCAGAAAAGCTGGTGCCAGGCTGACATGCGAGGAGAAGCTCCGGGGCCCCCACGTGGGAGCCAGAGAGTGCTAATGTGGGTGATTAAATCATTTGCAATAATCCATTTGGAACCGCAGCCGTGTCTAACATGGGGACTGATGACTGCTTCACAAATAGAAAGGTGGCCAGGGAGGCAGTTGGCGGGACGTATTGCAAGGGCACAGGGTAGGCACGTGCAGACTCACCCTTGCCACATACTCAGTGTCCCTGCTGCAGCGAACCCACCAGGCTCTGTGCCGGCCCGGTGCAATGGTTCAGTGTGCCCCTTTCCTGCCCGAGGGCACCTTTCCTCTTCTGCCCCTGAACCAGCCCCACCTCTTCCAGGAAGCCCTCCATCCTGGTCTTTTTTCCCCCTTAATCTCCCCTTGGAACAAGTCCTCTTAGGCCTCCCTCTCTTCCTCTCTCCCTCTGTTTCTGTCATCAGATAGCGGCTGTGCGCCCAGCCTGGCGATGGTCTGTGTCTGCCATGCAAAGCACACTTGTTGATTTTGCTCTCCTTGCATCAGCTCCTGCTTCTTCTGGAAACCACACCATCTTTTCCTTTTCCAAAACCTCCCTTCTTTCAGTATATGAGGTCTGGGTGGGGTTGACCTCATCCCCATGGTTCTAAGAATGGGTACATCACCCAGGCCTAGCCAGAGTCACTGTGGTGGTCATGTGATCCATCCCAGGCCAATGAAATCCTGCTCTGGGACGTTCGCTGGAACATTCATTGAAATAGAAGGGTCCTCCACTACAATTGCTAAGCTAATGGAATATAAACTGGGGACTGCTGAGGACGACAAGGGAGTTGGCAGAGAAAAGCATATGGACTCCTGATGACCTCAGGTGAGCCCCTGATTCAACTACCCCTGAAACTTATTCCTTTATGTGAGCTGGTAAATTCCTTTTTCCATGCCTAAGCATGGAAAACCTTTCTAAGTTTTTGTTTTTTTTTTTTAAATAAGATTTTATTTATTTATTTGAGAGAGAGAGAAAGAGCACGAGAGGGGGTGGAGGGGCAGAGGGAGAAAGAGAAGCAGATTCCCCCGCTGAGCAGGGAACCCAGCATGGGGCTCGATCCCAGGACCCCGGGATCATGACCTGAGCTGAAGACAGACACTTCACTGACTGAGCCACCCAGGCACCCCTGTTTTTGTTTTTTTAAATCAAATGTACCTGACAGTTGTGACCAAAACGTTCACAACCTCCTGTGATAATTGTAATATTCTCCTAGCTGCTCTCCCTGCTTCTACCCCTGCCTGCACCAGCCTGCTCAGCACCCTGTGTCCTCACTGTGGCCCCTACGGCCCTCGAAGACCTCTCTCCCCTTACCAACCGGACAGCCCCTCCTGGCCCTTTCCTCTTCCTTCATTCTGTCCCAGTGAAACCAGCCTCCTTGCTGCTTCTTGATAAATGCTTTGTGCACCGAGGCATCTAACACACGGCAGGTGCTCAGTAAACAGTAGCTGGATGTACTGTCCTGTGAGGCTGAGCCCTGTCTCTCTCTGGCCTAGACCCCCAGGAGAGGGGCTAAGGGCTCCTTCTCCTCCATCTCTCCCACTGGTCAACTCATCAAGTTAATGGCTGGCTTCCTTCCAACCTGCATTCTTTTTCACAACCCCTATCACACTGATAATTACTTGTGTGTGCCCGGTGGGAGGTGTCTATCCTCCCCATCACCTAGCCCCTGCCTGATACATCCCAAGTGCTCAAAACAAGTTAATGAGGCTCCAAACAGCACTGGCCAAGGCAGCCCCTTCCAAGGTATCCCAATCAGTTTTGAAAGAGCAGGCAGTTAGTTGGCTTCTAATTACCAGCCTCGCTGTGGACATCCTCAGAAGATGCCTCTTTCCTAATTAAAACAGCAGGGTGGATTGTAGGCTCTGGGCAGCATCCTGTTCCTCTCCTGGTAGGAGCCAGAGGCAGGCAAAGGTGTTTCATTAGAAAAAAGCTGGGGAAGGGGGCTGGTCATGGTGCCCACCACCTCCTAGAAGAATTATTTGGAGGCCGGCAATTTAGACGCACGATGAAACAGCAACGGAAGAATGAAACAATGAAGTCCCCGATCTGTCTCCCCATCTCAGGCCCTGGCTACTCCTCCTCCGGCCAACTCCCTCCAGCATAGCCGGAGACTCCAGCTAAGAGGCAGCTCGGCAGGCGCCTGCTCAAGCGACCTTTGGCTTCCTACCCTCGCCGGGCAGGGAGGTGGTGGCTCAGGGATGCGCCTGGGACTGTGGGGAGCCCTGTCCCTCCTGGAAGAGATGACATCTTGACCCAGATCAGCCAAACTCAAGGTTTGGGGGTTTATTTGGCTTGTTGCAGTTGCCCGCTGTGACATGGCTCACTTCTTACATTCCTGTAGCCATTCTCCCCCTTTTTTTCTCAATAATAGAACCTCAGTTTTATTCCAGGTAGCAAGATACCCAGTTAAAAGACTTCCCAGCCTCTCTTGCAGCTAGAGGTCACCAGTGATATATAAACAGAAATTGTAGGGTGGACTTTCAAGAATATTCCTTAAGAGGAAGGTAGACAGATGACACATAGCCCTTTTACCCTGTTTCCCTGATTTCTGCTTCTTGCCTGGAATATGGATGTGTATTGGGGTGCAAGCAGCCATTTTGGGCCCTTGAGGATCAATGCTATATGCTATGGATGGTGTGTCAAAATATAGAAGGAACCCAGATTCCTGGTAATCATGAAGCTGCCACACCAACTCGATCTGCTTAAATCCAATCTTCTTTTTTGAGAGAGAATAAATGTCTAATTTGGTTAAATCATTGTTTCTGTTACCAGCGGCTGAAAGCAAATCCTAACTAACGCACAGGCCCCTTTGAGAATGTGACAAAAATGGCACTCTGTTCTATAGGCGCACACACCTGCAAGTAGGCACAGGTATTCTGTGCGGTTTTGCACTATTTTGCACACAATTTCTGCGGGAAAGAAGCAATCACGGATATTCTCTAAGTAAGGAGTTCAACCATCTCCTTGGTCCACCACCTCAAACTTTACTGTGGTTCACTGTTTCTGGGGCCTTGGGGTGCAAACCCATGATCTGGCATCTAGAATTGGCATTATTGACAGCCTTTTTGCTTCTAGTTCTGGTAGATCAAATTTCTGCATCATTGAGTAGAAGAGAACCTAGGACCCACCCTCGCCAAGTCCTAGGGGAAATCAGACTTACACAACATGGTTTATTACCAATGCAGACAGGAGAAAATCTGGGTCCACGGAGGGCCATCACCCAGAGGTGCTCTAGATCTCAGAGGAGGTGGTGGCCTCTGGGAATTAGAGGCAGTTTCTTGGAGGAAGAGGGAACCCTGGAACTGGAAAGCCCAAATGAGGCAGCAAGCCTCGAGAAGGAGAGATACAAAGGGGAGAGAGGCCCCCGCAAAGGCAGATGCCAATTAACACTTAGTGCTGAGGGGACTTTGACCTCTGTGACTGCAGGGAACTGAGCAGGAGGAAGGCCCTTACCTGAAAGTACAGATGTCAAGGTCACACCGGGTCCTGGAGGGAGACTGAGGAGTGTGAGCTCACAATCTCTCTGCCTCTGAGCATCAGGGAGAATCTCGCCCTTGGGCCTGGCTGGTGGGACCTGGGGCCGGAGATCTTCTGGGCCATTCTGGATACTGGATAGTTCTCCATACTTCGTGCCCTGTACCCAGGGCCTCTCTGTGGCCTCTCAGAAAGCTGACGGACCTGGTCCCAATTCTTTGCCCACCCCGCTTGCTGTCAGTGCCTCTGGAGCAGGGCAGCCGGGGACCTGAGGAAGCAACCATGCATGACCTGGACCACCCTGACCTTTACCTCCGGGCCTGGCTCTGTCACCGGTGCCTTTGCACACTTGTCTTCCACCCACAGACACCCCCCCCCCGCCCCGGGGCTCTCCAGTGCAACTTTGGCCAGCTCAGAGCCCTCCTCCCATGGCTCACTGCTCTGAAAAGTCCTCCCCCCCTCAGTTGCTTTCCCTCCTCCACGCCGCCGCCCCTCCAGCCCCTGGGTGATAGAGGTCAGAGAGACATAAACAACCCACGGTTTCCAATTAATTTTTAATTGCAACCTGAAATTCTTAATTGCAGCCGGAACGCTCTTGTGGGTAGAAGGGTGATGGTGGAGGTGGGGGTGACCCCGTTCGAGATGCTGGCCCCCCGCTGGACCGCGCACAGAGCCAGCCCAGCAGGGGGCCACGGGGCAGCGGGAGCTTGGTGGGACACTCTGGCCAGTCACCCCAGAAGGCCAGGGCAAGGCGGTTACACTTCCGGCCTTGGGCCTGCCCCCCCTCAGCAGCAGGAGGCCTGCGCTTTGGCCTGGCCTCTGGGGACGGCTGCCTGAGATTTGTTACGGCCACAGAGGGTCCTGACCGGATAGTGCGGCAGGCTCCACTACTGGAGTGAGAGCCCTCTACTGGAGCAGGGTCCAGAGATGGAGGCAGCTTCCTGTGGTGGCAGGCCTGGGGTGGTGGTGGTGTGGGGGGGGGGGGTTCCCAGGGAGCCCCCAGCCCTGCACAGGCGGCATAGGTGACTGAGGAGCCCTGGAGGTCGGAGCCCAGGCCATACTCACTTGGGGGGTTATAGGCAGGGCAAGTTGGAAGTGGGATGACCAACTCTCCTGGTTTGCCTGAGACCCATGGGTTTCCTGGTACATGGGATTTTTGGTGCTAAAACTGGGACATTCTCCGGCAAATGGGGTGGTGGGGAGTTAGTCACCCTGGTTGGAAGCAATTAGTCCCTTTGACACAACTAGCTTTGGAGAGTGCACAGCTACCCTCAAGCTCTTCCTGGGTGGTAAGGCCTCCTAACTATAGGAGGGAGGGGCTCCCTCTTCTCCTCCCACTTCCAGCCCCTTGACCTTTAGGGGCCAACACTGTGACATACAGGGTCTGTTGGTGCCACCGGGATCCTTAGCTAAATACACTCATGCCTTCTGCCTGGCCAACCATACCTCACCCACATAGTATGTGAGACAGACATCAGGCAGCTGGTTATTTGATCTGGCAGAAGGCATGTGCCTGGTCTGAGCCTCAGTTTCCCCATCTGCCTTCCTCCTCAGTGGCCCGGACCAGGTAGGGTTATGGCTGGGAGGGGCCAGGAACAGACAGAGCCTCTGGCAGCCCAACAGGCGGGAGACCTCAGAATGTGGAAGGGACCGGCCCCGCCTGTTGCAGAAGCAGCAGAGCCAGCAGGGGTCCGCCTGCCCCTCCCGGGCTGCATTTGCAAGCTCTCCAGGGAAGGCAGCTGCCTCTCCATAGGAGCCATTACCTGACACCTGACAGCTAATGACAACAGAGAGCCGGCAAGTCGGCTTCCCTCCCCAGGCTGGCAGGCACGCCTGCTAGGTGATGCTTGGGGCTGCCCGCAGGGGTGTGAGCTGGGCGGGGTTGGGGGCAGAGACTGGCTGCAGTGGGGCAGGGGCTTGGGGGCTGGGAGGATTCTGAGAATATGGGTTTTTCTGGGAATTTGGGGAAGGGTCCCTTGGGCAAGTTCTGCCTGGTAACCCAACTCTGGCTCCCTTTCAGTCACTCATTCATTCATTCACTCACTCATTCATTCAACAGAGGCCTCCTGAGCAGCCACCCCCTGCAGGCCCCATTCTGGTCCCTGGGGGCGGGGGGGGTCTGAGGAAGGAAACAGACCAAAGCCAGAATACCTGTCCTCAGAGCTTCTCCAAGTAAAAGTTTCCCCTGTAGCATGGTTCCCAGATACCCCACCCCTGGCCAGGCCCCCTCTCTAGAGCACCCCCAACTTCTCCTTCTCCGGTCCAGGTCCACAGCGGGGCAGATGCAGCGGCCTGGGGCCCAACCCAGCCAAGGGACGGAAGGGCTTTGGAGCCTGAGGAGAAAGACAGGGCCTGCCTACCCCTTGATGTCATTCCCTCAAATCTCCTTGGCCCTGAATGAGTCCCAGTATAGCCAAAGCTACTCCACCCTCGGCTGTAGCCCCTACCCCCGGGCTTACAAGGCACCCAACTACCCAGGAGCCTCTCTGGGATGCTCCAAGCTCCACATGCCATACCATCAACACTTACCTGTCCTGGTCCCTTCCCTCCAGCCTGGGAATCCATGGCCTCAAGAGGTTCCTGAAACAAGTGAACGTATGTTTGTGATGTGGCCCTCAATACACATTCTGCACCTTCACGTGCCTCTAAAGCCCTGCCCTTGAGGAGCCTGGGGGCAAGTGGAGAGAGGGGCCTAGGTCCTCACAACAGGACCATTTGAACATTAAACCTGAGTAACATGGAACCCCTATGATACGGTTAGCACTTTACATAGATTACTCTTTTACTGTTCATAAGAACGCTAGGGAGGAGATACTATCATATTCCCATTTTACAGATGGGGACACTGAGGTGTAGGGAGCTTCCCTAACTTGCCCCTGATCGTCCAACTACGGGTGGGAAGCTTGCACATAAACCCAGGGTCTCACTGCTGAACCCACGCTCCGAAGGCCCACACTGGGCCCTTCTGAGACGCAAATAGGGCAGAGCAGGGCCGGGCTATGAGCACAGTTTCCCCTTCTGCAGAAGGCCGAGTGAAGGATGAGTATGGGGAGGACCTTGTGGTTTGCTCAGAAATGAAGAGCAAGGGCGTGCTCACAAAAAGGAATAGCAGGAGTGAAGGCCAGGAAGTGAGGACTGTGGGCAGGGCCTTCCCTGAGACGGAAGAGAACGCCTGCCTGGTGGAGGTGGGGTGCTGAGGACCTACAGCCCAGTGCCTCACTGAGCTGGGCTGCCTGAGGCAAAGGGGAAATGCTGGCTCTTAAGCTGCTAAATTGGATGAAAGGTGACCTCTGCCTTGGACTGACTCTGGCCCATGAGCCTAAGAGTCTGGGAATAGTTGGGCCAGAAGGGCCTTCACAGAGCAGGTGGCCCAGTCTGCCCTGTACAGGTGGGAGATGGAAGGTCCGGGGAGGGGAGGGCAGCTCCTGGCCTCCCCACCTCCCTCTGCAGGTGTGTGGTCCTCCCAGGGGAGTGGCGGGCAGGAAAACTTGTCTGCTGTTTCCAAGCCTCTGGGAGGAACCAGCTCTGGGCTCTACTTCATCCAAGAATTCTCTCAAGGTCGGCTGCACCTGCTGACCTCTCGCTTCCCTGAGCGGCTCTTGGCCTGTCTGTTCTGATGAAGTCAACGGGATTAGGTGAAAGCAGACTTTCTCCCTCCATCCTTCCACAGGCACGCTGCTCCTCTCCCTGCCATGCTTCGAGCTCCCCAAGGGATGAGCCCAATCCAGAGCAATCAGGCTGGAGAAGAGAAGGCCACCAAGCCTGGTCTATAGGGGAAACCACAGTAGGGCCCCTCCGCCCCTATCCTGCCTGCCCTTGTCACCTGTATGGACAGAAAGACAGCTTCGGCCCCTGGAGTCAGATGACCAGGCTTTAGGTATGAGATTAGGTGCCTCTTCATCTCCATGTCTTTGTTCCCCACCCCCACCCCAAGGCCAGCCTCCTCCCAAGCCCTTAGTGGATCATCTCAAAGTCAGACGAGCCTCTGACACACTCCTCCCGGGGCTCATCCAGCTTCTCTTGCATGCCTTCAGTGACAGGCTGCTTACTCTCTGTAGCATCACTTTATTTCCTGCCTGGCCTGGTCAGAATTTGTGTCTTTTTGTTTTGTTTTGGTCAGCAGTGCCTGGTGCCGGAGGTCCTGACACCACGCCCGAAGCTGGGTGAGCAGCACAAAGGCTGAGCCACCCATCGTCGGCCACCTGGGCCTGGAACCAGCCTTTTGTTCCACTCTGGCTATTGGTTCTTTTGTCTGGGGTGGCTTTGCCTCCCCGCCTGCCCTCCCTCCCTCTGCACGAATTTTCTTCTCCTTCTCCCTCTCCCCCCACTTCCTTGTATCTAAGGATTGCATGAGTCACTTCACTTTGAGCTGCCAGATGTCGGATGCGGTTGGGCTCAGAGTGGAAGCCAATTTTTTCCCTTCACTCAAAGAGAGCTCAGGGCTGATGAAAGCCCCCAACAGTGTCATCCCGGATTTTTCAGGAGGGTGGGGTTAGCGGCCCTCTGCTAGCGCCCCTTCTCGGGTGTTCCTGCCTGCCTACCCTCCACTCCTAGCTGGGGAAGGCCACTTGTCCTTGTGCTGGCACCAGGCAGGGGGTCAGGCCGGCCCCAGGCCGTCCAGGGCCTGCTCAGTCAGCGCCTGTCATCCAGCCCCTTGGTGTTCTGGCCTGAGCGGAGCCCAGGGCTCCAGGCCCAGCCCCATGCTGCCCAGGGAATTTTCAATGGGAGCTCCATGCTGGGGCTGTGGGGAGACAGGAAAGAAGAAATAAGGCCCTCGCCTTCAAGGAATCGGCAGTCTGTTTAGGGAGACAAGATTCATACAAACAGTGGTTCACGTTTTCAGCCTGGATCGTGCTTCTGCTTCCACACACGCCCTCATTTAGCTCTCCGGTGCTTCAGCGTGGTGGCGTTCCCTTCACTCTGCAGCTGGGAGAGCACGGCTCTCAGAGGTGATGGGCTTGTCCGAGGTCCCCTGGTGGTGCTGGTGCAGCTGAGCCCCACCCCAGGTCCATCAGGCCCCAAGCCCCTCTCTGTGGCCAAGTGGGAGTTGGGGAGGCTTTCTTAGTTTGGGTTCCCTTGAAAGCAAAACTAGAGACCAGGACTTGGGTGATAGTGGTGGATTTGGGATGCGTCTAGAAGCAGGAGGGAGGGAGCGGGGTGGGTGAGAGAGGGGAATAAAGAGCATTAGCAGAGCAGCCAAGATGGGGGGGGGGCGAGTGGGCTCTATTTCCCCAGGTCCTCTGGAACCATTTGCCTGTAAGACGGAAGGCTGAAATAGTTATCCACTGGCTCCCAACCCCCCTCAGCGGGGGGTTGTCCTGGCAGGGTATTGACCCCTCCGCCCTCCTGGTTCACAAGCCCTATGGGCCCCGGTGGCACCAGAAACAAAGTGGGAAGACTGGCGGCAGGTGTTCGAGGTGGGTGCTGAGTTTGCATAGAACAGTCGCCCCCCCACCCCCCTCCCCAAAGGGCGGCGGAGCCAGAACGGGCTTCTGCTGCAGGGGATTATGTGCATTCGGTTATGGGCAATACACAAGGTCCTGCTCAGCGACCTGAGGGCAAGCTTTATTGGGCAGCTCCTGGCGCGTGCCTAGCCGGGTGCCCTGAGTGCATGGAGAGAGAAGAAAAGACAGCAGGAGGGAAGAAAAGACATCTCCATACTCCTAATTCACTTCACTATGGCCAGCAGGAATTGCCTAAAGGTCCTCCCATCCTGCTGGCTGGCTGGCTCCTTGAGGCCGAGGGACGGTCTGATCTGCCTGTCCTCAGCTTCCACACAAGGCGCTGCCCACAGTGCTGGCGTCCCAGCCTCTGCCCTGGACTGTGGGTCTCCGGGCTCATCTCAGATGGTGCTGGGCCTTCAGTGGAGCGAGAAATGAAGGGAGAGCCTCCCCTCCCTAACTGACTAGGGCCTCCGACTCATAAAACCCGGGGTTCTCTCTCCCGTCCGCCCCCCCCCCCGCCCTCCCTCTTCCACTTGATTACTTATCTCTGGAATGGAGTGGTTTCACCTGCCAAGTGTCTGGGGGAAAATATCCCGTGTAAGAAAGACACATTCCTTCCATAAACTTGTACTGGGTTTTTGATTGTCTCCCATGAAGGAAGAGATGGATCTTCTAGTTTGTGTTTACGACTCTGTAGCTGGAAAAAAAAAATCAATTATCTCGCTCTATATTTTTTTTTGGCCAAACTTCCCCCTGGCAGCCTTTCGGCTGGGCCAACAGGCTGATGCCCAGAGCTCAGGGCTGGAGGTTCCTCGGCTGTGTGCAGGCAACCGGGAGGAGCCAACAGCCTGAAGCTGGCTGTGGGCCTGGTGTAGACTGGCACAGGAGGGGACCTCTCATCTCTGCTCGCCTCCCAAGCCAAGTCGGCTCCAGAAGGCAGGGGCTGGCTGACAGAATGTGGCAGTGCTCCAGGCAGAGGGAAGGTTGGCCAGAAGGGAAACAGAGGCCTCCTCCACCAGGCCCAGTGCAGCTTCTGAAGGGGGCCATAGGGACCTCTCCCCTGTCAGCCAGACACAGAAGCTGCTGCCACCTCCTACATGAAGCCTTCCTAACTGCACAGAATAAACAGAACCCTTCGATCACTTAGTTTCCTTGCTGGAACCTCTGTCCAGATGGCTTTGTGTGTGTTGTGGGGTCATTTGGAGTCATGGTTGCCTGGTGGTTTGGAACAGAGCACCCCCATCAGAACATTCTGGTTCAGATTCTATCTCCTCCCTTCCTCACTGTCTGACCTTTGGCAAGTGACTTAACCTTTCAGAGTCTCAATTTCTTCAACTGCCAAATGAGGAGTCTTTTAAGGATTAAATGAGACCACCCCCTACCCCGCAACTGTCCTGCTTTATTTTTCTCCATAGCACTTGCCACCATGTAACATCCTATCATGAAGGTTGCTCATGAGCCTGGGAGCCCTTTGGGGGCAGGGACCATGTCTTGCCATCCCAGGGTCCCAGGGTCCCCAGTGCCCTTGTTCATAATGGGCCTTCTCGGGATCTGAAGCGGCCAGAATCTTTCTTCGAGATGCCAGAGAATTGATGCCTTAGGCTTATGTCTGGCAGACATAGCTTGATTTCTGGAAAGTGACTGTGGGCCAGACCCAACCCCGTTGAGCCTCACTTTTGACATCTGTAGAATGAGCGTGAGTGGAGATCGTGACTAGAAGAGAGATTTTGGGCCAGAGGTGCCCTCCGGCAGCCCCTTGAGGATACCTCTACCTTTCCTTAGACCTTTTCTCACCTTGTATTTTGTCTGATCCTTGTGACAGATTTGTGAGAAAGCTACCAGGAGCTATGATGTTCACTTTAGAGATGAAGTAACTGAGGCTAAGAGACAAAAACTACCCCAGGAGGTCCCCTGGCAGCCTGGGGCGAGAAAGACCAGGACTCAGGCCCGCGGGGTCAGCCAGGCACCAGCTCGGGGAGGGGGGTGTCTCAAGGGCTGTAGCAGAGCTGGGGGGGTGCTGGACCTGCTGCCCGCCTCCCTGCTGGCCCCCCGCTCAGGGCGTGCTGTCTCTTCCCCTCTGCTTTTTAATTGCTTGGAAACAGAGCTGACGGCAGTAGGAACAGCTCAGCCGCTGCTGGTCTCATGACTGGATGCTTTTGTTTGTTCACAGAATCATATTTTTACACTCTAGCTTCTGCTAATTTATGCCATAGCCTGAGCTCTCCCTTGCTGAAGATCAAGTCTTGGGGAGGGGGGAGTCAATTCCTGGGTTGATTTAGTCATCTTGGAGCCTATCAGAAGCCAAGCAGGGGACAAATTAACAACAACAAAAAGTAATAATAGCCAGGCTCAGTGTTTATTTTCTGGCGGTACCCTCCTCCATGGGCCCGCCATGCTCCCTTAGCACGTCCACTGAGGGAAGCTTCGCTGGGAAAATTAAACAGCTCCTTATTTAAGATGGAGCAATTAACCTGTGCCGGTTGGTGCTCAGCACCTATGGGGGCTCATCCCAGCTCCGCTCCAAGGGGAGAGGAGGTGGGGAAGCCATTTCACACAGCCTGTTCCATCTCTCTGTGTGAAATGAAGTTTAGGTACAGAGCTGAAACATCCTGTAGGAGATTGGGCTCACTTGGGAGCAATCAGGGAGGGCTTCCTGCAGGAAAGGCTCTTTGGATCTCAGAATGGGAGGGGGGAGTCTGACTCTGACCCATAATAGGCCAAAGGTAGAAATGGATGCGGGGCTGCTGTGAAAGGTAGAGAAGCCCAGTGAGTGTGCTGGGGACCCATTTTGGAAGCCTACATTGTTGCCTAATCTCTCTTGAGATGGACTCTGCCCTGGCAAGTAAAGTTTGAGAAAAAAACATTTGTATCTACTGCAAATAAACCAGGGTGGGAGCTGATGAGAGGGTGTGGGAGGAGACCCCAGCTCCAGAAAGCCCCTGCACAGGAGGGAATGGTCTCTTAATTAGTAACTGAAACAGGAAGGGCCTGAGGAAGGCCCACAAAGTTCAAGGTCATGCATACCAGGTCATGAGAGCAGGGAGAAGAGGCAGAGGAGGCAAGGGGAGAGGGAACCAGCCCTATACTCGGTGCTGCAGGTGGTAGGTGTTCCACACAGGTTAGTTCTCGGCTCTCCCTTTATTTCTTGCGGCATATACGGTTGCCTTGTCACGCCCTGTGCCCACCAGGGCTGCTCGTTCTGGTGGGCACAAATCTGGATTGCATCCACCCAGCCACCCATCCTCCCCCCCACAGTGTCCCATCCATCGTTCACCTCTTCCCTCAACCGCCCATCCATCTCCCCCAACACTTCACCACCATCCATCCACCCCTCCTCCCACATCCAGCTACCCACTCAGCCAGCTAGCCAGGCAACAGAAAGGCTGACGGGGAAGCACAGCACAGAGGCTCCTCGCCAGCATCCCGTCTGGCTGCCTGGTGGCCTTACCTTGTGAAGGTACGAAGGACCCGGCCACCAGCCTGGGGGCCGAAGCAGGAATCTGCTTTGGTAAGCTGGGTACGGGGAGATTCATCAATCTGTGACAGACTCCCATTTACCAAGCTCGCAGGGACTGATACTTATAGACACACCCTGATGCCAATTTATTGATTTATAATAAGAAATGCTACTCAGGTGGAGCAGATGTTTGCCTTGGCAGAACGGAGCCTCTCCCAGTAGGCAAGCTACATGGGAAGTCAAATTATCATCAAAAATGCTGGGTTAGTAATTCACAATAAGACACAGAACTTCTGAGGGGTCTGGGTACTTGCATACTCCCGGTCTGTCTTCTCTCACTAAAAGCAAGTGACAAGAGAAGATCATCCTCAGAAGACCCCTCAGTGAATCTGAATTAGAGAGGTGGGGCGGGGCGGGGGAGGTTGGCCTGATGCACCTGCCCCACCCTGGGATCTGATCTGTCTCAGGAACCCTCTACCCCAGGGAGCAGCAAACTATGGCCCGTGGGCCTAAACCAGCCCACTGACAGTTCTGGTACAGCCTGCGAGCTAAGAATGGTTTTTATGTCTCTAAATGATTGAGACAGAAGCAAAAGAAGAATAATACTTTGTGACATGAAAATTATATGAAATTCATATATTAGCATCCTGACTAAAGTTGTAATGACACATAGCCCATCCATTCACTTCCTGTTATCTTGGGCCCACGTCCGTGTTAGAAGCACAGATCTGAGAAGTTAAAACAGAGACGGTGCACCTGCAAAGCCTGTCTACTATGTGGCCCTTTACAGAAAATTTGGTGGACTGCTGTTCTCAGCCAGTCCTCGCTCTCCTATGCCCTTTTTCTCTTTACCGAATTACTTGTCCCCCCCACCCCAGCCCTGTTTATGAGGATGTTCAGAGATCATCTGGATCATGGAAGCTGTCCAAGTGGACCGGTAACGAATTTTCAGGCGCTCTTTTGGTTCCTGCGTGCACGTTGGCACACCATCACACTGCGTGGGGATGTTGTCCGCCTAGCCCCCAGCAGGTGCATCAGCACCTCAGTGCACTTGCTTTCATCTTTCCCTTCACCACCCGTTCACCCATTCACCCCCCAGCCTGCCATCCATCATCCCTTCATTTGCCTAAGCCAGCCTCCTTAGTCTGCCCATGGTGGCACCCACCTTTCCATCTCTGGAACATCCAACCAACCATCCACTTAGTCTCTGGTCTAATCAGGGAGGGTGTGGTGCGTGCACGTGTATGTGCATGTGCGTGTATGTGTGTGTGTGTGTGTGTGTGTGTGTGTGTATTGAGTGACTTAACACACTCCTATGTTTGAGACTTTAATCAGAGGTTAGAGGCCGGTGAGCAGGTCAAAGTCCCTGCAGATTGGGGCTCAGGTATCCTGAATAGGGCTAATTGTCTCCAGTGAGAATTTTCTCTAATTGAGAACAAACAGCACGCCGTGACCCTGTGGCCTTGCTCTGCTTCGAGGCTGTGAAGTCTCGTCTGGAGTTCTTAGAGGCAGTTGTGTGGGAGAGAGAGGAAAGGAAAAGAGAAGGTGAGGGAGGGGAAGGGAAGAGGGAGCCAGGGGAGGGGGGTGGAGGAGAGAGATGTGCACCCTGTGGGAAGCATTCACAATGGGGCCCATTGATTTCCTTCTCCCAGGGCTCCTTTGTCCAGGCCCCGGGTGGCGTGGGCAGGCTCAGTCTGGCGGCGCCCAGGGCTGGTGTGGGCACAGCTGGGCGCTCAGGCAGCCAGGGCCCAGGGCACTACCTCCCACGGTCCTGCTGCGCAGCTGGGGACTTGGGTTTCTGGCTCCCCCGGAAGGGTTGGGGAGGATCTGTGCAGGATTCAGCTGAGCTTTAGGGACCCTCAGAATGACAGGCCCCTCCGAGGTGGGAGAAGGGGGGCTGTCTGCAGTCCGCGCCGCCAGTCCCGCAGTCCCCGGAGGCTAGCTCCGATCGGGCTCAGCTGGCTCCTGTTGGCCTCAGACACCAGACTGGGGGCTGGGGAGTGCAGACCACACAGGACTGCCTGGGAAGAGTGGCAACTGAACCCCAGCGTCTGAGACGCCAGTTTCGGTCACTGTCTCCTGCTCCAAACTGCCAGGAGAAAATGTGCCTGCCTTGCTTTGCCAGGTTTCCAGAGGCCATGGGCAGAAGGCCATAATGAAACCAACAAAGCAGAGAGAATAATCTTGAAAACAAGATGTCGACTCAAAGGCACAGTTATTGCCTTTCCGGCTACTGGCATAGACCTTTAAAGCTGGAAGCCCCTGCCTTTGCATTTTATGGAGGGAGAAGCCAAGGCCTCGGGTCACAAAGAGCTAGGTGGCATGGCCCGTACGGGCCTCGGGACCTCGAGGCCAGAGCTTCGTCTCTGTGGGAGGCGGCATAACGTAGCAGTGAAAACCTTAGGCTCTGATGTCAGAAAGACAAGCTTCGATGTCCACCTCCTTTCCTGGACAGGATGAGTCTCAAATGCCTTTATAAAATGAGAATGCTAAAAGGGGAACTGAGCTCATAGGTCGTTTGCAGAATAAAAGAGGCTCTCCTTATAAAGTGCCTGGCACATAGTAGGTGGACAATATGCATTAACTTTTTTAAAATCGCTCCTGTGCCTTAGACCTTGGGCTTAGAGAACGAACAAAATCCTTGTTGCAAAGAGTCCCTGGTTTGGTGGGGGAAAGGTACAGACACACCATTCAGAGGAATCAGGACAACTCGGCTCAAGACGTGGGTGTGGGGGGCGGGACGAGGGAAAGGGAATCGGTGGGCTTCTGGCAGGTGCACTAACCCCCGCAGGCGGAACAGCTGGGCATCAGGTGTGCAGGGGGAGGGGAGAACACTCCAGGGTCAGGGCGAGGCAGAGAGAGCTGGGAGACCCTCCTGGGCGTGAGGCTGCTCACTGGATAGCCACCAGGGGGTTCTCCCTGCCAATTAAGGGTCCCCACTCGGCTTCCCACGGCCCCGGGCTCCTCACCGCCCTCCCTCCCGTGTGAGCTCTGGGAAAGCAAACTGGCTTAATATTTGCTGAAGCCAAACACCATTTTCTTCAGCAAATTTTCTGGTGGAAAAAAATAATTCTGTAATGAGGCCCCAAGTTAAATAGACTGGGTGTTTGGAATTCTCTGGTTCCGCTCTTTGCCAGGAATGATAGGAGGATCAAGGGATTAGTTCAGGTAAGTGTATGAGGGGCCTTCTTCTCAGTGCCCACCTCCAGGAAGCTCCCCCAGCTTTCATCCTCATGGGCACACACATAGACACCCTCCTACCACCTACTGTCACCGGTGATTCTACATTTGCCTCTGAGTACTCACGCACAGGCTCAGTCACACACGTACCTCCGAGCAAACGCAGGCTCCCAAACCGTGGTCATGTGCCATCGCTTTTGCACACACGCACACATGCAGGCCTGCTCGGCGTGTTCCTTCAGGCTGCTGCTGTCTCTACGAACCTCCTGGTTGCCGGGGAACAGGAAGACTGGAGGACCTGGATCTAAGAGTGACCCCAGCCTGCTAGTCGTCACTCTGTATCACCCCACGGAGGGAAGGGCATGTGGATGCCCCCACCCACCCTGGGCAATTCTCTGAGCCCAGAGGGACTGGTGGGCACCGCTGTGATCCTGGGCTCACTCAGAGAGTGAGGCGGGGCAGCCAGGTACCTTCTGTGATCAGAGCCCTGGGGAGGCCCGAAGGTAGACAGTGGAGTGGAGTCCACGGTGTCTGGTCTGAAGGGGCCCAAAGACTAAATAATGGTGCTGCCAGGCCCCGCGGAGATGTAATCGGGTCTGACAGTCCTTGACTAATCTGTGTTGATCTTCCTCAAACCCCTGTCATGCCACCCACAGCCCCAGGCACTCCCTCAGCCCAGATGGACTCAGGAGAGGGAGGAATGAAGGCAGGAGCAGGGGCGGAGACCCATTGCCAGAGCCAGAGCAAGACTCCACGTCAGACACACGGACCTGAACAGGCTCTAGTTTCCAGAATTAAATCTGGAAAATCTGGACTCTGCCTATGGCTGTCTCCCTGTCTCTCCTAGTCTCAGAGATCTCTGCGAGTGGATGCACATCTCCCCTGCTCCAGGGTCAGAAAGCAGGGATTTCATGCATCTAGCGGGTGCCCACTCGCACTCATCCCTTGACACCTCACGAAGCAGGCCGCTCCCAGGCTGCTAAGATGTGCTGGTTATTTTTGTGGGTGAAGGTGTGATGTCACAGGTACAGGCCCTTCCTGGCTCCCGGAGGGGTGGCGGCCAGCGGAAGGGGCCATGCTTGCTTCGTTCTAACGGCTTCGTCAGTGCTGGGCTCCAGGGTGACTATCAGCTTCTTCTCTCCAGTGCCTGCCTCTCCTGTAAGGGCTGTGGGGTGTGCCCACGCATTTCCTGACACTCCTGTATGCCTAGACCTGCCACGGTGCCCCGGGGACCGCAGACACCAAAATAAGGGAGCCTGGACCAGTTCGGAAGATGAGTCATTCCCGAAGATGCCCAACCCTGAAGGCCATAGGGATTCTGAAATGAGGCTTGTCTATAAGGGCACAGTGGTCAGAGGAGCTTAAGGATGATGCGGATTTGGACAACAGTAGGGGCCTCCTAGGTGGGGGTCGGCGTAAACCAAGTCTCAGAAACCAGGATAACAGCTAACATCTTCCTGAGGGCATTGTTCCAGGTGACTTTGCATGGCTAAACTTAGTTCATCCTTAAAATAACTGAGGCACAGAGAAGTCAAGAAACTTGCCCAAGGTCACACATAATAAGTAGCAAGGCTGGGATTTGAACGCAGACAGTCCAGCTCCAGAGACCACACCTGTAGCCACTTTGCTCAGCTTTGCCTGCAGTTCCCTGAGTGGAGGGAGGGTTTGGGGCAGGAGCTGTAAAGGGACTTAAATGTCAAAGAAAGGACCTGACAGCCTATTTGTGACAGGGCAGTAGGAGGAGGGACAGCCCCTGTATGTCTCTGTACCCCTCCCGCACTACCCCCACGCCCTGCTCCTGCCTGCTCAAAGGAGGAGGGCATGCTCTAGGTGATCTAAGATCCCCATTGCTTTGCTGCCCAGCCCCTCTCCCTGCTTCCCCGGGACCTGCCAATTGCAGAAGCCCCTCACCCCCACTCCGGTCCCTACCCACAGGGACAGGCTATGACCCAAGCCCAGCCAATCAGCATCTTTCCCTGGGATGTGAACACTTAGAACCCAAGAAAGAGGGCCCTTTTCTTCCCTGCAGAGAGCTCTTGGCAGAGGGAAGGCTGGAGCCCACGTGCGAGGTTCCAGTCTACAGAGAAGGCGGGTGTGAGAAAAGGAGGCTGACAGCCTCTGCCAGCAGGGAGGAGAGGCCACAAGGGAGGCCTTGTGGTATAGGGTTCTCACACCTAGTCTCCCTGAGGTTTGCTGCTCCCCGGCCTTCCCCAACATTTGGTTTTGTGATTCGGTAATATCCCCTTTGTGCCCAATTGACTCAAATTGGGTTTCCATTATTTGTCACCAGGAGGGCCTCAAAGGGTAATACCTCCCAGACTCTGGAGGCGAAGAGACCTTTGGGAGCATCTAGTGAAGTCTCCATGTAGAACTTGGGGGGCCCTGATGGGCATCCCCTCACTTCTCCCAAGATGGGGGCTCACTGAGTATGCTCTGTGTCCAGGTCTGGCCTGGACAATGTAGGGGTCAGGGTCAACCCAACAGAATGGAGACTGGACTGTGTAGAGGTATCACCCCCCAGAATGGGAGCCAGAGCCAAGCCCTATGCTCTGACCCCAAGCTGTCTGTATACACGCTTTAAGGGGGGAGAGTAAGACTAGTCCCAGAGGCCCAGCATCCCCTTGGCCTGGCCTGCTTGCCCCAGGTCTATACCTGGGAAAAAGCCTGGTCTTTCTCTGAGTGGAGGTGCCTATCTTTCCCTGCTGTTGACCACCAGCCCTCGCCACCAGCCCACCAGCAGAGCCTGCCTCCAGACGACTTAGGTTCTTGGAAAATAGCAACAGCACAACAAAACCTCAACACAGAATCATTGTAACCATCATTCTTTCCCTAGTGCTCGTCCTTCCTCCCAGGGTTCCAGAAGGTTCCTGGGGTTCCTAACGTGTCCAATAAGCTGCCCTCCGGTCCCCGTATCCCAGATGGCTATGCTGCCTTGGTAGCCAGTTGTCCAGGTATGTCCTCACCTTCTGCCGTGTGCCATGCTGGTCCAGGTTGTCTGGCTGGTGTCCTTGAGTATATGCCCCCTGCTCCCTAGACAGTGGTCTTTCTGAGACAGATGCTAAAGCGACATGATAGGAGGCCCAGGCCTGGGCAACTCCATTTCCCAGGTCAGCTGCTACCCCAGGCCCTCTCTCACCCCTCTGCACTGAAAATTTCTCCCTCCCCTTAAAAATAGTTAGAAAAAGTCGTTTCCTAAATCCCGAAGCACTTGAGCCTGTGCCTGTTGGTGGGGATTTGGGCCTGCTGTATCTGGTTTGGGGCTCAAGCGGAGTGAGGTGAGGGAGGGGAGGGGGATGCCCTCGGTAGGCTCAGCAGCAGACCATGCAAGAGGAAGCTGTGAGTTCCCGCCACACTGCATCTCACGCTGGGGATCGGAGCTCATTCAAGAGTGGTTATGCCAGCAGAACAAATCGTGGCAACACGCTCCATTTGGCTTTTGGACTTAAGGTGTAGCCCAAAGGGCGACTGACAAATTAGGAATAGCTCTCCCTGGCTGCCCAGGTTTGGCTCCAGCCCTTGCTCAGGCGCGTGTGTGTGCGTGCGTGTGTGCATGCCCAAGTCCAGCATGTACTTCTGAGCACACATGTGCGCACAGCGTGTGTACATGCTAAGGCTTGGCTACATTTGCCCACATCTGCTCATGGCAAGGGCTAGTCTTCAGCGCAGCTGAGAAGTTTGAGGATTCTGGGGCTGGCCCTCCGCTCCGTTCGCTGGGCCCACCCCACTGCCCTTTCCTTCTGCACTGTTTCACCAGATGCCTCTCTTGACCAAGCAGTACCGAACTGTGATCTCCATCACAGGTTATAAAGAATACCATTTACAAATGCAGCCTTGTCCTTGAGGCCTTATAAACCAGATGTGATGCCTCTCACCATCTCTGGAAGGTACTCTTTTAGTAAGAAAAATATTAAAACATCTGCACCTTATCTCTCGAATAAGCTTCTAACACTGGGGTGTGCTCCTCCAGGCTTTTCTCAGCCTGGCCCCAATCTCACTTTCCTGATTCACCACAGCTTTCTAGACCCTTCTCCCTCCCCATATAGAGGGATAAAGGATGGAAGAAGGCAGCCTGGGGCCCCGGGAGGACTGAGAGTTGAGTTTCTTCAGCTCTGGGCCTCTTCCTGCCCATAAGTACTTTTGTGACATTGAGTCGCCCTTACCCTTCTCTGGACCTCAGTTTTCTCTGTAAATCGGGTGCATTAGATAACATCAAACTCGCAGCCTGAGGGACAGTCAGAACCTCCAAGGATGGCTCTGGAGGTTTACAAACAGCTTATTTAGTTCACCATGGCTCTGACTTGTTTGAAATCATTGTATGAGTTTCCTGCCCTAACAAACTGGCACGAACTGGGGGGCTTAAAATGACAGACATTTATTTACTCAGAGTTCTGAAGGCCAGGCATCAGGAATCAGTAATACGGGGCTGAAATCAAGGATTTCGGCAGAGCCACACTCCCTCCAGAGGCTCTAGGAGAGAATCCATTCCTTGCCTCTGCCGAATTCTGGTGGCTGCCACATTCCATGGCTTGTGGCCACGTCACTCCCACCTCTGCCTCCATGGCCACACGGCTTTCCCGCTGGGTTTGTCACATCTCCCTCTTCTAAGGATACATTTGATGTATGTAGGGTCCACCCAGAAAATCCAGGTTATCACCCCTCTAACTTAACTTAGTCACATCTACAAAGACCCTTTTCCCAAATAAGATAACACTGGCTGGGGATTAATAATAATAATAATAATAATCCCGGGGATTATGTGGAGTCTACTGCTCAGCCTCCCACACCACAGAATGGTCTCCACTTAGAAATGTCACTATCACCAAAGGCGAGTGTGAGGTCCTTTTATGTACTAAAGGGAGACAGGAGTTTAAAAGGGTTGAGAAATAGTGAGCAAAATGACGTGGCCCTAGGCCGATCCCTGCAATTCTAACTGCTGTGTGCTGGAGGAAACACAGGTAATTTAATTTCTTTCTTTTTTTTTTAAGATTTTATTTATTTATTTGAGAGAGAGAGAGAGAAACAGCATGAGAGGGGAGAAGGTCAGAGGGTGAAGCAGGCTCCCCACTGAGCCGGGAGCCTGATGTGGGACTCGATCCCAGGACTCCGGGATCATGACCTGAGCCGAAGGCAGTCGCTTAACCAACTGAGCCACCCAGGCGCCCAGGTAATTTAATTCCAACCAAAGCCAAGCACAAGCAAAGAGTGCGATGCATTTCCACAAGCCAAAACCGATCCCAGGCACAGAGTACTGAGGAGCCCCTGTGGATACAGTACTGTCTAGATCTATGAGGGTCTTTGACTTAGCTGAGGAACCCCCTTGCAGGCCCCACAGGCCACTGGTTCCTTAGCACATGCCGCCTGGGCCAGGCTGGTGAAGTGACCAGAGAGGTCATGGTCTCAGGCCTACTGAACACCCGGGGCTCTACACCCCTGCCTCAGTGCTCCCAGGCGGCCCAGGAACAGGAGCAGGCCCTCTGGGTCCTGCCCAGTTTATGCTCACTGCCCACTCTCTCCATGGGAAGATGGCCACCTCTGAAGCATTCCAGATGAGCCTGTAGAACCCCTGGGCCTGTCGGTCCCAATGAGGAGCCTAGCGCCATGGATCACTTGGGTCCCCCTGTTGTCCACACATCCCTGCCTGCGGACTCATAACCTCTAGGAGCGACCAGGGTGGGAAGTAGAGGGAGTTTGATGTCAGACACATTTGGACTCAAATCCTGGCTCTGTCATTGCTGGCTGAGTTTGCTTTGGCAAGTGCTTTCACCTCTCTGACCTAAGATTCACCATCTGTAAAGCCGGGACAATACCCCAAGGGTCGTTGTGAGAAGTAGTGAGGCTGTGCCCGGTAAAGAGGAGTCACTGGTGGGGTAACATGGTGGCCTCTGCTCGGCACTATAGCAGGGGAGCCTTCCTCAGGAGAATCTGAGAGCAGGTGGGCACTGTGAGCGTGTCCGGATGTACACAGAGCAGACAAGGAGAGAAAACAGGGGCTAGTGACTAACCCGAGGCCCCCGGTGACCAGGATGTTCACATACCCCCTCTGCCAGGAAGGATGCCCGAGCTCAGGAGGGCAGTGTTTGCCTACAGCCTCTCCACAGACTGTGGCAGGGTCAATCTCCTGACCTCAGCGGACAGTTCCTTCCAGGGCCCTGGGTAACGAGAACCAGGGACCAAAATGGGGAGCCCGGGGCTGTGGGCCTAGGGGGTAAGGGAAGGGAAAGCTGGGCCTGAGTGAGGGCTCTTGGCAGGGCTGCCTGGGGCCAGCTCGCAGCCCAGCCCAAGACCCAGCGAGGCTGCCTCCTCCTTGCCGAGCCAGCTCTCCGGGAGTAGCTCTCAGGAGGTCCTGCGTGCTTGCCCAGACTCCCAATACCCAGCACTGAAGGATGGCTGCCCTTTTTGGCTGAGGACATCTTAAACACTCCCTTCCCACATCCTTTCCTTTTCGTTTTGTTTTGCTTCTCTGTGAAATGTAAAGGAAATGTCCTTTTTTTTTTTTTTCTAAAGTAAGCTCTATGCCCAACGTGGGCTCGAACTCATGGCCCCAAGATCAAGAGTCGCATGCTCTCCACTGACTGAGCTAGCCAGGCGCCCCAGAAAGGAAACATCTTTGAGCTGGACTTATTTCTGAGTCATCACGGATCCTAGAGGAGGAAGCCAGGTTGTCAACGGGGACAGGGGGTATCTAGAATAGGAAAGAGGCATGAGGGCTGCCCTGAGAACCGAGAGTCACCTTATCCCCACCTGGGGAAGCTGCTGGTGTCCTTTGAGGGGTGTTTGGAGTGCCCCCTAGGCTATGAGCCTTTCACAGAGCCTCTCACACACACCCCGGGGCTGGGGCTGACCTACTTCACCACGCAAGCCCCTCAGAGGGGTCCCGCCCTCAGTCCTTCTGTCTTCATGGCCAGAAGAAGGTATGGCCCCCGCTGCTGGGGTGGGGGCTCCACGGGGAAGCAGGGGGCTGTGGGAGGCAGAACCTTCACTGTCTGAGGTGGGGGAGGTGTGTGACAGGGCCTGGGGTCCAAGGGGTCAGCGGGGTCATTTCCTGTCACTCCCCCCAGAGGCTATAGGATGATCCCTTCTGTATCTTGGGCCTGGTTTTGGGTTGGGGTATGTATTATTGACCAAACCAGGGAATTTTCATATGTGTTCTGTTTTCCGGCCATTTTGACTGTCCACTCTTGCTCCTGACTGCTTAGAGGCCAGGCAGGGATTTCTTCCAGTATCCCGCCTCCTCCCACCCCCACTGCCGAGAAGGCCCTTCCGCCACTCACCTCACTGTTGGGACAAAGGTCTGGACTGGGGCACACGGCTGGCCCCGGCTGGGCCCTTCTTAGATAGAGGGGGTAGATATGAAGCGGGTAAACTGAGGCAGGGGTGGGAAGGACTGGCCAACGCCCCTGAAATATGACAGTGGCGGGCTAGAGCTGGGATGCTGTCCCCCTCTGTCCCGGCCCGCATTCCTTCTCAGGAGTGGGGACAAGTGGGAACCACTGCTAGCTGTGGAAACCTCCCAAGGCCCGCACAGGAGGGCGGCTTCAGGAATGCATGGTCCAGAGGGGCCTCGGTCCCAGCAAAATTGCTGTGAGGCCGAAGTACTGGGCTCCTCCCCCAGCATCCCCTGATGCTTTGCTCCTCCTGAGCAAACCCCAACCAGTGGTCCCTGGGTCCAGGCCTGCCTCTGCCGGCCCTGTCGTCAGCCACGTCGGCAGTGGCCCAAGCTACAGAGCATCCAGGGCTACCCCTTGGGGACAATGTGTGAAGTCCCACTCTCGACCACATGCCAAACAATCCGGAAGTGGCCTTGCTGTCTCACCCCAGCAGAGCTGTCGCCTCAGCTCCCCTCCCCGTGAGGCCTGGGAGGGCTGAAGTGGTGTGGGCATCTGCCAGGGGGAGGCAGGCTGGAGCTAGCTCGTGAGAGCCAGTGGGAATCTGTGGGGGGCTGGGGGGGGCGGTCAGGGGAGAACACCTGAGGATGGATGAGGAGGTGGGACCCCCTGGTGTGTATGGAGGCCTTTATTCTAGGGGAGGAGGCAGAAAGGATCCTCCAGCCCAGGGTAGCAGAAGGAGAGGGGCAGCCTGTCTGTGCAGGGCCCTGGGAGACAGGCCAAGAACAAAGGCTTTGTCTTCAGGGAAGGAAAGGGAGCACCCTGGGGCCTCCTGGAGCTGCTGCTCCCTGCACGCTGGCCTCCTCTTCTCTCCCCTAGGCTGCCTGCCTGGCTCCCTTCCTGGGCCTGCAGTCTCTCCTCCCCCCAGCAAGGACTGCACTGCTGCGCTCCAGCTCCAGCGCCTTTAGATGGAGTGGGGGAATCCAAGCAAGGGCTGCCCAGAAAGGGGGCTCAGAGGCAGGCTGCACAGGGCAGGGCTGGAGAAGACAGGTTCCAGGGCTGGGGGCTGGCCCCGGTCAACCCCTGCCTTTGCCACCTTCTCCTTGAGTAAACTGGGCACCCTCCGGGGCCTCGGGCCCCTCCTCTGACACCCAGCAGCGTGCACACTCCTCCTGGGGCCGCACCAGCCTGGGCTCTGACATCGAGAGATAGGTGCACAGCTGGTCCCGAGAGCGGGCACTGTCCTGGGGCAGGTCCGTGTGGTCTCCATCTTGATTTCCCGGCGTTTCTCTGCCTCTGGGTCTCCTTCCATTCTCCTCTACCTCTCTTGATATCTGCTTGCTTCTTTTTTCTCTCCCTCTTGGACCCGTGAAATCCCTGTTAACTTGCCGTCAATCTCACCTTCCTTTTTTCCTTCATTCCTTTTCCTTGGGCTCTCCCTCAGCTCCTGCTGTCTGCACCCGGTTAACTCCATGTGTGCTTTGCTCAGAAACAGCTCGCAGCCATCCCCTTGGGTCCAATCTCAAGGTGGGCACCCTAGTTCAGACCCCCTGGCCTGAGATAAACTACTACAGAAATCTCCAAATGGTTCCTCTTCCTTCATTGCCGAACCTGTTCTCCCAACTCCACCTCCGTGCTGTCCTCCCCCCAGCACTTCCTCTTGTTACTTACAGCCTCTCTCCTCCATCTGGGCCTCCCCCACCAGGCTAGGGGCAAGGAACAGGTGGGCATGTGGCCTATCAGAGGTAGAGGGGTCAGGTGAGGGGTCCTGGGGACTGGCACTATTGGGGGGCTTGGGGGGAGGCTTTACCTAATCTGTCGGAGGAGGCATTGCTGTGACCAGAGACAGAATGGTAGCTGGAAAGAGCCAGGAAATAATCCAGAGGATGTGCTAAGGCAGCACGGCAAGTGGGGGTGGGTGCAAGGACACTCTGGTCACAACAGGAAAATCAGGCAGAACCAAAGAATTTCTGCATCAAAACCTGTTTTTCGGGGATCAGTAATCAAAACCGGGAAGGCCTCCTGTCTACCAGGCATTTTGTCAGGATTATCTGCGCAGGTGTGGGAGTCAGAGCCCAGAGGGCTGCAGAGGGATTTGGAGTGGGGGTAGTTTGATCCTGAGAAAGGAGCCACTGAGGCTGGGGCTGAATGAGGAGGACCCAAGAGAGGACTCCATGGCCAGGGGCAGCCAAGTGAGGGTGCTGGAGACAGGTCAGAAGGGTGTTTCTGGGGTGTACAATGTAGACTCCCCCTTACCTGCCTTACAAAATCTTTAGCAAACTATACCTTGCTCACTTATGCCCAGGTGTGAGTTCATTTCTTCCGGGAGCCAGGGGGGTTGGGGTTCTCATCTGGGCCATCCTGATGGGGGCAGAGAAAGGCACCGATGGTGCAAGGCAAGGAGGAGGAAATCCCAGGAAGCTCCCACCTTGGTCTCCCTTTGTGATTGGGGGACATGAGTACAAAGCAGTATACAGTGTACTAGTCCTGGGCAGAAATGGGTGGACTTGGCCCTAGAGGAGGTTGCAGGGATACACAGATGTGTGTGGGGGTGAGCGTGCACACGAGCTGAGAAAATAACATTGGGACCTCAGGCCGACAGAGATGCGACATGACCGCATGTCACCGTATGCTCCCCACCCCGCCCCCCACATGCCTGGAGAAAATGCTGCTGGACCATCAAAGCCAGCACAGCGTTGGCCACTGACTGGGACTCTGCCAGCCACCCTCCAGCACCAAACTACCCACAGCCCCGCAAGGACACAGACACCCAACGGCAGCTCAGGGGGTCTTGGCCCAGTGGGCTCCCTGCTTTCCTCTCCTTGAGGCAATGGCACCAGGATTGACCCATATGTTGGACTGCATATGCACCCCTGGGGTTCTTGGTTTTATCATAGGCAGGAGGCCCTGGGAAAGGAAAAAAGACAGGTAGAAGAGGAGTATCGCTTAATTTCTTTTTTTTTTTAAGATTTTATTTATTTATTTGACAGAGAGACACAGCGAGAGAGGGAACACAAGCAGGGGGAGTGGGAGAGGGAGAAGCAGGCTTCCCGCGGAGCAGGGAGCCCGACGCAGGGCTTGATCCCAGGACCCTGGCATCATGACCCAAGCCGAAGGCAGATGCCTAACGACTGAGCCACCCAGGCGCCCTTAATTTCATTAATAAAAGGATACAATCTCATTTTGCACTCCTCCCTGGTGAAGAGGACATGTAAGTTATTTGTGCCTTAACTCAGACCTCACTCAAGGAGTATGCTTCTAGACTGGGAGACTCTACATTCCTGATCTAAGAACCTTGTGCTCTGGGGCAGCACAATGTGGTGTGTCAATGAGAAGAATCAGAGTATTGAGACTGATCTTTCTGGTGCTTTCTACAGGTTTCCAGAACTTTAATAGGTCTGTGCAATGTGAGACTGGCTTTGTACACGTGAACTAGGCATGCTGAACCCTCTGCCCAAGAAACATAGACAATTATCATCTGTGACTATGGTGATGTCACCAACTCAGGCTTGGGAGGACGGCCTCCCCATCTTCAGCACATGCTCTAGGACTGGTTGGAATGCACCTCAGGCTGGGGACAGCTCTAGACAAAGTCAGCCAGGCGATACCGTGATGCTTCTCACATGTGCGTCAGTGCCAAGAGAAGGCAGGAGGCTGAATCAGATGACCTTAGGAGACCCCTTCTTTATACTCCCTGGTTCTATCACCAAAGAAATTTCTGCGGATATTGGCCATCAGGCGTAAAAACTTAAATCGGAGTTACACCGAAAAACGATTTGCATTTACTAAGCACCACTGTGTTTTAGATTTTGCGCCAGACACTGGGATCCAACAGGTAACAAAACAGTCATGGTCCTTCTGTTGGATGGAACCATATGAAGTTGCCCATTTTGTAAGTTTAAATGGCCAAATATTCAACATTTCGTGTCTCGATTTAATATTTGAGATGCTCGGAGGTAGATGGGAGAGACAGGTTGGTAAAGAGGCAACGGCTATATATTGTGAGAAGCTTTGATGGGAATAAGCTTGGGAACTACGGAAACCCCAAGGGGAGAAGGAACCAGAACCAGGGCACCACAGAAGGCTTCCCAGAGGAAGTGGCATTACTTTAAGAGCTGAAAGACGGGTGGAAGCAACCAGATAAGGATGGGGAATGAGGAGACGAGGGAAATTTTTAGGGAATAAAATAGTCTACCCAGAAAGGCTCAGAGATGCAGGAGAACATGGCATATTTGAAGACCTGATATGGCCAATGCCCTGAATTCAAAAAGGGGTCTGGGTTGAGATGGAGCTTGAATCATAAGCAGGGCAGGATAATAAAGGGCATCCTAAGCCTTGTTAAGAAGGTTGGATTGGACTTCATTTTGAAGGTAATGTGGAGCCATTGAAAGTTCTAAACAGGAGAGTGATGTGCTCAGATTTGTGCTTTAAAAAGATCCTTCTAGTTTCCAGAGTGGAGGCAATAGATGAAAAAGGAAGATATCAGAGGTGGGGGGACAATTAGGAGGCTCTTGGGGTAAGAGATGACGATGGATTGAATGTGGGCAATGATGGTCAATATGGAGAGAAAGTGAAAGAATGACTGAGTGTGATAATGCCTCAAAGTCTTCCATTATTTTGTGACTGGAGGAGGAGCCAATCCAGGAGGCCATGCTTCCTCTTCCAGCGGAGCTCCTCAGTGGAACTGCCATGTTTTTCCATGTACTTCCATCTGTTTTCAGAGGGGAAAGATATCAAAGAAAATGGACAGTATTGAACCGGATGTGGGAACAAAAGCCCATGCCATTAATAGATTGGGCCTGGGGTCAACGGAACGTAGCCCTTTAGGAAGCAGGATGCTACCTCAATCCCCTCAATCATGACTTCAATCATGCCTTCCCTATTGTCATCTGAGTCTCCTTCTTGCCTACCAGCCTCTGAAGCTGGGGGTCCTTCTTTCTTCCGTCTGAATAAACCCAACCACACCCTAAGCTTCTGCGGACTCAGTCTGGGCTCCTGTTAATGTGATCTAGTTCATCCTATGAGGAAGTCCTGAGCTTTCCCATGGTCCCTCTCCATATCATACCCTCACCTCTAACTCAGCCATGTCTTCTATGCTTTTGAGCATCCGTTGGCTCTGAAAGTCTTCTGTTCAAGGACAGCTGATGCCTGGTGGAGCCAAGAGGGCTAAGTCATAACTTGTGGCTTCTAGACCTGGGAGTGAGTTGAGCTCTCCACCCCAGACAAACCCATCCCAGACCCGAGCTCCGAGAGAAGACCTCAGGGTCCAGGCCTGGCACTGTGCTCCCAAGGATACTAGCCTTAACTCTCAGTTGTTCCCAAGCACATACCCCAGGAGCCACAAAATTCCTTCTCTCATTTTTGGTCCAAATCAGAGTAAACATTTCCCCCCAAAATGTTCTATCCCTGAGCACTGAGTGCAAGAGACATGTGAGTGGCAGAAAACTTCTTTAGGTCTGAGGGCAAGGAGACAGGGCCCTACTTTCACAGCCAATGCCCCCACCCCCGCACTTCACCCCCAAGGATTAATTAAAGACAAGTACAGGCCTGGGGAGCATATGGCTTCTCAGGTTTGTCTTCAGGTGAAGCCCTGAGATAAAGGGAGGTGGAGCTCTGTGTAGAGGAGAGGTGGCTGCCAATGAGTATCCGCAGTGCCTGGCCAGCTCCTCATGAATAGTGATGACCAGTGAGGATGCCTTTGGCTATAAGCAAGAGAGAGCTCTGGCCCAGCTAGCTCTAACCACAAGTCACCCCAGTATCTTGCAAAACAGGAAGCCCAAAGTTGGGGTGGGCTCCATGGGCTCCAGGAGCAGCTCTGGTTCTGCTTTTCCACTAAGGGCGTCAAGCCTCTTTTCAGCCTATTCTGAGAGAGATCAACTCTTCCTGTGTGCTCTTTTAAAAATTTTAAAATCAATGTGAGCACATGATCCATACCTCTCAGCAGTCTTTCTCTCACATCTCACCCCCCAGAGTTGCTCAAATATCCATTCCTAAAACAACTGGCAAGGGAAATGGGACCACTAAAACTGCCTTCATGAAGCCCACACCTCCTAGAGCAGGTGACCCCTGAACACAGCCTAGGTACTATTAGGGGAGAAATGGCTGATAAATAGGATGGATGTTGGGTACGTGACCAACAATGCCTGCTATAGGCAATCAGGTGAAAACTAGTTTTGATATTTCTCTGCATCACTTGGAAAGAAAAGACTTTCTTTTTCTTTTTTTTAACACTAAAGAAGAAAAGGATGAGAGAGAATCATGGCAGGTCAGAGGCTGAACTGGACTACTGGACAGAGTTCCTCCCATCCATACTTTCTGCTGCTCACAGCACTTTCCTATCCACTGTCTCATCTGATAACCATAATGACCCTGTGAGCAAGGCAGGGATGTGATTTTTATCTCTATTTGACAGGTGAGGAAGAGGAGACACCAAGAGTTAAAGTGACTTTCCGAGATCTCTTCTAGGCACTGCTTTCATTCACACCACCTAGATATACCTACATGAAATTGTGGCTTATTTTTAGATCTTTTAGGAAAAACATTCATTCTCACTGGTTACATGATCCCAGAGGTCAGCCTCTGGAATCAGGCATCCAGGTTCTCAGGACACTTCTTAGGATCTCCAGGCCTTTTTTTTTTTTCCCTCTTCCACCTCACGGAGATGCAAAGATGCCCCTCCTGGTCCTGATCACAAACCTTTTCTATTAATATGGAAACAGGATGCTTCCCAAACTACCCTTGCGCTCTAAGGAATGGCATTGTCCTTGGTACTGTCCACTGCTTCCCACCACTTGCTGCCCTTGAAGCCTCTTTTCACCTTCAAGGCTGGATTCTTTTTTTTTTTAGGGGGGAGGGGCAGAGGGAGAGAGAGAATCCCAAGCAGGCTCCATGCCCAGCACGGAGCCTGGCATGAGGCTCAATCTCACAACTCTGAGATCATGACCTGAGCCTAAATCAAGAGTCGGACGCTTAACTGACAGGCACCCCTTCAAGGCTGGATTCTTAAACCAAGATCTACAGGGATTATGGGATTATTTTTAAGGGGGTTATTTCAGTCCACCCTAGCATCACCCTTGCTACCCCACTGACAAATTCTTCAATGGCAGGCAAATTAGGTATTAATTGAAAGATTTGCAAGTTCCAGACACGTGCTCCCATGTGGTTCTGTCTACAGCACTAAACAGTCTACACTCTAGTTCAAGGGTCAGCAAACTATGACTCACAGCCAAATCTGGCCTGCCACTTGTTTTAATAAGTAGAGTTTTATTGGAACATAACTGCATTACTTATTGTCTATGACGGCTTTTGCTCTACAACAGCAGAGGTAAGCCCCTGAGACAGAGACTGTATGACCTGCAAAGCCTAATTAATTACTAACTGGCCCTTTACAGGAAGTAAGCTTTCAGCTCCCTCTCTAGTTTACTTCCTTTGGGGCACAAGATTTTTGTTTTGAAGACAATTGTTTTGAGTGTTTTTTAAATTTTTATTTTATTTAAATTCAATTAATTAACATAGTGTATTATTCATTTCAGAGGTAGAGGTGAGTGATTCATCAGTTGCCTATAACACCCAGTACTCATTACATCAAGTACCCTCCTTAATGCCCATCACCCAGTTACCCCCCCACCTCCCCTCCAGCAACCCTCAGTTTGTTTCCTATGATTAAGAGTCACAGTCCTGTATTACTGACAATTCCCTTTATCCCTACCTTTTTCCCCTTACTCAGGATGGCTCTTCCCTACTTTCCTCTGTTTCTGGATAAACAGACTTCCCTACCTGTGTGGGCTGCAGGTCCATCTACTCTCTTCAAATTCAAGCTACCCTCTTCAAATACTAACTCTGTGGTGTTCTCTGGCGCCTTCCCGCCGATGTGTCCCAAACTCATCCATTTCATGCACACAGCATTCTGCTCATCTTCCTTGAGCCAAGCCTCTAGTCTAGACCATGCCAGCAATTAACCGATTAATCACAGCTAGGAGTCTCAAACATCTTTTTTACCTTTTTTAGTATGTTAGGACTTTTTCAGTTGCAAATAACAGAAAATCTGATCCAGATTAGCTTAATTAAAGAAAGATTCTGCTGGAAAGCCCAGAAGCCAATCTTACAGCTCCCAGCACTTAGGTGATGCCATCAGAGCTCAGCAGCATAGCACCTCTTGGCTCTGTGTCTTCAATACCTGCTTCATTCAGGCAGGCCCGTACCACGTGGTGGGCAAAGAGCTGCAAACAGATCCACTTCTCAGAGCTTCTCAACACCCCCAGCGGAAGAGACACTGCCTTCCTTCTAACAAAAGAGCCCAGGACTGAGTCTCAGTGGCTTGGTGGGATCACATGATCATCTCCGAGCCATTCACTGGCCAGGGGAGCGGAATGCTGTGCTTGGCCAGGCCTGGGCTATGTGGTTGTGCACGTAACCCTCTGGATAGGCAGGTTCCGAGTGGCAGAGGGCTGGTCATCAGAGGAAAATGCTCTTACCTGATGGAGGAAAAGATGCTGGCCAAGCAAGGACTGTAGATAAACATCTCACCCCGGCTGCAGGGCTTGTATTACTGCTCCCACAGGGAGTTTCATTTTCTCCTTCTTGGCTGTCTCCTTGCTGCAACAATGCTCGAATCTCTCCCAGTTTACATGATTAAGCCTGTGTTTCTGGGGCATAAATACACCCTCCCTCTGGCCTGTCCCTCCAGCCTTGCCTCCCACCCTCTCCTTTATCTCTTAAACTCTGGCCGTGTCAAGCTTCCACGAGCAATTCCCCAAATGTCCCAAGTCTTCACTGTATCTCTGCACATTGCACTCTCTCTGCTTTTCTCATTTCGTCTGCATGGCACACTTCTGATTCACTGCCCAGATCAAGAATCCCCTCCTCTGAGAAGCTCCTCCCCAACCTCCAGGATGGAAGAAAGCATTCCCCCATCTGTGTGCGCTATCACTGCTCTGCACCAATGTCCTGATGACCCTCCAGTTGGCTCTTACCCCACCAGGTTTCTCTTTCTCTCTTAATCTTTGTCTTCTCTTTTAGACCTTAGGCTCCCTGAGGTCAAGGACATTTTCAGGAAATGTTAGTTTAATGAAAGCATCTTTTCAATGAGCTGGCCTTTGGGTGGCCTCTCCAACACCAGCCTTGTAGCAATGCCAGTCCCTGTAAAATCCCATAGGATTAATGAGGGACCACCATCTTAAAAGGGGGATGAAGCCAATTATACACATTACTAATGAACACAGTCTACACTTAGTGAACACTTTATTTGTCAAGCCTTATACCGAGCGTTGAAACCATGGAAGTGATTCAGGCATGTTCCCAACCTCAGGAAACTCACTGAGTGTATGGTAGAGAAATGAAGACATAGAAGCTGCTTGTCTTTTCATTGCTCTCCTTCCGATACCTAGCCTTGTGCCTCACACATAATCAATGTTTAATAACAGTTGCTGAACAAAGCAATGAACAAATGAGTAAGAAAAGGAATGAATGCAATGGAAGGTATAGGGAAGGCTCTGCCTGAGTGTGGGGTAAAAAAAAAGAACCAGGGGGCTATTATGTCATCACCTCTAGTTTACTGAGGGTGCCAGGCACTGTGCCAGTTGCTGGGGCTTCAGGGAGAAGGGACATTTGTCCCCTATGCTCAATGATCCCACAGCCCAGGGGCTGAGGCCATATGGGAAAATCAATGCCTACAAGAGAGGGTGTGAATTACTGAGCAGAGGCACGCTGAGAGCTGTGATAAGACAATGTGGTGAGGAGCGCAAGGGGGGGAAGCCGCTGAATTAATTGATTGAGCAATCAGCGTCTTTCATCATGAGATCTCTGTGTTCTCAGCTCTTTCCTGGGTGTTCTGTGGGAGCACCAAGAAAATCCTAATCCATTTGCTCAAGGAGATTATAATCAACGATAGGGGGAGGGAGAAAACCACTCATAGGTCACTAAATAATCAAAATGTTGGATCATGCCTGGCTATGTGCTAAATTCACAGAGACACAGAACGTCACAGAAGTGAGAACTCAGGTTCAATGACTCCAGGTGGTTGGGGAGGGCTTTGTGGAGGAGGAAAATTTTAGAAGGGAAGCTCTGGGGACTAGATATCTCTGAGGGTCTCCAATGCCAGGCTGGGACCTTTTAGACTTTTATAGTTTACTTTGTAGGCAGCATAAAATATGGAGCTGGGGAATGGCATGATTAGATACGGATTTTAGAACAATTACTCAGGGACATAATATAGAGAATGGGGGAGGGAGATGGAGATACAAGAAGGAATATGGGGCAGAGGGGGGGAACCAGTGAGGAGCCCTTGCCATAGCACCAGTGAAAGGTCATGATGGCTTCAACCACGTCCTTCAGTTGAGATAACCTGGCTCCCAGCAGTTGACTGGCCATTTCAAACAGTCCCTTTCCCTCAGCACATGGGCAAGGGAAGGTTTCTTGGGGGGTCTAATTTACTCATTCATTCAACAAATATATGTTGTTCTAAACACAGATCTAGGCACTGAGGATAGAACTGTGATCAAAACAAGAGCCCCTGCCTTTGTGAAGCTTGAATCCTACTCATTAGTCAACTATTGTGGTAGATTGTTCCCAGTGAGAGAAGAAATCTAGTCCAGAGTTGCCTTTCAGGGCAGTACATCTGGGAGGTTCTCTTGGCAAGCAGTCAGCTTCCCCCCAACACCTCTCTCCCACAGCCCCCTTGGCTAATAAGCCATGTGCTTCTTCCATTTTATCCCGTTTAATCCTGATCCTCAGCAGAGCCTAATGAGGTGGATGGTGGTGCCCATTATGCAACAAGAATGTGCAGGCAAAGACTCCCCAAGACACCACAGGCAATGGCTTCCCTTACAGGGCACTGAGGCAGGGGGCATCTGTGGGAGGATGCTGTTGTACAACAGGCAGGGAGTTTGTGGGAAAGCCTCCTCGATGCCTGAGTTGGTCCATGGATACCTGGGGTGGGCCGCATATCTTACCACAAACAACTCTGGTAGTCACAAAATTCTAATCAGACTCAGACTCAGGATCTAAGACGATAACTGTGTTGCAGAAAAGACACAAAATAACCAGGCAGCCTTTGTAATTAACTTCCGCTCCCTTCCAGCAGTCATTTGGAGTTAATGGTTTCTTAATTCAGTGCTCATTTGGTGATTTTAATTTCCAATTAATTTTGCCGATTTTCCTCCGAGGTGCTCATGGTGTGATAGAAATTCCTGCATTCCCCACCACAGGGACTTGGGGGTGGGGGTAGGGAATGAGGTCAAGCTCTTACCAGAAGGCTGGACCCTGCCTGAGTACCAGGAGTCGGAGCCTCCTGAGTTCAGGGGTCCTTAGGAGATCCTGTTAGGAGGGGGCTGGTGACAACTGATAATGTGGTGCAGAGGCTGGGGATGCCCTTGAATTTCTCTAGCTCTTGATAAGAGTTTTGATTTATTATTGCAGGGAGTAGGATAAGAGAGAAAGCCCAGCCCTGCTGGAGGTAGAAGGGAAGAGTCAAGATCAAGGACAGTACTCTCCCTTCTGCCAAGCAAAGGGGGATTTGAGAGGTCTTCGTGCTCTGAGCTGGCACCGTTGGTGCCCCACCCAGTTCCCTTTGCCAGGCTAATTCACCCATTGCCCAACTGCAGCAGATGTCAACTGCTAATAGCTCATAGCCCCTGTCTTCTCTAGAATTGCCTTTGGCAAATGGAATTCACCTCTTCTGGGATGGTCCACTCTCCTTCTGCTCGAGGCATTCTGTAGACAAGGACTAAGTGGTACAGGCAAAGGGCTTTCCCCGTCTCCCTACCTCCTGCCTCTTGCCTAAGGATGAGGCTGCCTCTGTGGTGCAGGTGGCATTCCCAAGTAGTGCAGCCAGACCCCAGCTGAGACCATAGCCTTAGTTAAGTTGTTCTCATTTCTCTCTTCCTTCCCGTACTCTCTTTCTTTCTTCATTAAGGATCTTTCAATAAATCCCAAGCATCTGAATCTGTCTTCGGCTTGGTTTCTAGGGAACTCAGACTACAACAGTGCCTTATATATTAAACTTTTGTCTAGCTCTTAGACTGTGTCAGACACTGCTCTAAGTCCTTTACAAAAGAAGTTCATTTCATCCTCACAGCAACTCTATGAGGTAGGTATTGTAAGCATCCTTATTTTGAGAGAAGAAAACTGAGACACAGAGAGGTTGAGAGAATTGCCCAAGATCACCATAGGTAGTAAGTGCAGAACAGGAACATGAACTCAGTCTGGTTTCAGACTCTGTGACCTTAGCTATTATGCTGCCCAAGATGTAACCACTAGCCCTAGTAATTGCTCTGAAGTCATGGGCAATATCATTCAAGAGCCTGACCATCCAGAGGGATGAAGGATAGATAGCTTTTCCTGATGTCCTTTGTCAGGGGATTAAGGAACAGGGAGATCTGAAACCCTGGAGATTTGGCCCCATAATGGCCGGATACTCTTAGGGAAACCCTCTCCCTGCCCCCCCGGGGATGGTATTGAAGAATGATAGTATGACTCAGTGAAGGAAGTGCCAGTGTGAAATCAGGCAACCCAGATTCTAGTGCTGACTGTGTCCCTGACTCCTTTCATAACTTGTGATGAGTAATTTCCCACCAGTGGGTCCATTTCTCCATCTCTACTATGTGGGTGGAAGTTATTTAAAAGTCTTGATGGACTTCAGCTCTAACATTTAGACTTTAGGAAGTAGAAACATAGCACTCCCTTGGGGATCCTCCATTAGAGGGCAAAACCAGATGTCCATGGAAAGCAAAGGAGATACATTCCATGATCTGCAAATATCAATGGCTCTGTCCTCAAGGGGTTATGTGGAGGGGTCCACAAGGTCACAAAAGGACTTGGGTCACAGTGACCACTCAATGCCCATTTATGAAACCACTTGTCAACAAGCATTTATCGAATGTCTACATTATGCCAGGCATTATGCACATGTAATCTATGTCTCCCCAACATAGGGGCACAATGGAGGCACCTTCCCACAATTGCTGTCAATTCATTGACCCTTGTTTAACTTACCAGCAAAGGACCAGCCCTATGTAAAGACCCTTACCCCAACACACACACAGTCATATTTGGAATCTCCGTGGGGTGTCTCCATTGTACCTGGAGATAAGTATTTTCTCCTATAAAGTAGAACCATGATCTTGCTCTCCTGCCAGAGACCCTCTCAGCAATTCCTACTGCCTAGGGAACCATAGAAGGGGACCCCACTACTGCCTCTGTGGCCAATACGTTTTATGAGAGAGCCACATCCGCTATACTCCCAAAGCTGCCAATCCACAGGGGGCCATGGAGCATGATGTTCTTTTCAATGCTCCTCAAAAGAAGAGGAGAGATTCCCTTGGTCACCTGAGGCAGGGCTGGAACAAGGTGAAGGTGGTGAGGGAGGGTGAACAGGAGTGGTATAAATATTCTTTCCTTCTCCCCTACCCTGCAACCCCCTCCCTCACCCCAGAATCCTTCTCCAGACCTTAACAAGACCATATCCTAGGGCAAACTCCTCCCCACAGACCTGGGACACAAGGAAGGGGCAGGGCAAGATCACATCTAACATCATGCCCTCTGTGATTCTCAATCCCTATACCCCCCAAAAGCAACCCCCACAAAAGTCCATGGCAATAGCTGCCGCCAGATCAAAGCCTCTGCTAGGAAACTCAGACCCAAGGCCTGTTGGAGAGCGCTGGAGCTGTCATAGCTAATGCTGTCACAGATCCCAAAATCCCCAGCTGGCAAGAGCTGCAAAGCCCAACTGGCCAGGGCTGGTTTTTCACTTGTCTAATGCTGTGGGTTAAAAAAAACACCTTTGTGGAGGACACCAACTCTACTCTTGGATCCAGGGCCCCAAGGTAGCATGCTGTGCAACCTGGAGACGGTGCCTATTCTTGTGGCTGTTAGCATCAGCTCTGATGGACGCTTCATTCTGTGCTCCCAATTTTTTTCTCCCCATCTCCATCCTACAGAAGAACAGCTCCGACCACATGCCTCTCCTGCCAAAAACTTTCAGAGCCCTTCAAAAAACAAATGGACAAGATCTGAATGAGTCCCATGGCATCCAAGGGCAGCTGTGCTCTGACTGTAAACCATCTTGACTGATACCACAGATTCCAGCCAAATCTGGAAATCCATTCTCTCTCAAACTTGCTGCCAAGCCTTAGGACCTTTGCATGTGACGTTTCCTCTGCTTTGAGTGCTCCACCCTCCCCCATCCCACCTGTGGGAAGACTATGAATTTTCCCTGCGAAGGCTATGAGTACAGGGAGGACCCTGGACATGGGGGGGCAGATACCAAGTCAGTCAATATTATCCCCTCCCTTGGTGCCCATGCTCTCTTCCTTACTCCCCTAGCCCCTGTCTTCCTAGATCCTGGTGAATGGAGTAGAATTATAGTATGGAGATTAGAATTATAGTATAGGGATTAGAATTATGGTAGAATTGTTGTATGGGGATTAGAATTATAGTAGGATTGTAGTATAGGGATTGGAATTATAGTAGAATTATGTATGGGCATTAGAATTATTGTACAATTACAATAATTAGAATTATGGTAGAATTGTAGTATGGGATTGGAATTATGGTAGAATTACAGTATGGAGATTAGAAATATGATAGAATTGTAGTATGGAGATTCAAAATATGGTAGAATTACAACCAACACCACACAAATACAAAGGAGTATAAGATTATATACAGGCCAACAAATTAGACAACCTAGAAGAAATGGATAAATTCCTAGAAACATATAACCTCCCAAAACCGAATCAGGAAGAAATAGAAAACTTGAACAGACCAGTATCAGCAATGACATTGAATCAGAAAAAAAACAAAAAACAAAAAACTCCCAACAAACAAAAGTCCAGGACCACATGGCTTCACAGGTGAATTCTACCAAAGGTTTAAAGAAGAGTTAATACCTATTCTTCTCAAACTATCCAAAATATAGAAGAGGAAGGAAATCTTCCAAATTCATTCTATGAGGCCAGCATTACCCTCATACCAAAACCAAATAAAGACACCACAAAAAAGGGAACTGTAGGCCAATATTTCTGATGAACATTGATGCAAAAATCTTCAACAAAATATTAGCAAACTGAATCCAACAATACATAAAAAAAATCTTTCACCACAATCAAGTGGGATTTATTCCTGGGATGCAAGAATGGTTCAACATTCTTAAATCGATCAACAAGATACAACACATCAATGAGAGAAAGCATAAAAATCATATGATCATTTTAATAGATGCAGAAAAAGCATTTGACAAAGCACAACATCCATTCATGATAAAAGCCCCCAAACAAAGCAGGATTAGAAGGAACATACCTCAACAGAATAAAGTCCATCTATGAAAAACCCACAGCTAACATCATATTGAATGGTGAAAAACTAAGAGCTTTAAGATCCTCTTAAGATCAGGAACAAGAGGAGGATGTCCACTCTAACCACTTTTATTTAATATGGTACTGTAAGTCTTAGCCACAGCAATCAGACAAGAAAAAGAAATAAAAGACATCCATATTGGTAAGGAAGAAGTAAAACTTTCACTATGTGCAGATGACATGATACTCTATATAGAAAACCTTGAAGACTCCACCAAAAAACTACTAGAACTGATAAATGAATTCAATAAGGTTGCAGAATACAAAATCAACATATAGAAATCTGTTGCATTTCTACACACTAATAATGAAGTAGCAGAAAGAGAAATTAAGAAAACAATCCTATTTACAGTTGCACCAAAAATAATAAAATATCTAGGAATAAACTTAACCAAGGAGGTGAAAGAACTGTACTTTGACAACTATAAGACTCTGAAGAAAGAAACTAAAGATGACACAAACAAATGGAAAGATATTCCATGTTTATGGATTGGAAGAACAAATATTGTTAAAATGTCCACACTACCCAAAACAAGATACAGATTCAATGGGATCCCTATCAAAATGCCAACAACTAGAACAAATATTCCTCATTTGAATGGAACCACAAAAGACCCCAAATAGCCAAAACAATCTTGAAAAAGAATAACAAAACTGGAGGTACCATAATCCCAGATATCATGATATACTACAAAGCTGTAATAATCAAAACAGTATGGTATCAGCACAAAAATAGACATAGATTAATAGAACAGGATAGAGAGCCCAGAAATAAACCCACAATTATATGGTCAATTAATCTTCAGCAAAGGAGGCAAGAATATGCAACGGGAAGAGACAGTCTCTTCAATAAATGGTGCTGGGAAAACTGGACAGCTACATGCAAAAGAATGAAAATGGACCCACTTTCTCACACCATATGCAAAAATGAACTCAAAATGGGTTAAAGACCTAAATGTGAGACCTGAAACCATGAAGATCCCAGAGGAGAACACAGGCAATAAAGTCTCTGACATCAGCCATAGTGACATTTTTCTAGATACGTCTCCTGAGGCAAGGGAAACAAAAGCAAAAATAAACTACTGGGACTACATCAAAGTAAAAAGCTTCTGCACAGTGAAGGAAACAATCAACAACTAAAGGCAACCTACTGGATGGGAGAAGATATTTGCAAATGACACATCTGATAAAGAGTTAGTATCCAAAATATAAAGAACTTATACAACTCAACACCAAATACACAAATAATCTAATTTAAAAATGGGCAGAAGACATGAACAGACATTTCTCCAAAGAAGATATCCAGATGGCCAACAGACACATGAAAAGATGCTCACCACCACTCATCATCAGGGAAATGCAAATCAAAACCACAATGAGATACCACCTCACACCTGTCAGAATGGCTAAAAAAAAACAAAACACAAGAAACAACAAGTGTTGACGAGGATGTGGAGAAAATAGAAGCCTGGTGAGCTGTTGACGGGAAGGCAAACTGGTGCCGCCACTGTGGAAAACAGTATGGAACTACTGTTCCATTCAAAAATTAAAAACAGAATTACCATTTGATCGAGTAATCATATGACTGGGTATTTACCCAGAGAATATGAAAACACTAATTTGAAAAGACACATGCCCCCTATGTTTATGGCAGCATTATTTACAATAGCCAAATTATGGAAGCAACCCAAGTGTCCATTGATAAATGAATGGAGAGAGAACATATGGCATATATATAATAGAATATTACTCAGCCATGAAAAGAATGAAATCTTGCCATTTGCAACAACCCGGGTGGATCTAGAGGGTATAATGCTAAGTGAAATAAGTCATCCAGAGAAAGACAAATACCATATGATTCCACTCATATGTGGAATTTAGGAAACAAAACAAACAGAAAAATGAAACAAAGCCAGAAACAGACTCTTCACTACAGAGAACAGATGGTTACCAGCGCAGAGGTGGGTGGGGGATGGGTGAAACAGGTGAGGGGGATTAAGAGGACACTTATCATGATGAGCACTGAGTAATGTAAGGAATTGTTGAATCGCTATATTGTACACCTGAAACTAATGTAACACTGTATGTTAATTATACTGGAATTAAAATAAATAAAATAAATAAATAAAATACGCTGGTGGGGGGAAGGAAACTGGAGAAAGAGAGAAGAGAGCGGCCAGGATATATCCCCCCAGGGAGAAAAAAAAGAATTATGGTAGAATTGTAGTATGGGGATTAGAATTATGGTACAATTGTAGTATGAGGATTAGAATTATGGTAGAATTATAGTGTGGCGATTAGAATTATGGTAGAAGTATAGTACAGGGATGGAAGGGCCCTGAGAGCTCCAAGTCCTCTCACATCCACCTAGATCAGTGATTCTCATATTTAGGGTGCATTTAATTGACCATATGATCCTGGGCCCCATGTTTAAACGTTCTGATTCAGGAGTCTGGAGTGGAGTTCAAGACTTGGCCTTTCTAACAATCTATCTGGTGATACCAATGCTTCTGGTCCCAAGGCTCACACTCTGGAACCACTGACCTAGATTTTAACTCAGAAAATAACCTTCTCTCTGTTTCCCCCCAAAAGGATTCAATGCCAGAGCACTCATTCTATGGCTTTGGTATCCACTGATGGCTTAGTTAGTGAGGGAGGGGCAGGGTTTTCAGGCACCCTCCATTCAGAGCCTTGGGGAAGGTTTTGGGTATCAGTATTTATAATGAAGTCACTGACAAACACATAAAATTCTCTACAGGAAAAATAATCACAGAGATCCATAAAGCAGCATACTGTAACAATATCAATAGTGGCAACAGTAATAGTAATAACATACGATAATATGTCATTTGCCCTAATGTGCTACATCCAGATTGGTCTGAGCAATAGAAAAGAATTACTGACATACACAAATGCTCACAAGTTCTAGCTTCCACATATTTGGGGCCATTTGTATGATGGCAATGGCAATGAGGACTATAATATCAAAACATATTCGTACACAGCTTTCACATTTCTAAGGCACTTTTACTGGTTTTATTTTAGCAGCAACACTGAAAAGTAGGTAGGTAAGCTTCTTCGGTTTATAGCAAGGCTCACATTCTCCTTTCCTTTAAGCCTTCACTCAGCAAACGTGGACTTGAGTATCATTGTGGGTAGGTCAGGTGCTGAGAGGGGCAGGGATAGGGTTGCAGATAAAATACAGGACACCCAGTTGTGTTTGAATTTCAGATAAGCAAAGAATCTCTTTGTGTGTAACCATGCTCCAAATATTGCATGGGACACCCTTGTACTAAAACAATTATTCATTGCTCATCTGAAATTCAAATTTAACTGGGTACCCTGTATTTTTATTTGCCAGGTCTAGCAACCCCAGTGAAGGAAGGAGGGGAGAAAAAGAATAAGACATATTTATTACCCTCAGAACAAAGTTACAGTTTGGTAGAAGACCCCAGAGAGATGATCCCAGTCCATGTAATCAGTGGGGCGGTGAGCGGTACTTCTCAAATTTGAATGGGCAGGGGAGTCCCCCAGTGATACTGTTAAACTGCATGTTGTGATTCAGGAGGTCCCGGCTGGGGCTGGAGACCACATTTCCAACAAGCTCCCGGCGGATGCGGATGCCATTGCTCCCTGGCCACACTCTGAGTAGGGAAGAGGGGAGAGGGAAGCTTAGAGACCATGGGAGCATCCAGGAGGTGCTTGGCCCACCTTTAGGGGTCACAGAAAAGCTTCTTCGAGGAGGTGGAGCCTGATGGGTCTTGCTGGTAAGAATCAAAGGAGGGAGATGGCGAAGAGGTGCCAGGAGAAGGAGCACCCTTTGTGAAGTCCCAGAGCGGGGAGAAAGCACCGCAGATTTGGGAAGAGCAGGGTGTTGTTGAACATGGATGGAGGATAGGGTCTGGGCAGGCAGTGCTGGGCTCTGGGAGTCCGGAGTTGAATCAGACAAGGTCTCTGCCTCCCCAGACCCCACCCAATCTTGCGGGAGAGGTAGAGCTGTAGAGACACCAGCACCATCCAGTGTGGCCCGTAGTAAGTTAGAGGTAAGCGCTGGAAGGGTGGGAGCCCAGGGAAGGCGTCAGGCTTGTTAAATGGATGAAATCACCAGTCTAGGGCCGAAGGCAGGCCCAGCAGGAGGCCCAGCTGACACAGTAGCCCAGAGCCTGTGACCCCAAGCCTTTATTCACTCACTGCATCTCCACACCTTGGTCCAAACGTCAGTGGCTGAGAAAAGTGGTTGTAGCAGTAGACTTGGGCTCATGGGTGGGGCTCTGTAGTCCACAGTAGCTATGTGGTCTTTAAAGCTAACGGTGCTGGGGTAGCCTCACCCACGAGTCCTGTTCCAGCTCCTTCGGGTTTATCATAGCAGCCAAGGGAAGTGCTAGTGTGCCTTCCTGCCCAATCTCTCCCTCTTCCTTTGGTAATAGATCACTGTAGCTGGGGACATGGCCTCTCAGGACAAAATCAACACTTCCCAGCTTCCCTGGATGTGGTCTGGCCCGAAGGGTGTGGTGGACACAATCTGAGAATCTGTCTGGGTGCAGTACAGGACACAGAAACCGCACTAGAGTTCCAAGCAAGATGGGGCTTCCTAAAGGACGCAGGGCTTCCAAAGTCACCGGCAGGCTGGAAGCATGCAGCCTGTGGGATGCAGCTAGGATGCATGGTCTCATCGAGACAGCCACACAGCAGAGGTCAGGAAGTTCCAGGAAAGTGCTCTCATGTCGCAGCCCCCCAGGGACACCAGGTGACCAGACAGCAGCTGGGCATCCAGCCCCTGGCGAAACTCCCATGCGCCAGAGTCGTCCACTGCCTAAGGAAGAATGGCCTCGGCCTTCTTTCCACCTTCCAAATCACACGTGATTGCAGCTCCTCGGCTGGAACTAGTCACGTCGGCAAAGGGGTCTGAGCAATGCAGTGCCGAGGCTTCCAGGCTCTGTGAGAGCACAGCAGGACAGGGGAGAGCACTCTGAACGCCCCCTCACCCTTCCTGCCAGGGAGGAGAAGGGCGTCGTGGTGCAGGTGACCTCCTAGCACCGCAGAGAATCCCCCCAGAGGCCTCAGAAAGGCCGCAGGAGCGGGGACCTGGGCGTGCGCCAGAAATAAACTCTTCTTTCAGTCACTGTTCCAGTGGCGGAGCTCATGTCCTGAACCAGCCCCGTTAAGTGTCAAGTGAGACTTCAGTGGTATCACTTCCAGAATGTGTAGTGGTGACATGACTGGGGTGTCAAATCAGCCCGGCTGTCAGGAGTGTGGGGAGACCTACTTCATCCACAGACAAAGCAGAACTCGGGGCTGTGGTGGCTGGGGCCGAATGCAGGCCATTGAGTCTGAGAGAAGCTGGAGAGAGGGATGGGGTGTCGGGGAAGACTTCTTGGAGGAGGCAGAGCTGGAGAAGGAGAGGAAGGGAAAGACTTTCCAGGGGATGCCACTTTTCTCTCCCTTCCCTACAGCCGCACCAACCAGGGCGACACCCTCCAAGCCCAAGGGGCGAGAGGAGAGAGGCAGATGTCTCCCCTGCCAGGAGAGCTGACTTTCACCCCAGAGCAGGGTGGACACAGGGAAGGAGGCCTCCGGGGGGTGTGAAGGGAAAGGGGCGAGGCGTTTTTCCAAAGGGAGGGACCTGTGTCCCTGAGACATGAGCTCCAAGACTCTGAGAACAAGGATGGTGATGGACGCACTCAAGACACGGCCTCGAGGTCATGAAGTGGCATCTGGTTCCGGCCTGCCCTGCACCACTGCAGCTCTGCCCCCAGAAAGGCCCCCCACATTCACCCTTCAGACAGGGGTGGCTGTAGGAGGCTCGCAGCCTGGGGCACAAGGACAGTCACATGAACCCGGGCACCAAGCACTGGGGTTGGGCCACTCCCAAGCAGCCTTTCTGTCTTTCACCTGCCTTTGTGAAGAGTATGTGTTTGGGGTGTGGGCACAGGCCTACACTGGCCAGGGCCAGGGCGTACTTAGAGACCAGGCCAGGCCAGCTCAAGGTGAAGGATGGGCCAGGATGAGAAATTAGACCGGGACAGGGGCCACCCTGTGCCCAGGGTTAGGCTCAGCCTGGGGCCAGAGTCGAAACTTAGTCTATGACAAGGACCACAGCCTCAGATCAGTGGTAGGACTCAGTCTGGGACTGGAGTCTGGACTCAGTTTTTGTTGGGGGAAAGAAAGAGTGTTGAGCTAACCGAACCCCTGTGTGTGAGCTCCATTTCTTTAGTTCCCTGGATAATAAACCATAATGAAAGGCCATCAGAATATGTGTCAATTCCTCATTATATCATACTTAGCCATCAAAACCATTTTACTTCTGGGTCCTCTATTTACCCTTCCTCCAAACCTGTGGCATAGACTCTGTGTCCCCTCCGGGGAATGAGGGTGTCCAGGCATGGGGGTCAAATGAGCTGCCTCGATTCTCACAGCAAGTTCAGAAAGAGATGGAGTCAGGCAAGAGGCCAGTTGAGCAGGTGCCCAGGCCTGGGCAGCCTGGTGGACACTCAGCTTCCTGCGGTGCTTTGGAGACAAGCCCCAGGTCACCCTGAAACCCATGGGCAGGCAGCAGGCAGGCGGGCAGGCAGCTGGCTAGAGGAGTTGGCAGCAGGGACGTCCTGGATCGGAGCCTTGGGCCACAGCCAAGGCTGTTTAGTTGGGGTGCAGGGTGAGGGCAGCGATTTTATTCAGCCTGCTCTGCGGCGAGCCCTGGGGCAGGTGCCAGCAATTTGCCAGTCCTGAGTGACAGAGCCGGGAAACACCGAGTGGCTGGGAAGGCAGGGACCCCCCCTTCCCCCCTGCTCCCCTCCATCCAGGTCCTCGTGGATACTCTCGGCCACTGAAGGAAATACGAAGTGACGGTAAGTGACAAAATTGAAAATGTAATTAAGACAGATGGAACCAACCGGCGGGGATGATAAAAACCATTCCCCAGGCTCTGAGATTTCAAGCGAGGTCACAGGATGACCCCATCCTGGATGCACAACCGGCAAAGAGGAAGTGAGGGAATGAGCTCGAGGAGAAGAGCCAAGCTCTGTGGAGGACAGTGAGCAAACTGGGCTTCGGCTGTGCTGAAAGAGATTTGGGTCAGATACAAGGATGAACTTCCTGGAGATGAGGGTGCTTGAACACTGGCCTACGTGTGACATCATCTCTTTGGCCCGGGGACAAGTGTATGCCTCCTGGACGGGCTTGGACACACCTGACCTCTCCAGGATCGATAGGAATAAGAATGGCTCCATTATCACATGAGAAGTCTGTGCAGGCGGAGGTGGGTGGCATTTGGGAAGAGGACAAAGGGAAGGGGGCTCAGGGCTTCCTGTGGGCCAGAGCTGGGAGAGCAGGAGTCAGCCAGGCTCCTCGGAGGTGCGTGTCACAATGCTTGAACCTGACATCTCCAGGTGACATTTTTCTCCTTCTGTGCTGCTGCCCGTTGGCCAAACCAGGAGCAGAGCGGGCACGGTGGCCACTCCTTGAGCCTACATGGTGGCCACTCCTTGAGCCTACAGCAGGCCACCTGGCCCTCAGCTCTCTAGATGCTGTGATGGGGGAAGTCCAGGGGCCCTATGGGGAGAGCCTGTGGAAGATGTCATGGAAGCTTTCGCGGAAGATGGGATGCCTGGGATCTGTGGGGAGATCCATGAAAGAATGAGGGCCTCAGGACCAACATCTGGGGCAGCCTTGCTCTGCTAACCACAGCTGGTGGAGCCCGCCTTTGCCTGGAGGGACTGAACTGGCCAGCATTATTGGCCTCCATTCTCCCTATGTCCTGTGCGGGTACTCTGTGCCGGGCAATAGGGCAGGCAGAGAAGGTGGCTTCTTTATGCCTGATGAGCTTCTAGATTGGTGGGAGAGAAGAGACTCATACTCCAATTCAAGATAGTCATTCAGTTCCCATTTATTGAGCATCTACACTGTGCTAGGCATGAGTGGGTCCGAGACCCCCTGTGAAGTTAAGAAAGTGTGTGGTTTTACTGGGAAGTGAAACATGGGAAGCAATCAGATATAAGGGAAATATTCAAGCATTAACTCAAGGTGATGGATGGTTCAGTTAGCAAGTGCACAAGAACTTAGGGGAGGGAAGAATTTGATGCAGGCTAGAGTAGTCAGTGCAGGCTTCTTGGATGAGGCAGAGCCTGAACCTGACCTTTGCAGGATGAGAAGGAATGGCTTGGAAGATTAGAGGAAGGGGTGCCTCCCGGGTCGGCTCAGTGTGGTGGGAGAGGAAGCCTGCACCCCGAGCTCTCTCTGTCCACCAGGAGTCGGACCATGATCTCCCCTGGCTCCAAGGCAGATCTGGCAGTACTCCATTGCCAGAGAAGATGTAATAATGGAGACAGGTTGGTCCTGCCATGCCCAGACCATCTTTCATTCCAGGACACGTCCTTGTTATTGATACTGAGCATGAAACAGGGCCAGCATCATGGAAGAGATTGGAGAGATGCGGGAGCGCTCCATCATTTCAAGCACACCATCCATCCCTCCGTCAGAAGCCCGGCATTTACGCCTGCAGCGAGAACGCTGAAATATCAGGTCAGGATTTATCGGGATGTTAAGTCATCATTTATGCTACAGTTCCTCCCTTTTAGGGACAGTCTTCCTGAAACATCTATCTCCCTGACTTGCCATCCTAATGGCCCCAGACAAGTGTGTCTGCCACCTGCAGTCTTTTCTGAGAGTGTTTTCCCCTTTATCTCCCCTATCCCATGGGTCAGTCTTCCATTTGGGGGCAGCCCCTGCCTGTGACCTGGGAATAAAGACCCCCCTAGAGTATAAACTGTTTGATGAGGAAGAGAAAGGCCCCCTTTCCTGAGTTGCTTGCCGGATCCCCTGGGGATGTGAACATTCCAGAGGCGCCCCAGTCCCTCACCCTTGATGACAATTCTAGGTCTCAGCTGTGCAGCCTCAAAGAAGTCACTCTCCATGCTGGGGACTTTGACCTTCTCCATAAAAGGAAGGGGCTGGACTGGTTGAGCTCTATGCTTCTCCCCACTCTAAAACAGGGTGAGCACAGTCCTGGAGGCCTCAGCTCACTTAAGGCAGAGCCTGGCAAAGGGTGGGCATTCCAGAGGTCCAGAGAGAAGTTAGAGCCAAGGACCAAGCCTGGGGCCATGAAGAAAATGCTCAGCAATTCCTCACATGGGGGGATCCCAAAAGGGGGCCGTTCTTTCGGGGGCAGGCTACTGGGGACTCACTGCTAGTCTCCGCCCCTGTCTTGTCCTCTACTCAACGTATTCTCTGTCTCTCCCGCCCTTTCCCTTCTCATCTGTTTTATGCGTGTCTTGAACTTTGCCATCCTTCTTGCCACAATCTACTTCTTTCAACCCACATTTTGCCGGACCAGTAATAGTCCCAAGTGTCGACCCAAACCCAAGACAAGGTCGGAATCCGAAGCCTCAGTGTTTGAACTCTGATTGGTCTTATGACACTTAGTGGTATCAGAGCCTGTCTCAGTAGGAGACGCTCTTGACAGGCAAACATTCCAGAACCTGGGCACTGACCATCAAATGTTCTTAGATGTGGAGAAGCATTTTCACTCTCCTCCCCTCAGCCCACCTTCCACTCTTCTAAGGGTGTGGCCGGTTCTGTCCAAAGCTGAGAACCCCAGGGACCTTTTCAGGGGAGGCTGACCTGGGATGCGGTTGTATGAGGAAAACATTCACAGAGGAAACTCTGGGGTTCCAGATGGCTGTCTTCATGAAACAGGTAACGTGGCTGTGACAGGGCAGTGTCTTTTGAGCAGAGATACGTATATTTTTTATTTTTTTGAATCTAAATATCTTCACATGGTTCAAAAATGAGAAAATGTTAGAGCTATATAGTGAAAGATTTCTATATAGTGAAAGGTTTCCTTTCATTCCCATCTAAGACCCCAGTTCCCACCACCTCCTCCCCGGAACTGTTACTAATTTCTTACAAAGCCTTCCAGAGCCCCCTTATGTCTATATAAGCAACACCAAATATGCATTCACATTTCCTCCTGTTGTTCACAAAAGTTAGTATTCTATACATGCTATTCTGTTCCTTTCTTTCTTCACCTGATGAAATATCTTTTTATTTCTGAGGAAGTGTCCTCATTCGTTTTCACAGCTGCAGAGTATTCCCCTGCAGGCTTTATGATTCAAAATCCCCCTACAACCAAGCACATTTTGAGGTGGTTTCTGAGAGAGCATACCTTCAGTAGAGGGTGTTTGTGATAAAGATCAATAGGATCCAGGAGCCCCTGGGTGGCTCAATCAGTTAGGCATCTGCCTTCAGCTCAGGTCATGATCTCAGGGTCCTGGGATCGAGCCCCATGTTGGGCTCCCTGCTCATCAGGGAGTCTGCTTCTCCCACTCCCTCTGCCTCTCCCCCCCACCCCTGCCCATGTACTCTCTCTATCTCTCTCAAATAAATAGTAAAATCTTTAAAAAATATATAGAGGACTCATAGCAGTCAGTCTCCATCTTCGGTTTCTCTAAGAATTGACTTGGGCTGCATGAGACCTCCCTCCCAGCCCTGCCGCACCTGCCAGGACTCCAGGCCGGTGGGGCTGATATAGGACTGTAAGCGGCACTTCAGCCAGCTGATTCTGTAGGTCTTGCAGAGTAGTACAGAAGTCTCTCTGAGAAAGTCCAGTGAAAGTGTCAGGAAGCAAGAACTATATCCTACACTGAAAATATTGAGGTGTTGCAATTAATCATTAAATTTAGCTCCGAGGTTCCTGACAGCCCAGACCTAAGTGGAACCAAAAGGATTTAGAGTTCTCTCTGCCAGAACAAAAGGCCAGTTTTTCAGGAGACATAAACATGTCCCTGGCGTTAAATTCTAAGCGGAATTTATCCCGGGAGCTATTACTTAAGGTACATTGAGTTGCAGAACAGGCAGCATCTTCCCCGACAGCCACAGAAAATTCAGGAGGCATGTTCTTCACCATTCCTCTGCTCACGTCGAGGCCCAGTGCCAAGCCCGGCTCAGGACAGCGTTTCTGCAGGAAGTTCAGCCAACTCGGGCCATCTGAGAAAGCCCAGGACACCTGTAACAGAAGGGTTCAATGTGACTACAGAGAAAGAATAAAGACACACACCAGCTGGCTTCTGAACCCGGGGGATGCCATGCCCAGGATGAAGGAGGAGGCCTCTCACCTAACCCTAAGAAACTCCTAGAACAATGTGCAGGAAGGGAGGGGAGAATGGACAGCTGTTTCCCCATTGTCCTCACCTAAAGCTTTGAGTATTTCCTGAATCCAGCAGTTGATGTCACTTTGTCATTAAGCATACAACTCAGGGAGTGGAACGTGGTGAATCAACTAATAAATGTTGGCGCTGATGATACTAATGGAGGGGGAGGGGCAGCAACAAGGGTGCTTCCCAGCCTGCTGTCCTGAGGATATCTTGAAAACCTCCAGCGATTTATGGGGCAAATCAAGGTGACTGTGTCTGATACCCTAACCATGGTCTCTCCACCCCAATCTTTGCCTACTCAAACTTAGGCAAGCCAAGACTTTGTAAAGCCATTCTCTTCGCTCTCCCCTTGGCTCACCCTCATTCCAAATTGGAGAATGACTTTGGTATCATGGTCGCCATCAGGATGCCCAGGGAACTATGGTCATTGAGGCGAGAGCTGGGTGAACTAGGGGAGGACACCCCTCTGGGGTGCATTCAGCTTATCAGATGGGGCTTGTGATTTAGGACAGATGCAAGAAATCATCATTCTTATGAAATAGAAGACAGCTAAGCAATTATAATGGAATTCCTAGTTATTTATCAAAATCCATTCTCCTTCTCTTCCATAGTGGTACAGTTGTAGATAGCCATGTGGCTGTTCAGCTAGGGGCTACCTTTCCCACCCCCCTTGCAACTAAGTGTGGTCATGGGACCGAATTCTCACGAATAGTGGATATGGTATGTGTTTTTTTAAGCCTGGCCCACAAAGTCTTACAGGGTGCTTCCACTATGCTCTCTTCCCACGAGTCCAAACTTAGACATGCCTGTGACCCAGCTGCACCCAAGCAGATAAGTACAATGCCCTAGAACAGTGGTTCTTAATCTTCAGTGTGCATCAGAGTTACTTATGGGTATTATTAGATCATGGATTGCTGCCCGCCCCCGCCCCCACCCAGGAGTTTCTGATTCACTAACTCTGGGGATGAAAACTAAGAGTTTGTATTTTTTTTATTTAATTTTTTTTTTGAAAGAGAGAGAGAGAGGGCACATGTGTGCAAGCAGTGGGGGGAGGGGCAGAGAGAGAATCCTAAGCAGGCTCCACCCTCAGCATGGAGCCAGATGTGTGGCTCCATCTCACAACCCTGACATCAAGACCTGAGCCGAAATCAAGAGTCAAGAGTCGGATGCTTAGCTGACTGAGCCACCCAGGTGCCCAAGAATTTGCATTTTTAAAGAGCTCCAAGGTGATGCAGATGCTGTTGGTTTGAGAAACACACTTTGAATGGTAAGGCCCCAAGGCAGGACAGAGAAAGAATCTCAATCCCTAAATGAGCACATGGAGCAGAGCCTCCATACACCTGGGATGTTCATCTTGGATTGATATACCTGCTGTCTTTCTTAAAGCCACTAAAGTATGGGCAGGTGTCTATGTTTCAGAGCCCAGCTTTACAGAATTAGTACAGCCATCATCTAGTTTATCCTCCTTGAATATAGAGGGGGATGCTGAGGTCCGAGAGGGAAAGAACCCATCCAAGGCCACACACCAGTCAGTGGGCAAGCCAGAATGAGAACCCAGGTCTCCAGCTCCCAAAGGGAGCCTGAACCCCATGAGCAGATGCTCTCTTTAAATTGGTGTGATGGGCAGAATAATCCCATCAGCTACCCCCACCTCCCAAAGATGTCCATGTCTTAATCCCTGGAACTTGTGAATATATTATGTTAATATAGCAAAGGGAAATTAAATTTCCAGATGGAATTAAGGTTGCTAATCAGTTGATCTTAAAATAGGGAAATTATCCTGGATTATCCAAGTTGTCACAATGTAATCACAATGGTCCTTAAAAGTGGAGTGGGAGTCAGATGAGTCAATATCAGATTAATATATGAGGAACACGTGACCAGCATTGCTAGCTTTGAAAATGGAAGAGGGGCCATGAGCCAAGGCGTACAGGTGGCCCCTTGAAGCTGGAGAAGGCAAAGAAACAGATTCACCCTGCAAGGCTTCAGAAGGGAATACAGCCCTGCCAGCATTTTTATTTTAGCCCTGTGAGACTTCTGACCTCCAGAAGGGTAAGAAAATAAATGTGTGCTGTTTTAAGCCACCAAATTTGTGGTAATTTGTTACAGCAGTCATAGGAAACAAATGTGCTTGGGAAGTGTTCCCTGTGTGAGTTTGATCTTGTCCCCTGAGCCTGGAGTCTCTTGAGGGTGGATCTGGGTGGATCTTTGTCTCCTCTACCTCCCACTGTCCCTGGCTGGGGACTAAGTCCCGAGGGCGTGTGGAGAAAGAGAAGCACTCACTGTAAAGCCACGTGGATAGGGCCGTATGGCCTTCCCTGCTTTCCAAAACCAAAGAGACCAGGCTTCTGTCACTGTTTGGGACACCTTCTAACCCCTAACTCCTGTCACTAAGCGCTGACTCTGTCCAGAGATTACACTTCATTTTAGGACCAGCCTGAGCCTTTACCCCATAAACGTTTTAGAAAAAATGTTGACCCTAGGGGCAAGCTTAGAGTGTGGTTGACACAAACTAACCCTGTTCCCACAGTCCAGCTTGTCATGTCTTATCAAGGCCCTTGTGGACTCTGGGAGTCTTTGGGGCAGACTGCTGCGGTTAGAATGTGCTCCAGTGCTCGGGCAGGGCCTGGGCTGTGGTGCTGGGGAGGAGGGGGGAAGTGAGGATGGGGCCCAGGCTCCCTCTGGAGACCTGTCTTCTGATATGGATGTGGGGGCAGCTGGTAGACCTGGGAAGAGCACTTGGTCTCTGGTGATAGAAGCACCAAGCTTCACTAGGGGCGCTGGGTGTCTGGAGGACTCTGCTGAATGGGGGTTTGTAGAATGGAAAGAGCACACGTCTGCCAGAGCGGTAGATTGACATGGGACCCTCACTGGCTCTCACAGGCCCCGGCTGCAAGGAGCCCATCACCTCACTGACACTCCTCTGCGGGAGCTGTGCTGATCCCACAGTGGGCTGCCCGCCTTGCCAAGAGATCCCTCAGCCCTCCCTCGTCTCCATGCTCCCAGCCCCTCAGCCCCACCTTGCTGTCTCTCCTTGCTCCCTGCATCACACTCATGTCTGCACACCCTAACATGAGCTTCCTGAGGACAAAGTCCTGTTTCTCCCTGAAAACAGACACCCGTGTCCAAGCTAGAAGAACTGGAGGCAGAGGAGGGGGCTGAGGAAGCCACGACAGCTGGTGTCTGCCAGCAGACGTCAGAGGGTTGGCAGGGGCAGGAATAGAAATTAGGAGCCCTGGGAGTTACACTTGGTCTTGCCAACTATCTCCCTCTGTGACCTTAGAGAAGTCCCTTTACCATCACCTGCAGAGGCTTAGTTTACTTATCTTTAAAATGGGTCTATTAATCCATACATGTTCAACCACAGGGGAAGATTTATGGGAAGGGCCTTAAAAGTGTCAGGCATTCTTTTCAGCCCTGAAATTAGGAATAAGCAGAGGGGGTGGAGCCCGTATGACTGGTCAAATTTCCCATCCCTGCTGGTCCAGAATGAAGGGGACAATGTCAAATCAGGGACAGATGGATTAAACCCAAAAGTCTATCCCAAAGTAGACTCCTGGGGCCAGAAAGGGGGTGGAAGGTTGGAGCCTAGGGGAGAAGGAGCATTAGGGCTGTGCTGCCTATCCACCTGATCAAACAGCTCTGGAGGCAAGAACTGCATGGAATGACCTCTTGGAGGTCTGTATTTGGAGCCAGCAGGCCAGGCATTGTTCAGACAGGGAAGAACTTAGCTTGTCAATCATTTACACCTTAGTATGAATTCTGTGGCTGATTTACCCCTCCCCAAGATCAGCCTGAACTCTCCAAAATGCGAGATTCTATCCCAGGCATCAGAGTGAAAACAATTGGCCATGGAACCTTCTGTTATGAAGTTACCACCTCGCTGCTCTTTCAGTTTGACTCAGACAACCTTGGATCCCAAAAATGCTGGAATGGCCTGTTCTTGCCCTTCCCACCAGGGCAAGCAGAGAATGATCATGCCAGGGAAGGAGTAAGTCTCTTGTACCCTGGGGGTGGGGGAATTCAAGCCTTGGACCAATTCCCCTACCTGGAGAATTAGCCTTCTGAAGCTACATTAATGGCAGTCAGGGTTCTTCACACCCCTGACAAGCTTGGATTCCAGGATTCTGTGTGAGGGACAGGCACACAGGGCTGTAAAGCCCTATTGCCTTTTCTCCAAATATGGGTGCCCCACAGCCCTCCTTTGATCCCCTGACACTTTCGTGCAAGTTTACTTTGTGGGGGAACACTGGGGCTGCGAGCCCAATGCATGGAGCCCACTCTCTACACACCCTGGAAAAGGGCTCCTGAGTGGCCCCCATCCAGGCTGCTGGTTTGCACCAGTCTTCCCCTAGCCTTGCCTGGCCACAGGCCTGAGAATGAGTTCAGGGGCAGAGGGATTCTCAGACCTCCTTCCATGCCCAAACTCCTCAAATTGCAAGGGGGCACATTTCCTTCCTTTGGAACCAGAAGGGACTAGTACCTTCTCCAGTGTCCTGGCAATTCATGCCAGGAAAGCCTGGGCTGGATTGAAGAAGAAAGCAGGGAGGAACTACCATTTATAGAGTTCCACCCTGTGCTCGGCACTTTGCAAGCATTTATTTATTCTTTCAATCATTAATTCATTCACCAATTACTTCAACAAACAGCCAGTCCTGGCCCTGCCTTTGAGGAAGCCACAGAATAGCAAATGCCATAAGTTATTTCATTACCTGTCACAAAATCCCTGTGATGAAGGTATTATTCTTCCTATTTTATAGATGAGGAAATTGAAGATCAGAGTGGTTAAGCAACTGGACCAAGTTTACCCGATTTATATGTGACAAAGCTGGGAAACAGAACTAGGTTTGCAATTCTGTTACTTACCCCTTCCTACTGTGGGTCTGTTCTCATGTACAAAATGGGGTCAACTCCCTGTTTGCAGGGTGGTTGTGAAGATTAGATACAATGCATGTAAAGTTCTGTGATGATATGGATATTCTGTACATAGTTCATGGTGAAGTGGCTCTCATGCTCCAAGTCCAATGTTCTCCCAATTCCTCACATGGTTGTAGAGACAAGCTGTCACAGAGCTGGACTTCACTGGCACTCGGGAAAGTAGGTGCCAATTCAGGGCTTGAAAAAGCCTCGGTCCTGAGGAAAGGAGATATTTATCAGTGTGGCACCAAGTAATAGTTGAGCACAACAATAGTTGTGTATCCTTAGGATCTAAGAAAGAGACAGAAGAATGAGAAGATAAAACCCCCACCATCAGAGAACTCTCAGTATCATTGGGGATGCAAAAAAGATACACAAAACCACATAGGACAGAGGCCTGGCTATGTGTCTACAACGTAAATGCTGTAGAAACCAAAAAGTGGGCATGTATGATCAGGAAGCTTCCTGGGAAAGAGAAACTTGAGCTGGGCCTCCAAAGGATATAGATGAGGTGAAGAAGAGACAGTTGATAAGAGGCCCTTAAGCAGGACCAGCCACTAGGTAGAATTTTTTTTAAGTTTAAAATTTTGAAATAACTATGGACTCCAAGAAGTTGCAAAAATAGTACAGAAAGGTCCCAAGTACTCATCACCCAGCTTTCCCCAGTGGTATGAAGAAATGTGGGGATAACCATAGCAATTTCAAAACTAGGACCTTAACATCAACACAATACAATTAACTAGACTACAGTCCTTACTCAGCTTTTACCATGCACTCATTTTTGTATGTGTATATGTATGGTTCCATAAGTTTATCACAGGTATAATCTGTATTACCACCACTATGATCACAACACAGAATGGCTCCATCACCAAAAATGAGCTCCCTCGAGGGCACACCTTTGAATTGCCCACATTGTGCCCTGCTCATAAACACCAAGCATGTGGCTGCCCCTGTGCTCTGTTCATGACTGGAAAATTTGCTGGGGAAAACAAAAGCTACTCATCCTGTCCTGCTCTGCTCAGTGAAGGTAAGTTGAGGCCTGCGTGTCCAGGGGCAGATCTCCTGGCATTGGCTGCAGCCCCCATGCACAAACCCTACACAATGGGGCTCATCTTGCCGCTTTCTTGCAGAAGAAACATTCTGCAGACTTGGTCCTCCTAAGGGGAGGCTTGACAGGCGCTCAGAAATTCAGAACCATGGACAGATCCAGAGCACCTGGAATGACAGAGCGTTTATAAGGGCAAGAGTAAAGACTAGGTACTTCTCTGGGTCACCTCTTAATCTGGAGATAACCCAACCTTGGGTGAGTAATGACTCCCTTCCCCCACAGTCGCAGAGCAGGCAAGCGAGAGGACATTTCTGAAGTGCAGATCCCTGTTTGCCTGACTCCTCTCCATTATTCAAGGCTCATCCTAAGTCTCTTCTGTTCTGAGGATCTCTCTTTGACTTTCCCACCTTGCTGGCTTCCTTCTCTGAATTAATTTACTTTAAAAGCTGGCAGAACCATCCAAGACAGTCTGGGAGCACATTGTGTGCTGCTCTCTGCCTGTCCCACATATGAAGCTGTACCCCCAGCCAGAACATGAATGCCTTGAGAAGGACCAACCTGTCCTTTACTTGTCTTTCTGTTCTCTTTTCCTCCCACCCCCTGTAGCTCCACACAGGGTTAGGCACTCAGGGTCTTTCTGGAGGACATGTTAGCCAGGGGGTGACTCTGTCCTCAGGTTTGATTTCCTGGGAAACTTTTCTGTCTGGCATTGTTGGCATAGGAAGCAGAGGTAAACTATTCCAGAACTCCTCAGCCCAGCTTCATTCCCTTTCTCTCGTAATCTGTAAGACCCTGGCCCCTAGGAAGTCTTCGTCCCTGACTTATATTATGTCCGATGTTTCTGTCTATCCTGAAGTTGGCTTTCCCACAGCCACCTCTCTTACTGCTATCACTGGGAGCCCTTGTCAGGGATGCTGTGCTGTACCACCCAGATGGCCCCTACAGGCCATTCTCCCAGCTGCTGGGAGGTGGTTGTTTGGCAGCTCTCATCTGTCCACTCTGTGGGATTGCCTCTGCTGAAGAAAGTGTCCTTGTCCAAGGTCACACCCACTCCCCAGGGCAGTCACCGCCTAGTGACTGGTCAAAGACAGAGAGTAAAGGTCCAGCTTCCTCCCTCCAACTCAAGAAGACAGCTCTGATGGATCATCCCAGCCTCCCAGCTCCTGGGGAATCAGCAGAGGCCTTCACTGAGACTGTCCTGCAGCCCACTTTCTTCCACTACTCTCCCCACAAGCATTGGTCCTGAGACCACTCCCTAGTAAGTTTCTACATTCTAATCATGTCAGAGTCTGCTTCCAGGTGAACCCAACCTATCATAGCTCTAAAGTCTTGGCCCCTTAGGATTAGTCTTCCTGCTGACATTTCTGCCCTACCATCTGACTCTGTGGATGAAGGCCAACAAAGAGTAGATCTACCCTGCATATCAATTTCCCCCAAGTCTCCTAAAAGAGTACTCACTCCACTCTCTATGGCAGTTCTCACCGTGCTTCTAGAAGCAGGCCTTCCCTGATGTCCTTGGGTCACCTGGCATAGTAAAATGGGCTTTGAAGGCAAGCAGATCAGGGTTTAGGCCCCAGCTCTTCCACTAACCAGCTAAGTGACTTGGGCAAATTCTTTAATCTCTTCCAGCTACTCTTCTCAAATCTAGAAGCAGAAATGATAATAAAAACACCACAGGCCTATTATGAGGATTAAGTGACACAACATAAGGGAAACTGTTTAGCACAGTGCCTGGCATGTAAATATTAATCCCTTCTTCTTTTGGGTCTGGGGGCCCTTTCCAACTAATTGTGAATTAATATTTTTAAATTAACCTAGCATTGAGCATCACAAGCACAGATGTGGTAGGTATTAGTCTCTAGAAAAAGTTTTGAATTCCGCATGTGATGGAGCAAGGAGATAGGGGTGATGGTCATGCAACTCAGCTCTCCCTGTATGTTAGTCTTGGTTCTCATGCTGTTGGAAAATTCTTGACATCTAATGAAAATTCCTCATGGCATGAGGAATAGCAGGTGTTTTCTTTTTATCCTAAGGGAAAATGGAGCCCAGCCAGACCTTCTTTTATAACTGGCTGGAGCAGACACTGTGCTCCCTTAAGACACAGGGCCAGCCCTTTTTCCGAAGCAATAGGGGAATGGATTGGAGAGGAGGTGGTACCTTAAATTATGGCTGCTTGGACCACACAACTGGGTGCTGGCATCTGGAAGAGAGGACGTGGGCAGACAAATCAGCCTGTTAAGAGAGTTTTGTGAAACTGTAACTCGGCCCTAAAATAACAGCACTAAGTATCCAACTGTCCACACACCGTCTCTTCCCCAGAGACAATGATCATCTGTTCCCCTCCACCATCTCCCTGCTCCTTCAGTCCCGTTCCTCTCCCCACTCCCCAGGGGAGCAAGAGAGGCCCTGACCTCCCCAGAGCTGCTGCCTCCCCTCAGAGCAGCATCCATGGGCTGGGCGGGGCCGGGGGTGGCGGGAAATGCAGGGTGGGAGCTGGAGATGGTGTGGGGAGCCCAGGGCAGGAAGCCACACACTCTGTACATTCCAGCTCCAGCTGGGTCTTTTCTGACAACCTTGGCCCAGCACACACCGTCCTGTGACACCCGAGCTGGGCTCAGAGAATGCTGAATTCAGCCCCAATTAAGGGGCCATCTCAGGGCAAGCTGCCGGCACCAGCAGCTGCTATTTTGGGACTTGGTGAAGACACTATCTCCTATTTTTCTCTGTCTCTGTTCTGTTTTATTTTTCTCCTCTCTCTCCCTTCTCCCTTTCCATTATCTCTAGGGTTTTCTCCCTGAGTAGGCATGTCTTTTCATCTCTCAGCTTCTCTGTTTCTCTATCACCCTGTCTCTGTGACTGTATCTCATTCTAGATCTCTCTTATCAACCAATTTGACCAACACTCATTGCCACTGGGCCAGGCTCAGGCTGTGCTCTGGGAAAGAAGCAACATGCAGGCCCCTGCCCCCAGGAGCCCCAGGTCTTGTTTGCCTTTCGGTGGTTCTCCCCACCCCTCCCGGCATCTTGACCAGCCCTGCTCCCCCTGCCCAGCAACTCCAGGGCTAGCTTCTGCGGGCAAAGGAGAAGATTCACACACTTCAGCCACCCCCCACCCCCGGATCCATATGCAGTTTCTACGTCCTCATGTTCCCAGGCATGCAGTTAGAGGTTAAGGAATTTTCCCCTCTTCCCCCAGGCTCCCAATTCCAGCACTAAAAGGACTGGAATTTCCTGAATGGGTCTGTAGCAACAAGGGCTCCAGGATGCCCAAGAGGCCCCCAGCCATGCTGTTCCACCATCCTGGGCCCAGGGAGACCTGGGCCAGGTCCTACAGTGTAGGACTGTTTGGTCTATCAAGAGATTCAGTAGTCATAGACCAGAGCCTCTTCTTCCAGAGGAGAGGCTTCCCTGGAGGGCCCACAGCCAGCATCATGCTGGGGTTATGAGGATGCCTACCCATCCATCCTCTCAGCCTTCCAAACCTTACACCTGCTGGGCCCTGCTCACTTTCCTCCTTCCTAATCACCAGCTCACAGCACCATCTCCTGCTCCAGCTCCCACAAACTTGGCCACCTGTCCCGTGCCCTTGGCACAGAGCTTTCCCACCCTGGTATCTGCTGGTCGAATTTAACCTGACCTGTGTTCTTTGGTACAGGGTGTGGAATAGTGATATAGTGTTCTTTGGTACAGGGTGTGGAATAGTGATATAGTGACCCACCTGTGAACTCTCTGAAGCCCTTCTCCCTGATCATCTTCCCTTCTGAGCCTTCCCTGAATACTAGGAATAGGGGTACATGGTAATTTTTTATGTACATTATTGAATTTTTCAATTTTTAAATTTTTTTAAAATTAGCACCTACTATGTACTAGGCACCATTAAACATTTTCAGATGCATTACCTTATTCAATTGGTAGACCAGCCTTTTGAGGCTTTGGTCCCCATTCTAGAGTTGAGGCTCAAAGAAGTTTCCCAATGTCAAGTCATAGGAATCCAGGTTTCCTGATTATATAGCCCAGCCTTGTTCTGAAACCCAGCTCCTGCCTGTAAATAAAAGATGGAAAGAAAAGACCTATAGAGCTCGGTTCTTCCCCCAGGGAATGCTTAATTCCAGATCCAGGGGCCTCCCTGCCTTTAGCAGCTGCACCAACTCTTCAGGGAAGGGAGCCTCGGCCACTGGCCCACTGAGCCAGACTCAAGCCTGCTGAGGACCCACACCCTTGGCAGAGCAGAGAAGCCTTTGCTCTGGGCCAGGGTGGGCACAGCTGGGGACAAGTTCTGAAAGACAGCCCGGCGTCAAGAGAACACCTTGTGGGGGGACTAAAGGATGTCAGCCAGAGACTCAGGGGAGAGGGCGGCAAAGGTTCCCAGGTGACAGGTGGGACCGAGACCTCCGCCTTAGAAGCTCCCCAGGGGAGGGACAGGCAACGTGGGGCCTCCCTGATGATCAGCCAGTCCCCCAGGCCTGTGACGTGAGTGGGATGTCTGAAGCAGGCTTTGGAGCTGGGGAGAGAGCTCAGCTCTAGGGAAGCACTTTGATGCCTCCTTTACTTGGCGGCTCATCCAGATCCCTCTTCTCTTTGTCAGCAGTACTGTTGTGTCAGGACGCGCCAAATGAAGAAGCAGGCGGGGCACACGGGCTGGGCCAGGCTGTTTGAAGGGCAGAGCAGGGCTGCCCTGGCATGGTGGGGGGTTGCGGCGCTCAGGTGGGTTTTGTGTTGAGTCAGGGCCCCAAAGGCTATCCGCAGCCCAGGCCCAGCCCAGGAGTCCAGAACCATATCCAGCCCTCTCACCCCTTAGACTTCAGGGGATCCCCACACCCTCAGCTTTAGCCCCCGAACCCTGGGTCCTCCTCCCTGCACTGTCCCCCACCATCTTCTGGCCTCTGGTCTGCCCTAGCCACTCCAGAGCCAGCTTTCCAACTTGGCTTCACTGCATCCCTCATCCCAAGCTGCGAGGTCATGCCCCTGCCTACCTCTCCAGGCTTTTCCCCATTGTCCCCAGCAGGCCCCCTGGACCCAACCACGTGCAGCCACAGCCATTCCTCAAACATGTCCACCTGTTCTCATCACTAGGCTTTTGCCACGCTAGTGCCTCTAAAGGGGACAGAGACTCCGACCCCTTCCTAAATGCACTGCTCTGCTCCTACTCCTCTGCTCGGCTTCCAGATGCCATTCAAGCTTCACCTTCTTCAGAAAGCCTTTCCTGGCCGCCAGGCCAGGCGAGGTGCTGCCCGGGCTCTCTCTGTACCCTGTGCTCGTGTGTCCTGGGCTTCGCCATGCTGGCTCGGCACGGCCGGTAGGAGTGTCTTCTGCAGAAAATTGCGTCTCCCAAAGGCCCCGGGGACTGGTGTGATTCGCCTCCATGCTCCGCAGCCCAGCACGACGGAGATGATGAAGAAACAGGCAGCCCCTCACCACTTCCACCATCTGGCTGTGGCAGCAACACACACACCCGCACGCACACGTGCATGCACACATTCGGTTATACTTACCACGCCTTCACACCAACACACAGTCACATATACACACACAAATGTACACGAGCAGATGCTTACACAATACACCCCGTTCTTCACACATGCACACTCACACAGCTACAAACACACACGTCCCATCACCTGAGCCCCCACAGTTGAGCTAGTCTGAGGGCCAGGCCAACAAGGAGGGCTTCCTTGAGAAGGCGGGATCTGGACGAGGTCCCAGAGGCTTGTGTGCCAGGTCTCTCCAGGGCGATGGGTGTGGATGCTTGGGCCAAGGCTGGGCAGAAATGACTGCAGTGGGTCCCGTCCATGAGTCCATGCCCTTTACTGTGTGACTTTTTATTGCCCTTCCCCACCTGCTGGGCCCAGTCCTGTGACTCGCCTTGGCCAGTGGGATGTTAGCAGACAGGTTCCAAGCAGAGGGCTTAAAATGGGCTTTCCAGGTGGCTCAGCTGGTGGAGCGTTGGACTCTTGACCTCGGGGTTGTAAGTTTGAGCCCACATTGGGCATAGAGATTACTTAAAAATAAAATCTTAAAAAATAAAATAAAATAAAAATAAAATGGGTTTTCACACTGGAGCCTGCCTTCTTGTGCTCCGCCATCCCTGTGAGAACATGCCTGAGCTAGCCCACAGGAGAATAAAAGACATCTGGAGCAGAGCCAAGCCATCTTAGTGCACCCAGCCCAGGCTAACCTAGGTCAGCCCATAGCCAGTTCACCTCCAGAGCTGTGAGCAAGCCCCATTGAGACCTGAAGAACCACCCAGCAGAGCCCAGCCTAAATTGACTCACAGAATAGTAAATTCAATGCTTATTATTTCAAGTCACTAAGTTCTGAGACGTTGGTTAAACAGCATCATTGTGACAACACAATGACTAAGGCCAAAGAGATCAGCCTCTGGAGGGGCAGGCTTATCCACAGCAGTGCCCTCAGCGGGTTGGCTGGCAAATAGGGAGTCTCAACAGAGTCTACCTTCCCTCTGCATCACCCACCACCCCTCCATTCCAGCCCCCTGGGGCTTTGCCAGGCCTCACACTTGTCCTGGATCTGTGCACAACCTGCTCCCTCCTTCTGGAATGCTTGTCCCTACCTTGCCCTCTTTGGATCCTGCTCACCCTTCGAGGTCATGTCCATACCCTGGAAACCTTTGGGGGCTCACAGCCTCACAGCCACCATAAACCTTTGGGAATGAGATTAAGGTAAAAGTAAGGAAATTCCCCCATTTGTCTGTCTCTCCATCCCCTGTATCCCACAGGGCTCTGCCTGTAGTTTTACTGAGACACATTCTCCTTCACAGTCATCAACCTGGGCTGTGATGTCTCCTGAACAGTAAGTAGGTCCTGCCTGGCCACTGAGGGAGCAGGCCCATGCAGTCCTAGATCTCCCAGAGCCTCAGCACATGGTCCACTCCCCAGAAACATCTGGGGAGTGGGCAAGGCATATAGATGAATACATTTTCTAGCTATTGATTTTGGAACAACGTGACCAGATATTTTGTATTTTAAAAAACACAACCACAAAAAACCTAAATTGAAATCCAAACACCTATTTTCAGTCCCCTGTCTTGCTTTGCAACATTTGGCAGGACCCTGCCCCCTCTGAGCCTCAGTTTACCCATCTGCATAATATGGAATTGTGCTGACTCATCACCCCACTTGCTGACAATGTTGAGCACCTGTGAAGTTTGCCTATGTGTCCAGCCCTCTAGCTGCCTGCTCTGGCCTGCTTCCTCCCAGTCCTCGATGGCCCTGAGCATCATGTCAGAGCTTCCTGCCTGCTGGCAACTCTAGCCAAGCCTTTGGATGGTCATGCCTAATGAGTTGGCCTGGCTTCTTTTGACTGCTGCATCCTCCACTCCCTGAACCTGCCGGTGGGACTGATGAAGCCTTGATGTTAGGAGACCTCTCTCCTAAAAGATCTGTTGGGCAAGGCTGATCCCTGCCTGTCTGATAGGAGAGGCCTGACCTGTCTTCAGGAAATACCCTCTCTCTCAACTCTCCCCCTCTTTCTCTCTCTCTCTCTCCCTCTTTCTCACCCCCCTCCTCTCTCTCTCTCTCTCCCTCCCTCCCTCTGTCTCTGTCTCTCTCTCTCTGTCACACACACACACACACACACACACACACACACACACACACACACACACATCCACTCAAGGCTCCTCTCCTGGCAGCTTCTGCTGGGCCAGTAGGAAGGAATCCTGACTGGCTGTATTTCCCTCGCTAGAGTCAGGTGAGAAGAGACAGGAGGAAAATGGTCCAGTGCAAAATTATCCAGAGATGGGGAAGACCAAAAACAAGGATGAGAGATTTTGGAAGCCGGAGAGCCAGCCTGGTACATGCCTAGAGAGCAAAGCTTTCTGGGATCCAGTGTAGGAAGGGAGGCAGGGGCCTTGGAGCTAGATCATAGGCTCTAGCCAATGTCACTACTTGCTCCAACCTTACTTCTAGGCTCTTTTTTGGAGCTGGGGAAGCTCCAGAGATGCTCAGATCATGGTCTCCCTGGGACACTGGGAAGGAACATGAGATAGAAATTCAGGGGGTCTCCGTGGCCGGGGCTGGGGCTGCAGGGTAGAGGTCTGCATTCACATCTGCCCAGCCTCCCAGGGTTTCCAGGTACCATCCACCCCAGATGATGAGGGGCCGACCCGATGCCGTCTCCAGCTTGGCCTCTCTGCTCTGCCTCCTTTCTTATCTGCTGCTCTCTCCCACAGAGAAAGCTTGAAGAAAGCACAGAGAGGCTGTGGGTGGGTGTTCACTCACTGCTCTGCTCCCACACCACCTCACACCTCACCTCTGTGAAAGAGACAGAGATTAAGGAGCTGGAAGTTGGAACCAGAGCTTCTAGTCAGGGTGTTTGACCTTGGCATCTCTGTGCCTTTGAGAATTCCACCTGGTTTTCTGAACATCTGAATACCTGGATGTCTCTTCTGCAGGCAGGAAGTAGTCAAGCCCATTCTGTCAAATGGCTGCAGGGATGGGAGAACCCTTCTGAACCCATGAGGCCCTCTACACACACGAGATGTTTGCATTATTGAGACCAAAGAGTGGTCCCAACTGGCTTTGGGCCTCACTGTGTCATTGTGGAGCATGCCTCTCTTTGCAACCTCTCTGCAGCCTGTGTTCTGAGGAGCACAGCCAGGACCTGGTCTCTGCCCCTGCACCCCTGCCCCCATGCTCCACGTCAGATGCCCCCACGCCCCACATCACATGCCCCCATGCCCCACGTCACGTGCCCCCATGCAGCCAGCCATCTCAGAGGTCCTCCGGGCCATCCCAGGTCAGGGCTGTCAGCGAGCTAGAGAAGGAGGTGTTCTGGGCCTCTCCCTGCAGAAGCTCTCTGCCTGGGATATTGATAAGTGACTGAGCCATTCTGAGAACAGTAAGAGTCCAGGGCAGGACAGAGTATGAGCAGAAGCTGGCTTAGACCCTCTGGGAAGGAAGAGGATGGTGCGGGCTGGAGGAGCTGGGAGGGTTTTCTGGAGGAAGGGGAGGGTTTGATGTGACCTTAAAGGATCCAGATGCTGCTACAGGGAGCCCTGGCATGGCCAACTCAGGTCACTATGCCCAGAGACAGGAGAACCAAACTCCAGGGGAGGTTCTCACTGCCCATCCCAGATCTAAGGAACAGAGACCCCATGCCTAGAAGTGCAGCAGCAAGGGAGTCTGTGGTGGCTGCATGGAGCTTGAGCAGAGCCAGGGTGGCACTGGCGCCCCAAGAATTCCCCAGAATGAAGGCCAATTATCAGCCCTTGGAAGCACAAGTCATCCAACTTCCTGTCAGGGTAAGAAGAAACCAAGAATCCTGCTCTGTCCATAGATCTTCTGAGTCTGTCAGGGCAAATTACCCCTCAGAACTAAGCCCTCCACACCCATGGGCCCTCTGAGTCATGTGGACCCAGTGGGGGCAGAATGGGGACTGTCATACCCAATCTAGAAATGAGAAAACTGAGTCCCAGGGAGGAGAAGGTTTCGAGCTAAGTGTCAAGGCCCAGGACTAGAAGACAGGCCTCTTGTTCCTCAGTTGAGTCAATGTAGACAAGCTAACCAGATACCCCGGGTCAGTGTAGACAACTGGATTGCCTGCAGGCAAAGAATCTGCTTTGGAATAAGACGTACACGGTGGAGATGTGAGCTAACCCCTGTGTGTGGGTACAAGCCTGCCACACGCGAGGCATCATGCTGGACACTGCACAGGAACCCATTTAAGACCTAAATCCACCCTGAGTCAAGGATCTTCAGCTCCATGCCATGGAATGGTGAAGGAACAGAGGCTTGGAGAGTCAGGGCAGCTTTTTCAAACCATCCAGGAGGAAAGGCAGAGCTGGGGTCTGAACACAGGCCTTCCTGAGGCCAAAGCTCTGCATCTTTCAACCACCCCCTGGCACCACCAGACAACTGTCTGCATTTCTGCCAGAAATGGCTGGGCCAGGGAAGGAGCAGGAGCAACGGTCCAGCCCCCCACTTCAGTTTGGCTTTCCCATGGCCTCCCCCTGTGCCAGGCCTGGCACCCCTGGGAAATGGTTTGAGAGTAACACCATCAGGAACAGCAGCACTTTTTACTATTACTGTTATACCTGCTTCTCCTGTGCCTCTTGGCACTTTCTGCGTGAAGCCTTCACACACAGATGTATGTACACAGGCACTTTACCTACATCCTCTTATTTAATCTTCAGCACAAACATTTGAGGTAGGCCTTTTTTCACTCTCATTTTGTAGGTAAGGAAACTGAGTCTCAGGAGAGTGAAGTAACTCACCAGTCTGTCTTCAGCAGCTTGTACGGTCTACACTACCCAGGGATTTCAGGTAGAAAGACAGACATCTTTCCAACAGTGGGGATTGCCTGGGGGTGACATGGCTGTCTCTGGAGGAGGTGAGCCTCTGTCAATGAAGCTTTTTTGGTGTGCATGTGGTGGGATGGAGAGCACACAAAAATACCATTTTAGTTACTTTTTAAAAATTTATGTTCCAGTTATTAAAGATACACATTTAAAAACAGAGCTTTTCTTAAGGATTAAATTCCACTTGCCAATCTTATTGTTCTATTTATAAACATAATAAAATAAGAACAAGACCTTCACTTTTTCTTTAATTAAGGTTTGATTAACTCAAGTTGAAACACTAAACTCCCTTAAACAGCCACTGCCATTTGCAATTTAATTAAATTTGTTTAAACAATTTCAACTACATTTGAACATTTCATATATTTAATTTTCCTAAGTAACTTAAATGTCTAATTGAACAAGCATAACCTTTGCAACATGTACATGAAAAACTGTTGTAAATCTAATAAATTAAATTTATAAATATATTGACTTTGAAATTCTCTTAAATATTGCAAAATTGTTAACAAAATTAGTCAAATTATCCCTTCAAGTCACTTGCCTAAAGGCCCCTGGTTACTGCTGAGGTGGAGTAACCACACTTTGCTCTCTCCTCCCACTGACTGCAAGTAAGAACCCTGAACAGATACTGTCAACGGACTCTGAAAAATAAATAAAAACAGGTGGATTAGAGAAAGCAATAAACATTAAAGATTGACCAATATGGCAATGTGATTCCTGGGTTTCTTCCTTCCTATACCTCCCAGCTTGGACTCTAGAGTGCCTGAATCCCAGATCTGTGCAGTGGGCACAAACAGAAAGAGCTTGAAGAGAACCCCTCTCTTTCTGGCCAGAGGACCGGGGACAGGGACCTGCAAGATAGAGTGGGGTGGAGAAATAATCTCAATCATTTCTCTTTTACTCTCCAGGGTGCGCCACAAGGAAAGCCCCAATCATGAAGCTCTATTCCTGCACTGTTGGTGGTGCAGGACCTAAAAATCTGAGTGAGAATCTTTCTCTCTGACTGGAGAAACTTAGAAAAGGGGACCCTATGGAAAATGTGGGGAAGTTCTGTTGATTTTTTTTCTCTTTTTTATCCCACTGCAGCCAAAGGAAATGTGTGACAATATGAAAAGGCTAAAACCCCAGGTTCTAGGCCAGAGACAAGGAGGTGGGACCAGAGAGTGTGAGGACAGTCATGGAGATGCTGGAGAACAGGCTCCCTTAAGCCTGTGTATGAAGTCCTGGACCCACCCTTGAGCTGTGAATGAATTGACTCAATGCAAAAGGCAGGGGAGGACTTGTGGCCTGAAACAAATAAGGTTGATTACAAAATGCCCCAAATTACAAATGAAAAACCAGGAAAATCTCAACTATTCTCAAAGGAAAAAATAGATACTGGCCTCCAGAGGACCAGATGATGGCATTATCACACACAGACTTTAAAATTTTTTTTAAGATTTTATTTATTTGTGAGAGACAGAATGAGAGACAGAGAGCATGAGAGGGAGGAGGGTCAGAGGGAGAAGTAGACTCCCCGCCGAGCAGGAAGCCCGATGTGGGACTTGATCCTGGGACTCCAGGATCATGACCTGAGCCGAAGGCAGTCACTTAACCAACTGAGCCACCCAGGCGCCCTCAAACACAGACTTTAAAACAGCTATTATAACTATAGTCCATGAAGTAAGGAAGAATGATTGTGAAATGAACGGAAAGTTTGAAACTGTCAGGAACAAAATGAAAACTATCAAAAAGAAAAAAAAGGGAAATCTTTTAACTTATTTTACATAATTAAATTTTATAATATAAAAATTCAACAACTGAAATAAAAAAAACTCTATGGGCTCAATAGCAAAATGAAGATGACAGAGGAAAGAGTCAGTGAACTTGAAAACAGATTCATAGAAATTATCTAATCTAAACAGTAGAAGTTAAAAAAGGATTGGAAAAATAACGAATAGAGTTTGAGGGACTTATGGGACAATATTAAAAGGTCTAACATTCATGCCATTGGAGTCCCAGGCAGAGAGGAGAAAAAGTTTGGTGCAGGAAAAAAAAATTTTTTTTTGAAGAAATCATGGCTGAAAACCTTCCAAATTTGGTGAAAAGGGATAAATTAATAGATTTAAGATGCTCAGTAAACCCCCCAAAAAGGATAAATTCAAAGAAAACCTGACCCAAATACATCTTAATCAAACTAATGAAAATCAAGGATAAAGAAAAAAAATTTTGTAAACAGCCAGAGGAAGTAATACATTACCTGCGGTGGGGGGGGGGGGGTGGGGAGCAACAATTAGGATGACTACAGATTTTTCATCAGAAACCATGGAGGCCAGGAGACAGTGGAACAATATCTCTAAAGTGCTGAAAGGGAAGAACTGTCAACCCAGACTTCTATACCCAGTGAAAATATCATTTCTAAGCCCCCCCTCCCCCAAAAAAAATATTTTCAGAGGAAGTAAAACAAAGGGAATTCATTGACAACATGCCAGCTCTAAAAGAAATGTTAGAAGAAATTCTTTAAGAAAAAGGGAAGTGATACCAGAAGGAAACTTGGGACTTTAGCAATAAAAGAAGAGGAATAAAAATGAGAATAGTTGGGTAAATATGATAGACTATTCCCCCTCTTAAGTATTTTAAAATTGGTATGACTACTGAAGCGAAAATGGTAACATTGTCTGATGGAGTTTTCAGTGTATACAGACATCCTGCATACAGCAGCTACAGTGTACAGGGAGGAAAGTAGCCGACAAGACTACAGGGGTCATATACTTCACTCGAAGTAGTAAGATATTAACTCTAAGTAGATCATGATGATGAATTAGATATGTGCATCACAATCCCTAGAACAACCACCTAAAAAACATATACAAAAAGGTAATCAAGAAGCCAACAGAAAAATAAAAATGGAACACTAAAACAATATTCAAATAATTCAAGAGGAGGCATAAAAGGGGAAACCAAAGAATGAAAAACAGAGGAAACAAGCCAAAACCAAACAATAAAATGGTACATCTAAATCCAACCTTCTCCTCATGTAAATCTCCTATCACATGTAAATTGTTTGAGCATACTAATTAAAAGACAGAGATTGTCAGATTAGATTTTTAAAAAGCAAGACCTAACTATATGCTATCTATAAGAAACTTACTTTAAGTTTAATGACATAGGTTAAAAGTAAAAGGATGAAAGAAATATAGTATGGAACATTAATTTTAAAAACAAAAAGCTGAAATGGCAAAGCAGACTCTTGAAGAAGAAAACTTAGGGATAAAGAGGAATATTCCATAATGACAAAAAGATCGATTAATTTGGAAGATGTGGCAATCCAAAATGTGTATGCATCAAACAGCAGACCTTCAAAATACACAAAGCAAAAATCCCAATAGGATTAAAAGGAAAAATAGACAAATCCAGTTACACTTGGAGACTTTAAGACTCATTGCTCAGCAACTGATAGAAAATAGAGAGAAAATCAGCAAGGCTATAGAAGATCTGAGCAACACTATCACCCAACTTGAATCATTGACATTTACAGAACACTCCACAAACAATAGCAGAATGCACCTCCTTTCAAGTTGCTCATGGATCATCCACTATAGACCATATTCTGGGTCATAAAACAAACCTTAATAAATAGTTAAAAATTGAAGTCATACAAAATGTGCTCTCTGACCATAATGGAATTAAACTAGAAATGAATAACAGAAAGGTATCTGGAAAATTCTCTAATTACTGGAAATTAAGCAACACACTTTTTTTTTTTTTTTGGCTGTTTTGATCCAGTGTATTAGGGAAACCTTAGGGTTTTTTTTTACTTTAAATTTTTTATTGTTATTTTAATCACCACACATTGCATCATTAGTTCTTGATGTAGTGTTCCATGATTCATTGTTTGTGCATAACACCCAGTGCTCCACGCAGAACGTGCCCTCTTTAATACCCATCACCAGGCTAACCCATCCCCCCACCCCCCTCCCCTCTAGAACCCTCAGTTTGTTTTTCAGAGTCCATCGTCTCTCATGGTTCGTCTCCCCCTCCGATTTACTCCCCTTCATTCTTCCCCTCCTGCTATCTTCTTCTTCTTCTTTTTTTTTCTTAACATATATTGCATTATTTGTTTCAGAGGTACAGGTCTGTGATTCAACAGTCTTGCACAATTCACAGCGCTCACCATAGCACATACCCTCCCCAATGTCTATCACCCAGCCACCCCATCCCTCCCACCCCCGACCACTCCAGCAACCCTCAGTTTGTTTCCTGAGATTAAGAATTCCTCATATCAGTGAGGTCATATGATATATGTCTTTCTCTGATTGACTTATTTCACTCAGCATAACACCCTCCAGTTCCATCCACGTCGTTGCAAATGGCAAGATCTCATTCCTTTTGATGGCTAAGCAACACACTTCTAAACAATCCATGGGTCAAAATCTAGGAGGTGGAAGAGCCGGGGTGCTAGCCTGGGAAGTTTGGCCCAGGAACCCACACTCTTAACCACTAGGCTGTGTGGCCCCTCAAGGTTTTTTAGAGCCTTGAATGCCAGGTGAAGGAATTTAGAATTTGCGCTGTATTTAATAAATCAACATTTAAGGAGTTTCATACATAAGGCTATTTACATACTATTTACAGATAGATGGAATTGGGTAGTGTTGGTGGCGGGGAGGGTGGGAAAGGGCAGGAAAAAATCTGCATTCTGTCCCGCCAGAGAGGCAAAGTGAAATTAAAGAATTTGGATTTTTCCAGATGTCTGAAATGAGACATTTTAGAAGCAGGGCCCATGCTCCCTTTCTCACAGAGAATATTTTCAGTCTTTCTGGGATCTACACATGCTAGGTGAACAGGCAGCTCCAAAGGGAGGAACCTACATCGGCCATCAGACGGGGGACTTTCTGACGACTTGCCATAAGAAAGGGGGTTTCCCAAGCCACTAGCTCGTGGCTGTGGACAAGTTACTTCACCACTCAATGCCTCGATTTCTCATCTGTGCAACGAGGAGAGCGTCAGTTCCCACGGACCTGGAGAAAAGACTGGCAGGGAATTTGAACCCCGGCTCCTGGGAGTTGCTGTGGGAGGCTGGCTGTAAGGGAGGGGGTCTCTCTGGTTTGCAGCGAGGCTTGGAGGAAGGCCTCAGCATGATGCGGAGTGGGATTCCTGCCCAGAGTGGGGGCAAGGCAGGGCACATAAAACATCTGTAGAACCTTTGATCAACAGCCATGACAGGGAGGGCTTGTATTCTCTTTGAAGCAGCAGAAAGATCAATCCCCTTCTTATCTCAGCCTCTCTGTGGTTGCTGCTACTCTGGAAGACCCGAACAGAGGGAGCAATGCCCAACCCAGGCCTGTGCCCCCACCCCAGCCTCCCTGTCCACCGGGGTGAGGGTGAGGAGAAGAACCACCCCTGGCTGGCCTTCCCCTGGCCTTGACCACAGAGGGAGGAGAGGGCAAAAGACGCCTAGGCCCCCAAAAAGTAAGAGCATCCACGACTCTTCCATTAAACTTTCTCAAGGGTCCCCCTCACCTGGGCATTTCCCCTTTTTTCTTCAAAGCCTGGCTTTAAAACATCACCTTTTCCTGAGATCTAAAGATACTAGGCCAGGAGGCAGGAGAATGGATTCTAGTTAAGGGTCTGTCTTTGATTTGCTGTGTGACCTTGAGCAAGTTACTACCCCTCTCTGGAGCTTAATTTCTCTCTCTGTGAAGTAGAATTGCTGCAAATGTTTTTTAGGGCTCAATTGAAAATTCTGTGATCAAGATCAGTCTGTGACCAGGGTCAGGGCCAATGTGGGTTCAGGTTATAGAACTGTCTTTCTCGGATCCTGTCTTGGAAAATTGCCCCCCCACCAATACTGACTGGCTCCATGTCCTTGACCAAATGTTTTTCTGTGCAATCCCATTAGTGGAAAGAAATGCTTTGCCAGCAGAGCAGCATCCTGGGTCTGTGGGATCTGCCCACGAGGGGCAGGAACAATTCCTATGGTGGCACTGTCCCCAGCTCGCTCAAGGACTGCAGAGAGAGAAGCCTGCAGGGCCACTCTGCCCTGAAAAGTGGAAGGAAGGAAGAGTATGGGGCATGGGGGCAGGGTGGGGAGTGGGGCAGGAATGTCCTGGGACCTTCTGCCTCCAGGTGTTGCGTGCTTATGACTACAGCAGGTTGGTGAGTTCTGGTTAGGGTCCAGGGAGCCTCTTCTGCCCTGAATGCTGGCTTACCCCCGGGCAGGTGCGGCCCCTCCCCAGCCGGGTGGGTGAAAGACTTTCAGACACAGAGGAAGGAAGATCTTCCATTCACGTCCTTCCCTGCAGAGTAGGTCCCCCAAACAGAGGGCAGAGGCCACAGGAGTCCTGCTTTTCCAAGCAGGACCCGTGAGCTGACACTGCTTCTGGGTAGTTGCCTCCTTTTGAGAATCCCAGTAATGAGAGCTGCCTGCGTCTGGTCTCCAGAACACTCGTGGACCTATCAGCAGGCCAGATCTGGGGCTCTCCCAGAGTCTCCTAGAGTCTGGAGGATAGAGTAGTTCCAGAAAAGGGAAAGAACAGGGAATGAGGTGGGAAAGAAATATTTCTGGTCTCCCTGCTTCTACCAGGTGCTGGTGTGTGTGTGTCTGGATCCAGAACCTTCTCTGCCGTGGACTGGAGGGTGGTGGTGCTGATTTTCAGTACCCTCCTTTACTTCCCCAAGCCCCAGCCCAGTGTGTCCCCTTCTGTCACTCCAGGCACCTGGGGTCCTCCTGCTCTGCCCTGTCCTTCATGAACTCTGACCTCCAAGGAGTCCCCCCGGGTTAGCCTCCCTCTCCGGGTTGGCCTCCTCAGCCTGGGGTTTCTCTGGGAAGGGAACCACTGTGAACCCCGCCAACACCGATGCGGCCCCAAGGCGCCATCCCTGGCACCCTGCCCAGGCGTTTCCCCCCTTGGGCGTGGGTGTGTCTGTGTGTACACACTTCAGAGTGCTTAGAAGTCAGGTGCTCCGGATCCGTTTTGCGCTGTGTGTTGGGCAGCATGTAAGTGTGCATATGCGATGGTATATGACATGTGTGTGTTTGTCTGTGCATTTTGTGGGGCTGTTTGTATTTCCGTGGGTCTGAGTACATTGAAGAGTGGACTTGAAGCATGTGGTTCTGCATTTTAGGGGTGCTGGTGTACTCCTGAATTTGAGGGGTGTGATGTATAATTTTGGAGTTTCTTGGGTGGGTGGAGATTCAAGGTTAGCTTGGGTGTGCTCCGAGGCAAATAACAATACCAACAACGGCTTAAGCTGTGCCAGACACTGCACTGAGCACTTTATAGACATTATCTAAACTTCACAACACTATAGAGTAGATAGTGTTACCACATTTTACAGGGTAAGGAAACTGAGTCTGCAAAATTAAATCACTTGCCCTGGGTCACACAAGTAAGTTGCAAGACTGGGATCTGAACCCAGGTCTGTTGAGCTCTAAAACTCCTGCTTCTCTCCCCCCCCCATTTTCATCGATAGATTATCCCCGGGAGAGGGGAGAATGGGGCTCGTTTCTTGCAAAACCCACACTTACCAAACAGATGCGTTTGGAATGTCCAAGACAAGCGTTTCATTTCACATAAGGAGCTTTACACCGCTGGATTTAAGATCCATGACTCCCTGGTGCGGAGAGGGGAGAAGGGAGGGAGGCGGAGGGATGCCACCCCCCCACCCCCACACCAGGGAAGGCCTCCCTGAGCTGCTGGAGAGAAACCCGGAGCTTTGAGGCAGTGAAGACGTTAGCTACAGGTCTTCATCCACGCTGGTGTTCCTGGAGCCCAGGGCACATGAGGGGCCCCCAGTTGGTTCTGTGGCTTCAGGGGAGGCTGCTTCATGGGCAGCCCAGGGACGAGGATGCTGGGAAGAGACAGGTGAAGTGGTGAGAGGTGCTGGCGTGCACAGCTGCTCTGGCCGGCCCTGGGAACCCCTGCTCGGTCCCTTCCCTCCCTGATGCAAGCAGCAGGGAGAATGCATTATTTTTTCATTAAAAATTCATTTTGGAACAGATAGTCTTCAGAGATGTAATTAGCCACATTATTTCTCTCCATTAGCAGTCCCTGGAGTTTGCTGGAATTTCTTGTCCTTTTCCCTCCCCATTCCACTCTTTCCATGGCCTTTATAAGCTAGGTTGTAGCACTTCTGCCTCCCTCCCCCGACCATCACCACCCGTTCTGGTACTGGACCGAATACCCAAGTCCAGAATCTGGAGAAGGAGCGATGGCAGACTCCCTCCTCCTCACTGGGCTACAGGATCACAGTCCCCTGAGCCAGCAAGGGGTTCACAGATGCCCACTCCTGCCAATGTGACACAGAGACAGCCTGGCTAGTGGTAAAGCTGGGTGGAGGTAGGGGGTTCCTGGCTCCCCCAATTACTCACTGGGTGATCCCAAGCAAGTAACTTAACTTTTCTGGGCTTCTTTCTGGGCGGCTTCCTCCGCCCGCACAGGATGGTCCAGGTCAGCACTGATGGTTGTAAAGCACTTCACCTGAGGTAGATAGCAAATGCCTGTGGTCTGGATGTCTGAGGACAACAGAGGACTTCTGGGGGCCAAATGATCAGTAGACATGACAGCATAAAAGATCCAGCCATGGCTTGGGGAGAGTCAGAGCTAAGTGCTTGCTGGTGCTCGGGGGAGACAGGCTGGAGGTCAGGGGTCAGGGAGACCCACGATGAGGAACCCCTAAGGGGCAAGGCCCTTTCAGAGCAGGAAGGAGTTCATGGGGACTCAGGCTCAGCTGCGCAGGGCTGAGTGCCTCTCTTTTGCCGATTCTGGTGGATTCTAAGCCCAGCCATTGCTCCCGTGGGTTATTTCTGGAGTGCTTGACGACTGGATGGGAGGTGATAGAGGTATCATCTTCAACTGACTGGGGGGAAGTGTGGGCTCCCCAAGACCTTGAAAATGACCCAAAGTGCAGCCAATAACCCCTCCAGTGGCACTCCAACTGGCTCAGCGGACTTCAGCGAGGCTCGCTATTTCTCTGGGGAATTCCAACTGCCACAGCGCTCAGAAGACAGCCATCTGCATCCCCACCTCCCCGTTCTCTGCTTCCCTCACATTAGTGACACATGACGTGCAGCTGTCTCCAGCTTTGTCAGAAATACCGTGCTCCATGGGGGCAAGGGCAGGAAACCTGCTGTGGGAAATCTAAACTTATCCTGGTTCCTCACAATGAGGGCCAAAGAGAAAAATACAGCTTTAGCATAAAAGATCATTGGCACTTTGCAGTGAGATAAAATGCGTGTGATTTATACCAAGAACTAGCACGGCCCAGACGTAGACAGTCATGGGGAGATGTCCTTTGAAGGGGCTGGCAGATCACTGTTTCGGGGACACGGTCACATCGAATTGCATAGAGTTGTGTTGTGTTGCATTGACATAAGGAGTTCGAGGGAACTTAATTTCTAATACTGGCCTCAGCCCGCTTGGATAGTAATCCTGGTCGTTAGGTTCCCAGGGAAATGCAGAGAAGCAGAAACTGTCTGGCTCACGGGATCTTTGAACTTTCACACGGATGTTACAACAAGTCTCACTGAAGCAGGCAGCCCCTTGACTCACGTCTAGTTCATAGTGATTTTCATGGACACGTCTGGGCATCAATAACAAAAATAGGGATGCTGAGGTTAATAATACATAGCATGCACTGGGAGGCCCCGAGCTCCAGGCCCAGGCCAGGCTTTTTATGCACATGGCTTCACTTACCCTTCAGTTCTGTGAGGTAGCATCACAGCTCTCCCTTCCCCTGACCCCCCACAGAAGGGCAAGAGATAGTGTCAAGCGAAACCACCTTTTGGGGAGGAGGCGCACTGCATGGAGGAGGCCGAGTAGCACAGCGATGCCCGCCACCAGGCGCAGCATCCTGAGATGCGGAGCCACCCCATGGTTTGCAGGTGTCAGCATCACCAGGAAAGACAGTACTCACACAGGACCCGGAGGGAACAAGGCTGTGTTCATGCAAAGAGACAGATCGGGATCAACTTCAGCAGTGGGCATTAGTCTGCTGTGGCCAATGGGTCTCATCCCCCAGCCAACACAGGGCCATGATCTGCACGCACCCCTCTCATGCTGCAGACAAAGGACCCCGCTCCCTCCCTGCTGGGAAGAGATTCAGCAGCAGGATTGGCCAGGTGCCACCTGATGCACACACTTAAGCAGAACAGCAGAACAAAGGAGCGCACATTGAATCTGGAACAGGGACAGACATTCCCACAGGAGGCGATAAATCCAGCACAGGCCGTGAGGACTCCCTGTCTCTTGGTAAGGAAGTGTCCCAGGCCCAGGCCCACTCCTGAGTAGCCAAGCAGAAGTGGAAAGACTCCATGCCTTTTCTGGATAGGCGGGACCAAGTTCAAACGGCTGGATGGGAGGCATGGTCAGGATTTGAACCTGGGGTTTTCTGGCACCAAAGCCCATGAGCTTTCTCATTGAGAGAGCCCTGCACTTCTGAGGATGAGCTGGTCTTCCCCAGGTACCTTCCAAGCCTCCCGGCCACCCTCCTGCTTCACCACCACTCCCTTCCACCAAGGGACAACCCAGAGTCTCCCAAGAAAAGATCGGCTGGGAGGGTTGCTCCCTCCCAGGACTTCTTTAATGCAAATTCTAGATCTCTCCAACCTTTGCCCATACTCCTATACCAAGAATAATATTTGAAAAGCTGGGATTCTTGTGCCCTGAAGAACCCCCATGTACAGAAATTTAAAGCAGAAAAACTGGCAGCTATCAAGGAGGGGGGAAATGCATAAAAGAAAAGTGATGGGGGGGAATGTAAAGAATTTGAGGAATTATGTAAATAAATGGACGTGGTAAGGACCATTCAACCCTGAAGAAATGAGATTGACATATGTAAATCCCTTGTAAGTTTCAGCAAAAAGGAATAAAAGGGATCAAAAACTCTTCTTGCTTCCGTGTCCTGCAATTCCATTTGAATATTAAGCCTCCATGTTGTGCTCTGAGGCTTTTGTAGTATGACCAAACCGTACCAGCTAATTTGGGCCAGGGTTATTATCTACAATTTACAGACAAGGAGCCAGAGGTGAAAGGAAGTTCAGTAGATGATCTATGGCCATCGTGTTCATTTTAGAAGCCACGTCGGATTTAGCACACAGTTTTTCCAACTCCCTGCCTGATCCTGAACTTCTTAGGGAAAAATTGCAGTTAATTCTCAGTTGTCGACATCGTCAATGTGGAGGAACAGAGGCATAGATAATCCCAAATGGTGAGTAATGCCCATGCCATGCCTCCTGGTCTGGACGTTTGCTTTGGAAGCTTCTTGCAGACCTCAGAATGGGGGCGCCCTGCTGTGGGAGGCTGCCCCATCCTCATTCCACCACTTTCTACTCAAAGCCACCCACCTCCTGCTCCATGAAGACCTAGGGGCAGCAGATTAAGGGGACGAAGCTGTAATGCTTTCCTAGGCTGGCATGGAGTAGCAGAGGGAGGCAGAGAATAAGGTGTTTTGATTTAAAAGGACCCCCGCAGTGCCGAAAGCTAGCAGAACAGTAACAGTAAATGAGACAATGAATTGTGTCCACTGAAGACTTCCTATGGATGTTGATTCATTATGTTAATAAGATGTGAGAGCTGAAGGTTGACTGTATTCTGATTTCATGGCTGGGGGACCCATGGCTCAGAGGGGGGAACATCCAAATTTAAGGTCTGAGTCCAAATTCCATCTCCAGGCTCCTGATTCCGACCTGGGTAGAAATGCAAGCAATGCTTAAGGTAGAGAACCAGTGAGGCCGGAGCCAAGAGGAGCCAACTTGTCAGATTCATTCAACAAATATTGAGAACCTGCCAAGTGCCAGGCTGCAGGAATTGGTACTGGGAGGAAAGCACAAAGGAATCAGACATTGACCAAGCCTGAGGAATCCAGGGTAGGAGGGGAGACAAGGTACATACAGAAATCTCTGTAATACCTTCAGAGAGGACAGTGAGATGAGATCTAAGAGAGCTTCGTTTATTCTTCCATTCAATTAAGTCATTCATTAGTCATGCGGGCACTGTCTTAAGTGCTCTGTATATAAAGATAAATAAGACTGGTCTCTAACCCCAGAAGATACCAATCAAATATACATACTGACACTGAATCACCCAGGGAGTTTTTCAAAATACAGTCCCCCAGATCCCCAACCCAGACAACTGATTCTGGATCTCTGGAATTGATACCCAAGAAACCTGAAGCTCAGAATCTAGGTGTTATCTGGGCTTGGGTACTGATCTGTGGGATAACAAGGGGAGGGAGCCCGGAGAAGGGCTAGCCAGAGATAGGGAGGAAGGCTTCCTGGCCCACCTCTCCTAGGAAGCCTCCCCGGACCTGCCCAGCACACTGATCTGCATGTTCTCAGCCCTAACCTCCACTGTACATCCTGTATGTCCTGTGATTTTCTGGCTGACTGATATCTTTGGTTGGTTCCTGGGTGTGTGTTACCTCTGAAGCTGAGTGTCCCTATGTTCCAAGGTCATTGTGATGAGTGTTCCAGGGGCCTTGTGACACATGCTGCCCGGCTCTGTTCAGCTGTGGGAGGTCAAGGAGAGGCCCAGTTTCGCCTGGGAATGAATTCATCCCCCAAAAGGAAGATCACTTTCCCCTGCTAATTAAGCATCATTTAGGGCTCCAAGTGAGCCCTGGTCAGAAGCTGCTTTGAAGATATCCTGCAGGGGCCATGACCACCCTCTCTCCTGAAAACAGCCTCTCTGCCAGGTGGTCAGCCTCCTTCATCCTGGTGCGTGTTCTTCATCAGCTCCAAGTCCCTCCTTCCCCAACTTCTGGTTTGCATTAGGGCCACTTTCCTCAGTGGGGTGGGAAGGACTAGAACCCTGAGCTGGCCTATAAGATTGAGCAGGGTAAGTTGTACCTTGATCTCACATCAGGACTGAAAAGACACAGGTCCCCTTGCCCCCCTTAACCCTTCTTTCTAAGCCAGTTACCTTTCCCTATATGTGACATTCTAACTTTAATGACTTTTAGGTTTGCAAGTTCAATCTCGATAAATTTTCCTTGGTGTTTTTGCCAACAATTTTGGTATGCTGCCACCAGGTGGCAGTAATGCCTTTGTTAGTAGGTGGTTTCAAGCCCACTTACTAAGATACATCTAGTCTTTAAAAGTCGGCCTCAGTCATAAAAGTTTTCCACATGGTATATTTTTTAAAATCATCATAACTAATTATAATGACCTTAACCAATCTCAAGTTTCATTAATCATATTGATTAAGGAATGATGTTATAGCTTTATTGCAAATTATCATCAAGTCTTGATTTGGATTTTCTTTATATCTTTATTCATTTTTCTGAACTTATAGAGTGATAATAATAAAATAACAAACCGTCACATAGCCTTTAGTATGTACCACGATTGTTCTAAATGCTTTATTTATAGTAATTTATTCTCACCATGACCCTATATGAAGTGGATGATGCTATTATCTTCATTTTATGAGAAAGTTGGGGCACAGAGACAAAGCAACTTGCCTCAAGTCACACAGCTGGTAAGTGGCAGAGCTGTGGTATTTAGACCCAGACTGCGGAGTCCAGCTTCCAAATCAGTGATTCTCAAAGTGTGGTGCCCAAAACTGCCTCATCAGCATCAACTGAGAACTTGTAATGCAGACTCTTGATCCCCAGGTGCTCTGAACCAGAAACTCTCAGGGTGGGGTCCAGTGATCTGTATTTTAACAAGTGCTCCAAGTGAGTCTGATACACAGCTAACTTTGAGAACCGCTGTTTTAAGCCATTCATTTAATCACTATGCTATACTGATGATACACCCCCATACCTGGGTTGATAATAATCACCCAGGTAACTTCCAAGTTACACATATGCCTCCTCCACCCCAATTTTAATACTCCTTCCCTCCTTGGGCTAGCTTGCTCTTCCCTGGGTGAGCCACTCTTATTTGGAAGTAAGTATATCTTGTTCCTCAAGGGAACTGGAGTAGAAGAGGTTGAGATCAATAAGCAGCCAGTGACCCTTCCCAGGCCTACTGGGGGCTCTGTTGCTATGAGTATTCAGAGCAACATGGCAACAGAAACCCTCCTGGAAAACTTGCCTTATCCTCCAGTAGCTTTCCTATTTTACTAAAAATATTAGAGGGGGCGCCTGGGTGGCTCAGTCGGTTAAGCGTCTGCCTTTGGCTCAGTTCATGATCCCAGGGCCCTACGATCAAGCCGAGTCAGGCTCCCTGCTCCGTGGGGAGTCTGCTTCTCCCTCTCCCTCTGTGTGCTCTCTCTTTCTCAAATAAATACATAAATCTTTAAAAAATAAAAAAATTTAAAGTATTAGAGAAAAATCTTAACCCAGTGATGCAAAATAGAAGAGGGTAGCAGGAAGATGTTAGAGAAACTGAACCACTGAGGCCTCCTACTTCTGGCCCCCCCACTCTAGAGGGAACATGGCCATGGTGTCTCTAGGTTTGCTAGTGGAGAGCTTTAACCTGTTTAAGCACACCATAAAGGTGGGAGATTTTCACAACTGCTCTACCTAGCAGTACTCTTCCTAAGAGACTAGGAAAAAAGCTACTGCAGAGCTGAAGGGTATCCAGCACCTCGTGGACCATATATCACCCAAGCCTGAATCACCAGGTCATTGTACCCAGATGGTGGTGCAGCATGTTAATAGGTTAGTGGAGCAAGGAATGGGGGATTATGGGAGAATGAAGGCGGATTTGAGAGGGCCATTGAGTTGACAATCTCTCTTACTTCAAAGAACCCCAGATACAGATTCTGTGATTTCTGGCATAGACAGGCAGTGTGAATGTACTGGAGAAGAGAGGGAGAGGACTTCTGTGTGGAAATATTCCCAGGTCAACAGGCTTCTTGTGCTTGTCCTTGGCTTGTCAACAAATGTCTTAGATGTTCTTGTGGTTGGCCTGTAGTTTGCTTAGGTTTGCCCATAGAAGTGGCGGAAATAGAGAAATTGAGTTTCCTGAAAGGGGAAGTCAGTGACTTTTTGTAAGTGAATTCAGCAATGGCAAAGTTAGGCAGATGGCCAATTGTTGCAAAGGTTAAATGATAAATATAAAGTGCTTAGGACAGTGCCTGGCACATCATCAATGCTTTGTAAATGTTTACAGCCAATCAGAGAATTTACTGCATTTGTTTTCATAAATGATTTATTTGGGTTTCTATCATTTTTTATGCTTTATGCTCTTATTAATTCCTTGTTGTTTCGTGTATTATTTGCTTTTATCTTTAAAAGTGAATTAGATGGAAACTGCCCTGTTCCTATAAATCTCTAATTTTTACAGTTAAAAAAAATGTTTTCTTCTGACGCCATCCTTCAACCTAATAAAAAAATGTCTGTAGTTAAAAATCTTCCCACAAAAAACACTCCAGGCCTTGATGGCTTCACTGGTGAGCTATACTAAATATTGAAAAAAGAAGTGATACTGCTTCAATACAAACTATTCCAAAAAATTTTGAAGTGGGAATACATCCATGCTCATTCTCTGAAGCCAACATTATCCTGATACCAAAATCAAAGACATTACAAGAAAAGAAAATCATAGACCAATATTTCACGTGAACATTGATGCAAAGATCTTAAATAAAATTTAGCATATAGTCTCCAATAATATATATATAATATTTTATATATATATATATAATAACATATCACCAGTGGGGTTTATCCAAGAAATGCAAGGCTGATTTAACATTCAAAATCATACAATATAATTTACCGTATTAACAAACTAAGAAATGAAAAACTGTATGATCATTTCAACAGATTAAGAGTATCATTTGAAAAAATCCAGTAGCCATTCTTGATAAAAACTCTCAGCAAACTAGGAATGGAAGAGAGCTTCCTCAACCTCCTAAAGGGCAGCTACAAAAAGCCAGCAGTTAACATCATACTGAGTCATGAATGTCTGAATGCTTTTCCTCTAAGATTGGGAACATAGCCAAGATAGTTCACCATTGCACTGGAGGTTCGAGCCAGTTCATTAATAAATAAATAAGTTTTTACAATAACATCCCCCCCAAATATTTGGGGATAAATCTGACAAAATATATGAATATCCTACATACCTACAAAACAATGCTGAGAGAAATCAAAGACCTAAATAGATGGAGAAATATAGAGTATGTTAGTCTTTGTGTGCCATATATCTATTTTAAAGATATTTATATATTTATGTATTTATGTATTTATTTATTTATTTATTTATTTATTTGAGAGAGAGAGTGAGTGAGAGAGCACAAGCGGAGGGAGGGGCAGAGGAAGAGGGAAAAGCAGGCTCCCCGCTGAACAGGGAGCCCGATGCAGGGCTTGATCCCAGGACTCCAGGATCATGACATGAGCTGAGGGCAGACGCTTAACAGACTGAGCCCCCAGGCGCCCCTTTACTCTGTTATTTTAGCATGAAAGCAGCCATAAACAATACATGAATGAATGGGCATGGCTGTGTGCCAATAAAACTTTATTTAACAACAACAACAACAAAAAAAAACAGATTGCAGGCCAGATTTGGTCCATGGGTTGTAGTTTGCTGATTGTTGGCCTCTATAATAAATCCCCATGGAATCCACAAAAGCTACTAGGACTAATAAGTGAGATTAACAAAGTGACAGGACACAAGATCAATATATAAAAACCCATTGTATTTCTATATACAAGCAATGAACAATTGGAAGTTGGAAGTTTTAAAACAACAGCTTTTACAATAACATCTCCCCCAACCCAAAATATTTAGGGATAAATCTGATAAACTATAGAATAGCCTACATACCTACAAAACAATGCTGAGAGAAATTAAAGAAGACCTAAATAGATGGAGAAATATACCATGTTCATGGGACAGAAAGCTCAATATTATCAATTCTCCCCAAATTGACCTATAAATTCAGCACCGTCCCCATCAAAATCACAGCTGTCTTTACTGTAGAAATTGATAAATTGACTAAGATTTCTATGGAAATGCATTGCCAAAGTTCATGATTAAGGACCCCAAGACACAGCCCAACGTTGCCTATTTTCTCCTACTTCCTGTCACAGTGCATGCCGAGTGTTGCAGTCTGAATATAGGTTGGGAGAACAGGATGGCAGTCTGAGGGTAGGAAGCCGGGCTCTGCTGAGACGACAGTGTCTATGCAACTGGGGCATGGCATCAGGACAGACTCCGCTTCCCAAGGTTAGGTCAACAATGAGGGTGGAGATTTTGGGTTTTTTTTTTTTTTTTTTTGGTATCTTCTTGGGCCCCTGTGTCCTATTTCGGTTCAGAAGATAGAGCATGTATGAGTTACTAAGGGGCTCAATCCATCCCTATCAAATGTGGGGTTAGTGGAAATTATCCTAAATCTGGGCCCGTGGGTTCTTATTTTTTTATTTCCAGTGCTAAAGCAATTTCTAATAGCTTGCCTCTCGTGATCAGTGGACCAGCAGCATCAGCGATCTCCTGGGAGCTTGTTAGAAATGCGTCATCTTGGGCCCCACCCCAGACCCTCTGAGTCAGAATCTGCATTGTACAAAGATTCTCAGGTGACTCATATGCAAAGTCAATTTGAGTCACACATGTGCATATTCAGGTGTATATCAATGGGGAGTTGGGAGTGTGTATATCAGACATGTCTAGTCACCTGCCAACCTCTGTCCATCAGCACATCCTCATGCTTGCAATATGGCATTTCAAGATATGCTTCTCTCTAATAAAGGCTTCCTCTAGGAAGCTTCCCCCTTCTGACAGGAGCTCTTACCTCTGGTTATTGTCTTATGAGCATTTTTAATTACTTTGCATGCAGTGCACTCACCTCCCCCCATCAAACACACACACACACACACACACACACACACACACACACACACACACCTCTCTTAATGTAAACCGGAAACCATTTCTTATGACGAACTGTTTTACTCTTCCAGGAAAGGCAAAAGGTAGCTCGTCGGAGTGTTTAGTGCTTATTTTATATTTTTCCATTATCAAAGCAGTAGACATTATTACAGAAAAGTTTGAAAACACAAGAAAAAGGAAAAGATTATGTAGGACCCATGCTTTTGGTGGGGTTTTTGGTGGGGATTTTTTTTTTCAGTTTTTTTCCTAACAGAATTTTTATAGTGGTTAATTCACTACACATTAGAGTATGTAAGGTGTAGTTTTCATAATATGGAACAGGTATATGAGGAGTATAGTGCATAGAGAGGATAGAGGCTAGATACTGAATGTATAATTTTGTATTCTGCTTTTTTCCATTAACATTTTCATTTTTCCAGGTTATTATTCATTCCCTGTAAGCATCATTTTTTATGCCTCACAATATTCCATTGAGCATATAAATTATAGTTTATTTAACTATTCCCTTATTGCATAATGTTTAGAGCACGTGCGGTTTTCATTTTGGTAAGTAATGCGCAATGAAAATTATTGTGCATTCAGCATTTTTCTATAACTTTGCAGTAATTTCTTCAGGATAAATTTCCAGAAGTGAGTCAGAAGCGGGGAACTTGATTCATATTGCAAACTCCAGAGTATAGCGTGGAAAAAAAAAATCACACTTAAAAGAAAAGCCAAAGGTTCCTAACAGAGGGCTGAAGTGATTGTCCTTGCCAGGTGAAGAGAAAACCACCCATTGACAAGACGGAATGGGATGGCTTCTTTGATGAGAATGGTCTGTTGGCCAAGTCACGAGACCTCATTTGTGTGAACATCCTGGAGCGGGTACAGTCCTCAAGGCCTCGCCCTGGCACTGGAGGGCATGGGTGGGCAAGGCGCAGTCATGGCATTTGGAGACATCCTCTTGGCAGGCATCTGGAGGTCCCATGACCTCTCACCTCTCATGCCCACCCTAGGGTCTGCACCCCTACGTGAGGACAGAAGCCTGGAAGTTCCTCACGGGCTACTACTCGTGGCAGAGCTCCCAGGATGAGCGACTCATGGTGGACAGCACGAGGAGGTAGAACATTCCAGATCCTGTCAGGGGAGAGTGGGTGGCAGTGCAGGTGGGAAGGAGTGCCCATCCCAGCCTGACAAGTTCAGTCTTCTTCCCCCAAATGGATTTCTTATTCTAAGAGACAAACTCCCCACGTGCTCCTGACCCAGGGCCCGAACCCAGGAGGTGCCAGCCCCTTCCCGCCCAGCTCCATTTAGCAGCGCACAGACTGCCTAGCCTGGGCTGGATCCCAGCAGGTCCCTCTTCCCCGCCGCCATCTCATCAGTTCCTTCCCTAGGGCCTACGCAGCCTATCTGAGGTGAAGACTCATGTACAAAGGGCCAGAAGAATCATTCAGGGCAGTAGGGGAACTGAGGGCCAGCCTGGAAAGCTCGAGAGCCCAGACAGGAGCCTGTGTTAGCTCCCCAAAGCTGCTGTAACAGGCCCCACAAACAAGGGTTTTGCAACAGCAGAAATCTATTGTCTCCGTTCTGGAGGCCAGAAGCCCAACAGCAAGGCGCTGGCAGTGCCACACTCCCTGAAGGCTCTAGGGAAGAGTCCTCCCCTGTCTCTGAGGTTCTGCTGGCTCCGGGGACTCCTCCCATCTCTGCCTCTGTGGTTACATGGCCTGTTCCTCTTCCCTCTGTCTCTCTGTGTGTCTCTGTGTGTCCTTAGAAGGACACTTGTCATTGGATTTAGGGTCCACCTAAATAATCTAGATTGATCTCATCTAGAGATCCTTAACTTAATTACACCCGCAAAGGCCCTTTTCCAAATAAGTTCACATTCACAGGATTCAGCGGTTAAGACACAGACATATCTTTTGAAGGGTCACCATTCAGCCTCCTACAGCACCTAAGCATGTTCTAATGACGGACACTAGACACTGTCTCATCCAATCCTTCCAATTCTTAGGCCAAGGTGCCAGGATTATCCTCATTCTACAGAAGAGGAAACTGAGGCTTAGAGAGGGCTCGTGATGTCCCCAAGGCCTCACCCTCTTTGCAAACACCCAGTTACTAATTTGTGGAGCCAGGATTCAGGAGCAGCCATGGGACCCCCAGGGCCAAAAGACTGATCCCACCTCCATGCTGCCCCCCAGGGGCACATTAGCACAGAACGTGGTTAGGGCTGGCGCCTGATGGAGGAGATGAGGGGAAACATCACACACAGGTAGGGGGAGCAGCCTAGTGGAGAGAGCTGCTCAGACTTCCCTTGATTGGCCAGGAGAAGGCTGCCTCCTCCAGCCTCAGTTCTCTTTGCACAGGAAGAACTATGAGGCCTTATGCGAAATGTATAAAAAGATTCAGCCCCTTCTGGAAAACCTGCACCGGAACTTTATGGAGACTCGGAATACCATCAGTGAGCTAGTCGGGTGGGCAGGGCTGGGCAGGGGGGAGTGCCTGAGGGCATGCCTGCTGGCTCCTCAGTCATATCCAGGGGCAGATGCCTGGGAGCTGCCTTGAATTCTGGAATTCTGCTGGCTAAATCCTGGTTAGTCCATCCCCCATCTCTCCTGGGGTCTCCTACATGCCTAGTGTCATATTCTCCTGAGTGCATGCTGTTCCTGCTGCTTTGTCTTCATCTCTCCCCTTTGGCCTTGAACTAGGCTGGATTTCAATTGGATGGGACCAGTGGAGTGGGGATGGGGTGGGGGGGGCATTCTTGGCAGAGGGTATGGCCTAGTCAAAGATTTGGAGGTGGGAACAAAGCCAGGCAGCTCAGGATGTGGTGCGGGGCAGAGTCTCATGAGTGGATGTCACAACCCCCTCCAGGGTGTCGTGGGTCCTGCCCTTTGGGGAATAAACTCATTCATGGCCCCTCTGCTGAGGTGATCTGGTGCCACCTACCTGTCTCTTGTCCCCAACCTAGCATATGACATTCAGAAACTCTACGACAAAGACCCCCTAGGCAACGTCATTATCGACAAGAAGAGACTGGAGAAAATCTTGCTCCTGAGTTATGTCTGCAATACCCAGGCAGGTGGGCCACAGGGCTGAGCCTCTCCTCAGCCCCCTCTTCTCAATTCCTTCCTGAAATCCCTTCCCCGCCCAAGCCCAGGCTCACCATTCCTCTCTGTCCCCCACCCCCACCCCAGAGTACCAGCAGGGCTTCCACGAGATGGTGATGCTCTTCCAGCTGATGGCAGAACATGACCACGAGACTTTCTGGCTTTTCCAGTTCTTCCTGCAGAAAACGGTGAGGGTTGGACCTGAGCTCAGGGACCACCTCCCTGCCACTCCCCAGACACCCCCTGGAGGTGAGGCAGGCAATGGGAGCCCCAGCTCTTTCCTCCAGCCCTGAAACAGCCCCTCTGGGTCCCAGAGGAGCCTGGGCAGGCAGCACTCACCCTAGTGCGTTTATGGAGCATGGGTTGTATGTGTTGCAGGCACTGGAGTTGAGGAGGCGGCTGGAAGGATGCTCTGGGTCCAGCTCTCACCAAACCTCGAAAGAGTGTAACTGGCCAGTCCCAGGGGTGGCCCCCTCTCCTGGCATTCCCCTCCCAAAACATGGCTTTGCTCCCACAGATCCTCTCCATGGCTCCCCATCACTTTCAGAATAAAATCCAATAACCTTGGCCTGGCATTCAAGGACTATCTTTGGCCTTCTCTCTCACTGCTCCCTTCACATGACCCGCACTTCAGGCCCACCAGGGGACTCGGTACTCCCCAGACACACTCCACAGTGATCAGGTTGAGGGCTTTTGAAGTTGCTTCTCTCTGGAACACCCTCCCTGGAAAGCCTTTCCTCATGGTCTGTGAGAGGCTGTCCAGAATTGTCTCCGTCACTGCAACAATGTGCTCACTGCTCTTCCCCTGTCCCACCTGGTTCTGACCCATGGTGTGTGTGTGTGAAAGCATAACTGGGCTCGCTGCATTGAGAGCCACGCCTGAGACATCTCTGGATCCCCACCCCCCCCACCACACACGTAGGGGCATACACATATATAAACGAACACACCTACAAACACAGATCACAGAGACACAGACATGAGGTGAGTGTGCACACACACACACACAGACACCCAGGCTCATACAGACACGAGCCCAGCCTGGAGCCAGCCACACACAGGGCCTCCAGAACTGAACTGTTGGTGATGCAGGCCAGGCCTCAAGCAGAGAAAGATTCAGTTGGTCTCCCACCCACCCATCTCTCTCAGGAGCACAGCTGTGTTATCAAGATCGGAGTAGGCAAGAACCTGGACATGCTCAACACCCTGATCAACTTCTTGGACCCCGTGTTTGCTGAGCACCTAAGTGAGTGGACCACCCCCAACCTCCTACAGACGTACAGCTCCCCCGACAGGGCAGGAATGAGAGGGACCCAGGACCCAGCCCCAGGGAGCAATGCCCCGTCATGGTGGTGAGAGAGCAGGATCCTTTGGTCTTCTCTCCGGGCCCTGGGAGGAGGATTCATCTAGATGTGCAGTTGGAATCTGGACAGTTGAAAATTCATTCCAAACATTCTCTGAAGATAGTTGGCAACATGAAAGCCAGGCATTTTGGGTTTCCCCCATGTGTTCACGTGCCCTGCTGTTCGGCCTGTCTGGGCGCTTCTGCTCTATCACGTGTGCCGCCCCCGGTTTCCTTGACCCGGGCCTCTGGGCTGACACCCCGTGTCTCTCTCCACAGGAGGGAAGGGGGCGGGGGCCGTGCAGTCCCTCTTCCCTTGGTTCTGCCTCTGCTTCCAGCGTGCCTTCAAGTCCTTCGACGACGTCTGGAGGCTCTGGGAGGTGAGTCCTCCTTGGACGGAAGGGTTAGGCCCCCACCCCTCCAGCAGGCAGGGGGGAAGCCCGTTTCCTTGCTTCCTGACTTGGGATGGAGTTGAGCAGGTTGGGGTTTATGGGGCCTTGTTGGAGGAGGTGAGCACATCAGCATGTCCTTCCGTTCACTCAGTCCCACCAGGATCTTCTGCAGGGCAGCAAGGGCAAAGGAGGGGCCCCTCAGCCTGTGCGGGTAAAGCCTGACCCGCTTTCCTGCCCCCCCTCCCCGCCCATGCAGGCCTCCCTCTGTGCCTCCACAGCTGCCCCCTCCTCTGCCTTCCCCTCCATTTGAGTGCTGGCTCCCTTCGGGGCCCTCACTCATGGAGAAGGAGGGGCCCTCCAAGGGCAGGTCAAAGGTGCAGTTCTTTGATCCCAGACCCTTGGGCCACCAGCCCATGAACCTCCCCAGGAACAGACCCACTACCCACTTCTGCTCTGCCCAGCCCAAGACTCAGCCCCGCATTCAGCGACCCACAAGTCAACTCCCACCCACCTTAACCCTCCCTCATGGCCTGCTGGTTTCTATGCCCAAGTCCATGGCCACCCCCAGACCTCTGGGGACACCCCTGGATTGTTGACTTATCAACCGTTGCTTTGCCAAAGCTCCACTCAAATGCTTTGGATAGCCACCGGGTCATTCTCCCTCCTTCTTCTCCCTCCCCTTCCTCCCTCCCTCTCCCTCTCTCTTTCCCTCCTTCCCTCTCTCCTCCTCTCCTCCTCTAGCTAATGAATTCCCTGAAGCTTTTTCTCTGAGTCCCCCAGTAGCCAGCACAATACCTGGGATCCCCCGAGGTAGCACTTGCCTGAGTGAATGAAGGAGTCAGCAGTGAGGCCCAGGGACAGTTGACCCCGGGTGGGCCTGTGGTCAGTGAGCACCTCACCATCCGAAGAGCTAGGAGGCCCCAGCTGAGACTCAGGGGCTGCCTGCAGGTTCTGCTGACCGGGAAACCCTGCAGAAACTTCCAGGTGCTGGTGGCCTACAGCATGCTGCAGATGGTGCGCGAGCAGGTGCTGCAGGAGAGCATGACCAGCGATGGCATCCTCCTGGTGAGAGCACCCTCGAGCTGGGCCAGCCCCCTCCCCACCGAAACCCCTGCGCCATCCCAGCCCTTGGCCCCTGGCAGGAATTGTGGTGCCCTGAGCACGGTGCTTGTGCTTATATAGACCAACACACGGGAGCCCATGACAGGCCAGATGCAGAGGGACCATAACCACCATGGCAGCACCCTGATTTAACATAGGAAGAAACTGAGGCCTTGAATGCTTCTTAACCTCTAGGTTTACTGCCTCACAGTTAAACCCCTGGGCCCCAGGGTCCCCTGTGGCAAAAGACCGAGAGTTTTCTGACATTGCTAAAAAGCAACTGGAGTCTGGGTTTAAAAAAATCTAGGGTGGCAGCCCAATTACAAAACAAGTTCTCCTTAGAAGCTCCTGAGACCCTCAGTGGAATCCTGGTACCCCTCAGAGCCCGGTATGAAAACGGCATTTACCATCTCCCCGCAAATACCACATTCCAGTGGTGAAATCACCGGCACTGTGCCAGGCTGGCTGGGGGGAGATCAGGTGGCCCCGGCGACTGCCATGAGCAGTGGCCTTGTCCCGGGCGAAGCAGCAGGAAGCTGCCTGTGTCCAGGGAGACCTGCTTCCTCCCGGCTTCCTTTCCTGGCACAGGCCTGCAACAACCTCATTGACCTTGACGCGGATGTGCTGATCTCTGCTGCCTGCTTGGTGTATGCTGAACTCATCCAGAAAGATGTAAGTGACCCTCATTATTTGCCTTCTTCCTCTTCCTCATCCAAGAAGCCCTCTCTGATCTTCCAAGCCCAGCCCCGGCATATGGCAGGCATGTTCGGCTTCAGAGACACAGTTTGTGCCTCCTTCTCTGCCACCAGCCCATGGGTGTTGCTCTGTGTGGTCGCCTCCTGTTTGCATATGCAAATCCCACCTCCCCAGGGAGACGGCGCTGCCCAGCGACTTGGCCCTCACCACTTGTGCCCTGCATCCATCCCAGTGGGTCGGGCACAGGGCTGGGCACCCTGAGGTTCAGTAGAATGTCACTGGCTGGACAGACTGAAGAATGAGAGCAATAGACCAACATCTGTCCACCTCAAACTGCCGGAACCCTCCTCTTCCCCAGGTTCCTCAGCCATTAAAGGACTTCTTTCTCTGAGGACTCTAGCAATGGACAGACGCCCTCAACGGACAGGACGGAGGTGGGGCTTCAGCCGTGAAGTCCGACGGGACGTTAGGGTGAGGGTGTAGGTAATACAACTACACTGGAAACAGCCTCTGGAGTCACAGTTTGTGGTGGGTAGTGTGTCTCCTGCGGACGCGTGAGGGCCAAGCAGAATGTGCAATACAGACAGAGGCCTGGTGGGCGAGCAGGGAGATGGTGAGGGAGAGGGGGCCAGGCACACCGGGGAGACTGCGCCCGTCGGCCACTCCTCCACAGCTAAGGGTTTGCCAAGGCTACGGTGGCTCCACACTCGAAAGCACCTGGGTCAGGATAGAAACAGCTTCGAAAGCCTCCCCGCCTCCAGCGGAGGACAAACTGAACTCGTCTCATAGACCTGCTCCATCCCTGGACCAGGTCTTGAGAAGAGGCCTTGACCACAGGGCTTTGTACACACTCCGCCATTTTCCCCCTTACGCCCGACACCGTGATCCCACGTTCAGTGGTTCATCCACAGATTCCCCGGCAGTCTGTGGAAGGACACGGCCCAGGTCTCTGGCTCGCAGGCCATTCCCCTCCTGGTTTCAAAGCTTCACAAGCACACCTACACATCTCAGCCTGGAATGCCTCCTCGGACTAAACTCTTTTCTTTGGCCTTACTCAGTCTCTCTAGAGAACGCCCCCTGTTCTCTGGCCCAGGCAGTCCAGTTGCTCCCTGGGGCAGAGACTTGTGCAGCCCACTCTTCCCAGACAGTGCCACAGCCCGGAAACCCCTGCCCAGCCTGCTCTCCGCCGAGGGTGCCCTCAGGGCAGACAGAAGGATGCGCCAGAAGGGGCTGAACCCACAGAGGCGCTGGGGCTGGCCAGGTGTCCCCATATCTGCTCTGTGTGTATACCTGCATGCCTGTGCACGCATGCGTGCACACACACACACACACACACACACACACACACACACACACACACACACACACACACACACCCCTGCCCAGCGGCTACACCTTTTCAGAGGGGCTGACGGATGGGTAGGCAGGATCCACTGGTTTTGCCGTGACCCTGGCCCCCAGGAAGAGGCATAACCTTCTTCTCACTCTTCCTGGGCCGCCCCTTTCTGCTCCCATCCTGTCACTCTCATTATCGTCACTCAAAAAGCACTACATCCCCAATTAGTGTCTGGTCTCCTTCCCCTCAAGAGACAGTCCCCGTCCACGGCTAGCTCTGAGTCTCTTGGCCGCTGCGTGTGTGCTGGAGTAGGGTGTAGCTGAAGAGTGGGGCCCTGGACCCCCACCAGCGTCTCTCCTGCATGGCTAAAGAGCCAGCACTTTCCAGGCAGGAAGGCACGTGGGTAAGTTCATGTATTGCGCTTCTTGGGTTTATGTTTCCAAGACAGTTTATTTAAATAAGTCTTCCTGCGTGGAATACAGTTCTCTAAGATCAAAACCATGTTTTCATTTTACCAAAGAACCAGAGTCAAAGACAACTTGGTGCACCAACTGTGGCCTTGGGAAGAGTCCAGAGAAACATCAGATATGCTTTTCCTAAGGCATCCTTTGGCCTGGTAGCATCAGTTGGCCTATGATTGTTGGTTGAGACATATACACCATGCCAGACATCTATTCCAAAACTAAAAAATTCAAGAACTCACTTTCTAGACCAATGGTTTCCAAACCTGTTTGTAAAATCACGTGCTAAAACCACGGTTATACAATCTTTCTCAGGAGCCCAGTGTTTGAAGTTTGGGTGGGGAGCCCAGGGCCTTCCTCCCTGTGATCCCCCTCGACCCCTCCTCAAACCTCATGTCATTCCCTATGGTACCTCCAAAGAACCTCTGGCCTCCTGGGAGCATGTTTGACACCTCTGTTGGTCTTAAACATGAACTGGATTAAGTCCTGATACTGAATTGATCCAGGTTCAGATAAATGTCAGGCGATGGTAATGATCTTAGAAGAGCAGGCTTCTCTCAGCTCATCTATAGCACCGTTGGCCAGTGGAGTGTGGATTAGGATCTTCACACTGACCTGCTGAGCCCAGGCTTCTCCTCACTTCCTTTATCACTTTATCACCCAGTGTCATGTTGTTCTAGTAAGAGCCAGTCCGGAGATAGAACTATGGGAAGCTTTGAAATCCTAGAGCCTAAGTTCCCTTTAGTGTAGAGACCGTGCTGGTCTAAATAATTTGTTACTCCAACACACGTTTATTGAAGCCTTACTGTGAGCTGCCCATTGTCCATGCACTGAGAATTCAAGAGTGGGGTGATGAGCAACACAATCCCCAATTCTGTGTCATGTAGAGTTGAGTGGGGACCAGATAATCACCTTAAAGAATGTTTAATTGCCAATTTCCTTCTCGTGCCCTGAAGGAAAGGAACATGGTTCTATGGGAGAAGATAACAATTAGTGGTGGTGGTGGTGATGTCAGTAATGATGGTGGTGATGGCGTGATGGTGGTGGTGTCAGGGGTCATGGTGGTGATGTCAGTAATGGTAGTGGTGATGGCGTGACGGTGGTGGTGTCAGGGGTCATGGTGGTAAGGTCGGTATTATGATGGTGGTGACGTCAGTATTATGATGGTGGTGATGTCAGTAATGATCGTGCTGGTGTTGTCAGGGGTCATGGTGGTGACATCAGTAATGATGGTGCTGGTGTTGTCAAGGGTCACGGTGGTGATGTCAGTAATGATGGTGGTACTAATGGTGATATTAGCAATGGTTAATGTTGGTGGCAGAGGTGACAGTATAAGCTTTGGTGATGATGATGGGGACATCAGTGAGGTTGGTAGCTGTCAGTGATGTTCTTGGTGCCAATGGTATGGTATGGCTGGTGGCAGAGGTGTGATGTCATTAATGATGGTGGTGACGTCAGGGGTAACACTGGTGGCAGACGTGTAATATCCATCCTGGCAGTGGTAGAGATGTCACTGTCAGTGGTGGTGGCAATGGTGTGGACTTTCGTTTCATCAGCAAAAATTTACTGAGTGTCTCCAGTGGCCATCTCAGTGTTGATGCTGATGGTGGTCCTGGTGGTGATGGCAGTCATTCATGGTGGAGATGAAAACAGTGATAAATTTATTCTGGAAAAACTAATGCCTAACACACTTCCAATTAGAAAGACCTAAATATAATATTTTTAAATAAGTCATAGTGGCCATGAGCATCGGAATAAAGAAAATCGAAGCCCCTGGGCCCCATCCAAGCTCTCCAACATCGGTCCTGAGCTTGATATGAAAGCCTGGACCAGCTGTGTTTCTTCCAGGACCTCACCAGCTCCCCCTCCTTCATTCTTGTTCTAAGCCTCTTTCCCAGAGGTGGTTCCTTCTCCCCCACTCTGGCTACCTTCAGTGACCCCAAGCCCACTCCTTATTCCTGGAGCCAGGATAATGGCTCTCTACTCACTAAGAGCTTTGCAGAGGCAGCATATATAAAGATCTGAGTTCTCTGGGCCCCAGAGCCTGTGTGTCAGACTCAAAAACCCAGGCTGGCCAGCAGAGCCTAGGCCCGGGCTGTAGCTCCAGACCTTTGTCCAGTGAGGGGGAAGGGCTCCTCCCTACCTGCTAGGAAGACCCCAGCTAGGGGAAGGGACCTCCACAGCGCGGGACCCAACCTCACTGACCAGACTGGAGGCTGGAGCACTGGCCTCTGAAGAGGACAAGACAGGAAGGAAGAGCGAGAAAGAAGTGAAAGAAGGAGATAGTGACATAGGAGGGAACGTGAGGTTTCTTCCTCAGCTATCTAAAGGGGGTCACTCATGTCAAGGACCATCCACAGAGCCAGCGGTGTGGGTCGAACCTGGCAAAGTGACAAACTGATCCTCAAGGCTGCCCCTTCTCCCTGACTCTCTCACCAACCCCTCCACGCCCCCCCCCACTTCAATTCATCATCAAGCCCTGCCAGTTCTCCCCCTGCATGGACCAGCCGCTCAGTTCTGCAGCTGCTGGGGGAGGGTACATGGCTTGTCCTGCCCTCTGACCCTCTTCCCTTGGGGTGGAAGCAGGCCCGGGTCTGCAAGTCCAGAGCTCCTCAGCGCTGGGGTCTGAGCCGGAACCCCGTGGAGAGGCCTCTGAGAAGCCCAGCCCCAGACTCTGGAGCTGCAGCCCCCACCCTGAAGGACAAGGCAGCAAGTCTTCCCCAATCCCACCTTCCCGCAGACCTCTGAGGAACCTGAAGCCCAGAGGGAGGGGACTGTGACAATGCAGAGAGGCCTGGAGCTCCAAGAGGTCAGGACCAGGGCAGGCACTGTGGCCCGGACCCTCTCGGTCCTCACAGCTGCCCTTGCTGAGTGAGCGCTGTGCCCCAAGCCTGTGCTAAGCACTTCATAGGCTGCCCGTCCCCGAACTTCATTCAGAAGACAGACGCCGCCACTACCCTCTTTCTCCTGCTGAGGAACCAGAGGTGCAGGGCTCACGGCCAGTGATGGCGCTGACAGGCGAACCCCAGAGCCCACACTGTTAACACCATAGTATTGGCTCTGGGGGAGCTCCCTGTGTCCCCCTCCCCGTCTGCTCGCCACCTCACTCCGGTGCGCCATCTACCCCACGGCACACACCCGAGTCCCCTGTCTGCTCCTCTGCAGGGAAGAACCCCCACCCCACAGGCCACCCCTGCCCTTGGCAGCCGAGGACCCACAGGGGGGCTGGACTACTGAGGAGCGTGCCGGAGGCTCTGTCCCACTTCCCTTATCCTGCCCCAGAAGTTAGGAGAAGGCCAAATCAGAGCCATGTTCATTACCACGTCTTGTTTTGAAACAAAGTTCAGGTTGCGCTGGCCATTCCTTCTCTGGGACTGGGGCTGAGCTGGGGCTCTGGAGGCACAAGGACGTCGGCGTGCAGGGGTGAGTGTAAGGACCCAAGGGGGCTGCCGTGCCTCTCCGCCAGGCACAAAATGGCGGCAGCAAAGCCTGGGCGCCTAGCATGAGCCAGCAATGTGAGTGTGGGAAAGGAGGGGTGGAGGAGAGCCGCACCGGAGTAGCCCCCTCCGCACCCCAACCCCTGCAGGCCCCTCTCTGGACCAGCCCCTGGCAGGGAGGTAGGGGAAGACCGAGGTGGAGAGTGAGGAGGTTCCATGCTGAGTGCTAACCTACCACATGCAGGCTACCAGCCACACCACCCGCGAGGGGAAAGGAATTATTTCCCAGACCTGGAACAGAAGCACTAAGACCCACACCGTCTTGTCAGAGCCTGGGGCTAGTGAGCCTATAGTGGGAACAAGATTAGCAGGAACTGGAAACAGGGGAGGTGGGTCAAGGGAGGCAGCGGGAGGCTGGGGGCAGGGTCACAAGCAGTAACTTTGAATCTTGGCTGCACAGGAGAATCACCTATGCCCAAGGCCCACTGATGAAATCTGAATCTCTGGGAGTGGGGCCAGGATGTGAGTATGTTTTAGAATCTCCCCAGGGGACTCCTGTGTGCAGTCAGCAATGAGAATCCTCGTACTCAGAGCAGGTGCTGCCTGGAGGGGGATTGGTGGCTTAATGCCCTCCTTCCACTCGGGACGGGAAGGGACTTGCCCAAGGTCACACAGCGCATGGATTATGGCCTGGAGAGGACAGGAGAGGCTGTGCAGGCCATTATCCTGAACAGATACTGTGGGCCAAAGTCCACAGGGTCTCTGCAGCCAACCGCCCCCACCACCGGTCCCACCACTGGACCACACAGAAGCCTCCAGCAGCCCCTGCCCCACCTCCCCACCCTGTAGCGCCCTGCAGCTGGATGACTCTAGAATTAAGCATTCTAACTTCTTTTCTGCACCAGCACATAAAAGAATCTCTTTAGGGAATTAATAAGTGCCCAAGTCTCAAAGGCCTGACCCTCACCTGCCGTGATATGCAAATGGCACCTGAACACCCACAGTGCCACGCTCAGAAGCTGGGAGCAAATGGGATGCAAATGTATGCAATCATTATGCAAACAAGGGCAGCCCTGGATTAATGGCCTCCATCCTTCAACCCGACAGCCGCTGTCTCTTCAGGTACAAGCATGGCTGACAGGGAGGGCTGAGTTGTCTCCTGTCAGAAGCATCCTGAGGAAGGGTCAAGAGGAGCGACTGTTCTGACACCTGGCCTGTTGATGGTCTTCTCTGAGAAATCCAGGGTGGGGCGGGGCAGGGGGATGTTCTTCTCAGACTGGCTCCTTGCTCAAGTCCCAGGTTCAAGGTCAGCCATGAGCTCTGGAGGAGAGAGGTGGTGACAGGGGCGGCAGAGGTGAACGAGGCAGTGGGAGAGGTGACAGTGGAAGGGATGGGATGAAAACAGTAAACAGTTGAGGAGATGGCAGAGGAGGAGGTGAGGGTGGTGAAGGTTCTGGTAATGGTGGCGATGATGGGGCTGGAAACGGGCTGGGAGGGGATGGTAGTGGCAGTGGTGGGGACAGTCATGGCGTGGGCAATATTGCATGCGACACGGCAGGTAAAGTGGCGCTGACAGAGGTCATGTTAACAGTAGTCATGAGGGAGAGGATGGCAGTGAGGAGCGGAGGGTGTGGAAGCCCCGGGGGGGAGGGGCACGGCGGTGCAGGGAGGAAGGACGGCGGTGGCTGTGATGGCGGCCGTGGTGCAAGTAACAGAGGCAGGGGTGGAGTGGGGGGGCAGTGATGGTCATCGTCGTGGCCAATATGAGATGAGAGCTGAAGTGACAGAGAAGGTGACGATGGGGAGGGGAAGCTGGCGAAGGCAGGCTCTCAGAACTCTTAACCTCAGGAGGGGAGGGTGTTGAAGAGCCTGTCCGACGAAGGCAGGGGGACAGAGGAGGAATTGAAGGGGAGATACAAGGTCTGCTGTGCTGGGGAGACTGGACTCCTGACTCCTCTCTCCTCAGCAAAGACTCAGCCACACACCCCCGTGCCACTCAGGCAGGGTGACAGGCCTGAGGGATGAGCCGTGGTTGGGGCAATCACAGCCCCCGCTGAGCTTCAGTTTTCTCCTTTATGAAATGGGTGGAAGCGTGACACCCAAGTGAGCGGGTGAGTTTGTTCTCTCCTTTTGGGGCCGCAGTGGCCCTGTTCTCAGAGACCCCTGTAGCTGATGGCAGGGTGACACACAGGAATGAGCCTGCCTTGTTGAGTGGGGAAGGAGGGGTGAGTGTCGGGGAAGAGAGCACATGCTAACTGGGGCTCCGGAGACACTGACACATGTCTCCTCGGGAGAGCACGGAAATGCCTGGGGTCGCTCCTACCCCACGGCCCAGATCCTCTGCACTTCCCCATCCCCCTCACCTCAGCTCGGTCCCTTCAGTGAAGGCTTCCAGAGCTGTCTGCCTGCCTCCAGACTCACAGCTCTGGTTCCCTCCTAAAAGGCCACACCCGACGCAGGCACAGAGGGAACCCCTTTAGTCCGTGGGCTCCAGAGTCAGATTCCAGGCAGTCGTCGGGTGAGCCTGAACAATGAGCCTCTTTGAGCCTCTGTTTCCTCACTTATAAATTAGGAATCAAGATACCTACCTTACGGATTATAGTACGGATGCCTATAAATGCGTTTGGTCCAGCAGACATCAACTCAGAGAACCCATAGCTATCAGGAAGACACTGCAGGAGTAGGGTGCACCCACTATCATTTATTCTTTAACCCAAAAAGCAGTAGCCACAGGAGAGAGGGGATCTCCAGGACCTGTGACTTCCCACAGCCCAAAGGTAGAGCCTCTGCCATAAGCCACTTCCCCCCTTCCGGTGGGACCAGCACTTGCACGTTAGTCCTGCAGAGGGCGCGCCGCCTCCACGAACCAGGACCCTACCCTGAAGGCAGGGATGCTCCAGGGAGGAGGCAGCCCGCCCAGAGTCACTCCGCGATCTCTGCGCTCTCTGGCTAGGCAGAAGGGCTGCAAGGGAGGAAGCTTGGTGGCCTGGGTGGGAGCTGCTCTGGGGGACCGGAAGGGGAGCAGAAGGAAGGGATCTGTTGTTCTTGGCTCTCAGAGGTCCCAAGCCTTCCACTCTGGCTGCAGATTTGCTGAGAACCAGCCATTAGCTTGGGACAGAGGAGCCATTGGGATCCCCTTGGAAGTATTTCTTAACAGTTCCAGAGCCCCGTGAACAGGTGCAGTGAGCACCACGCTCTTTCCCATGCCCCCTTTCTTGACTGGGAATTCCCCCCACTCCCCACCCAACACACACACACACACACACACACACACACACACACACACACACACACAACCTGGGGGTCCAGCATGATTCACTGTGAACGATGACAGTCGTCCTGATGGCCTGTGTTTACGCAGGGTGGCCTGAGGAGAGCGGGACCTAGCAGAGTCCTCTTGGAGTGGTAATGAGGGCCACCTGGAGAGGACCTGTCAGCCTCTTCCCCAGGCCCCAGGTCTTCATCCACACAGGCCACGCTCTGGCACACCTAGGATGTTGCTGTTCCTGTGGCACCAGCCCTGCCCTCCCAAGGCAGGACCAGCATCTGGGGCCAGGGCTGGACACCAGCTGCCGTCAGGGCCCCCGTGTGGGACTGGAGTGGGAGGCTGCCTCTGTTTTCTCTACCCAGTTTCTTTTTTTTTTCTTTTTTCTTTTTTTTAGGGAACATGGAAACCAAAAGACTTTTTTTTTCCCCTTTATTTTTTTTTTCCATGCAGAATGTGCCCTCTTTAATACCCATCACCAGGCTAACCCACCCCCCTACCCTCCTCCCCTCTAGAACCCTCAGTTTGTTTTTCAGAGTCCATCATCTCTCCTGGTTCATCTCCCCCTCTGACTTACTCCCCTTCATTCTTCCTCTCCTGCTATCTTCTTCTTTTTCTTTTTTCTTAAAATATGTTGCATTATTTGAAACCAAAAGACTTTTAATTGCTTAAAGCTAAATTTTTACCATGATATTTGACACTGACAGGCTTCGGGTAAAATGTATTCACTATTCTGTCTCTACTACTTTTTTTTTATAATTTTTTATTGTTATGTTAATCACCATACATTACATCATTAGTTTTTGATGTAGTGTTCCATGAGTCATTGTTTGTGCATAACACCCAGTGCCCCACGCAGAACGTGCCCTCTTTAATACCCATCACCAGGCTAACCCATCCCCCCACCCCCTCCCCTCTAGAACCCTCAGTTTGTTTTTCAGAGTCCATCGTCTCTCATGGTTCGTCTCCCCCTCCAATTTCCCCCCTTCATTCTTCCCCTCCTGCTATCTTCTTCTTCTTTTTTTTCTTAACATATATTGCATTATTTGTTTCAGAAGTACAGATCCGTGATTCATCAGTCTTGTACAATTCACAGTGCTCACCATAGCACATACCCTCCCCAATGTCTATCACCCAGCCACCCAATCCCTCCCACCCCCCACCACTCCAGCAACCCTCAGTTTGTTTCCTGAGATTAAGAATTCCTCCTATCAGTGAGGTCATATAATACATGTCTTTCTCTGATTGACTTATTTCACTCAGCGTAACACCCTCCAGTTCCATCCACGTCGTTGCAAATGGCAAGATCTCATTCCTTTTGATGGCTGCATAATATTCCATTGTGTATATATACCACATCTTCTTTATCCATTCATCTGTCGATGGACATCTTGGCTCTTTCCACAGTTTGGCTATTGTGGACATTGCTGCTATAAACATTGGGGTGCACGTACCCCTTCGGATCCCTACATTTGTATCTTTGTTCTCTACCCAGTTTCTAAACACTACCTGTTGCACAGTGCGAACAACCATCCAAGGACCTCTCCCGTGTTTTCTATGCCCAAGACCAGCAGTGTCCAATAGAAATACAATGTGAGCCACAGATGCATCTCTTAATATTTTAATAGCCACATTAAAAAAGGAAAAAGAAAAGTGAAAACATTTACTTAACCCAATATATCTGTAATATAATTGTTTCAACTATGTAATCAATATAAAGATTATTAATGAGATTCTTACATTCTTTTTTTTCTTCTACTAAGTCCTCTTCAAGATCCAGTGTGTAGTTTACATTTTTGGCACATATATCTTAATTGGGATGAGCCATATTTCAAGTGCCCAGTAGCCACTCGTGGTTAGTGGCCTCCGTAGGGGACAGTGCATGTTAGTCACTCATCCTTGATATCTTCCGGTCCCCCATCTCAATAAATTCGTGTTGACCCGCTTACAAGCTGGCGGTCTCCTGGGAATCCTGCAGAAGAAGTAGCTGCTGAGTGGCCTGATGAGCTTCGTTTTCTCTACTTTTGGTTCTCACAGCTTGGGGGGCGGGGGCTGGGAGCCTCCTGGGGGCCTGGAACCTGCTCATAGCCAGAGGGGGACCGTCAACCCTGCCCAGGTAGCCCCCACCTCACAGGCGGCTGCCATCTGGTGTGGGCCCCACAGAGCACACACCAGGAGCGCTCTTCAAACCAGTCCCCAGGGCACTCAAGGCACCAAGCCACATTGCCAGAGCCCCCTCGTACCGGCCCATCGCCCAGCTGATGCCTGAGGGGAGGGGCTTTGTGTAGAATGGAAGGGGTGTTAATATATAGATGGTGGAAAAGAATGCATAAGGAAAGAGTTCGGAAAAGGCCACAGTCTGTGCAAAGGTCTGGAGGTGGTTTCTGGGGGACGAGATGGCAGGGAGCCAAGGGGAAATGAGGGGAGAGAAAGGAGCAGCAGTTGGTCTTGGTACATGAGGGTGTGTGTGTGTGTGTGTGTGTGTGTGTGTGTGTGAGAGAGAGAGAGAGAGAGAGAGAGAGAGAGAGAGAGAGAGAGAGATGGGCACTAACTGCCAGTCTAGATAAGGTGGAACCATGGAAGTTTCTGAAGTCTGGCTTTGAGGCACAGCACTCCAGAACAATCCAGAGCCTCTCTCATACAGAGAGGACTGGGAAGGGAGAAGTGAGGAGGGGAGTAACGGCCCTGGACTTGTGCCCTTCGGTGCTTGGTTCCGGGGACCCAGCTGGGGCGGGGCCTCCTGTGCAGAGAGGCCTGCAAAGGCTCGGAGGTGGGCAACCCCTGGGCCCCAAGGTTCCCTCCACTTATCTCTGGGAGGGCCGGAGCAGCGCCCACAGAGGGATCTCAGTGGTTTCCGTTTCTGCGACAGTGAGTTAGGTCCTCCTTACTTCTCTTCTCTGCTCTGGATTCCAGGGTCTGAGGTCTGAGCTGCAACACCAGCCCTCCTGCAAAACCAACACATTCCCGCCCACTGTGAACCAGCACTGGGCTTTTGCGACAATTTGAAAAGGCTGTCCCCTCCCGGTGGGTGCAGCCTCTTAGCAGATGGTGCCTTTGTGCCAAGCAGAAGGTGCCCACCATGGCTGGATTTCAACCCATACCTCCCCACCTGCGAGGCCCAGCACACAAACCACGAGAGCCTACACAGCTGTCCTGCGTAATGCCCAGCATTAAGGGAAACTGAAGAATGGTGACAAGTTGAACTTGAAAATCACGAGCAGCCAGAGATGAGACCTTTCCCCTCGACTTCCTCCTTCTCCCCTGGATCGGGGCCCAGAGCTATCAGGAATGGATGAGGGAGAGGCCCCGGCGGGGAGGGCCCAGGGAGTCAGAGCAGCAGGGCCACAGGCCCTCCTACAAAGCCTGTTAACATCTTATCTCCTTGGAGCCAAGTGAAAACCGCCCTAGGAGGGAGGCAGGACAGAGTTTCAAAAAAAACTGAGGCCAAAACAGTTTGAAGGGCCTGTCTCACGATGGCACTACTGATAAGAAAATGCTGAATGATGGGAGGCAAGGTCACAGAGCAGTGAGGAGGCACCAAGCTGACCTCGGGAAGCATCTTGGCCCTGAACTTGGGCATTCATTTCGCCCTTCTGAGTATCCATTTGCTCATTTGTAAAATGGGAATGATAGTGAGGGCTCTTCCCAGGAGTAAAGAAAGCAGTGCCTGGAAGGTTCTCAGCGGTAGCTGTAGAAACTGGGAATAAAACCCCAATTCATGGCTCAGGGAAAGATGTGGACATACTGTGGAGCTCCTTGGTAGGTGAAGAAGTCTGGGATGGTAGAAAGGGGTCAAGTACCAGGCCTGTAGACCAGAGGAAGAAGACTCAGAGGAGGCACCTTCCACAGCTGTGGGGATACCCAGTGGTGCCCCCAGACCTCCTTCAGGACCTGGTGAGTGTGGCCTGCAGAGGGCACACTGCCTCTCCCAGGAACTGCTCTCCAAGGCCGCATCCTCATTCAGAGTGTGGGTCACATGCCAACGGCTCATGCTTCCATCTGAGGCAGCTATGTGTGGAGTTGTCTATGACTCCCTATCAGTTGAGCTGCTCCCTCTGCCCCCCTCTGCTCGCTTCACCCCCCAAGAGCATGCCCCAAGAGCATGTACATCTAATGGCTGAGTGTGCTTCCTCTGGTGCTGGAACAAATCACCATCAGCTTCGGTGGCTTAAAACCCACACACAAAAACACACGTTTATTCTCTTACAGTTCTGGAGAACAGAAGTCCAAAATCAGTCTCAACCGGGCTCAGGTCAAGGTGTCCTCAGGGTGGGTTCTGTGCAGAGGCTCTAAGGGAGATTTGTTTCCTTGCCTCTTCTAGCTTCTGAAGGCTGCCAGCATCCTGGGCCCACCTCCGCTTCCAGTGTCATGTCTAAGTCCTCCTGGACCTCCTTGCCTCCCTCTTCCAAAGACCCTTGGGACTACATTGGGACTCACCTAACTAGTCCAGGAGAATCTCCCCATATCAAGATCCCTAACTTGATCACACCTGCAAAGTCCCTTTTGCCACATAAGGTAACAGTCACAGGTTCTGGGGATTAGGATCTGGATATCTTTTGGGGGGCTATTCAGCCTTTGACTCCAAGGAATGGAACCTATACAAGCAGCCTTCTCCCCTTAAGCTGGAGGACCAAGGTGGTATTGCTCACCTCCTTTCAACCAACATGTTTGGCCTCTCCCATCTCCCCAACAAGGGCAGTCTGATTCCATCAGAGGATGGTGGGAGGGGTCTGGCTATGGAAGAATTGCCATTGGATCCCTAGTCTTGAGAGTGTGTGATAACTAGCCACCAGAAGACTTCAGCAGGCTGGGAAGGCTTTGGAGTCCAGGAATGCCTGCTCCCTCTTTTCTCTACCTCTGCATGTCCGTCATCTTTCAAGGCTCAGCTGCCCCAGCCCCGACAGTACAGCTGCCCCCTCTGAGGCCTACCCCTGCTCACTGTTGCATCCACTGGTGCACGCCCCCAGCCTGCTGCATTCATCTGTCATGGCGCATCTGCAACCTCCCTAGACCAGGAAGATAGGTCTTCCTCATTTCCTCACCCCCCTTTGATGCCTGGCATGGGATCTGCTCCCCTGGAGAGCAGAGGCCTTGTCTGCTTCCACTCAATCAAAGAAATGCTTGCAGAACTGGGTCATGCCAAGCCAATCCATGGCTCCCAAGGGGAAAAATGGAAGTACAAGGTGTCAGCTCCATGCCCTGGCTGTTCCATGTGAATGGGCGCGGGCTGGTGCTCCCTGGAGAGGACCCACCTATACTTCCATCAGTCTGGGGCCGGCTGAGTAGTGCACTCTGCTCCTCCTGCAGGCTCACCTGCTTGCTTTCCCTGACTCCGAGCAACATGTCAACCTGCTCCCAGCTCACCCTCTCCCCTGCCCCAGGTACCTTCCAACAGTGTTCCCATCATCCATACTTTTCAGAATAGTCTATCTTCTCCACATTGTCTCTCATTCTCCCCATGAGTCCATCCTGGCTTCTGCCCCTTTATGGCACTAAGACTGCCCTCCCAGGCCACGAGCAGCCTCTGTGCTGCCTCATCCAAAGGCACTAACCGGAAGAGTCTTCTCTGCTGCTGCCCATCCTGAGGCCCACGCCTTAGGCTTCTTGGTCTCTCTTCATAAGGGCTTTCTCTGGCCCTGGACTGAACTTGGCCCCCACATGGGTCCGACAGGAATGCCGGGCACTAACACCCCAGGAGCAGCCCTTGACCAGCAAGGGATGAGAACTGCTGGCTCCTCGCCCCTTGGCTGGACAGTTCTAGGGCCTGCTCCAGAAGTCACAGGGTCCCCACCCAGACGCGGCCCCCCGCCCTCCACAGCAGAAGCTGTAACACACCCTTCATGGACTCTCCTCTCCGCCTGCTCTGTGTGTGTCTATGTCTGCGTGTGTCTGTGTGTGTCTGTGTGCGTGTTTGTGGGATGCCCACGTCTGTGTTTCTACGCATGCGTCTACAGGCGTGTGTCTCTGTGTACCTGTGTGTATCTACATGTGTGCTGTGTCTACATGTGTGTCTACGTGTGTGTGTGAGTCTGTGCCCGCATGTGTGTGTCTGCGCCTGTCTGTGTAGAAAACGGAGAGATTCCAAGAAAAACAGAGACTAAGAGAAACAGGGATGGCAAGGACCAGCCCAGGAGTGAAGAGAAAGGCGGGGAGAGAGAAAGGGAACAAAGCAAACACAATACACCCAGAGGGGGACAGAAGACAGCGAGAGTGAGACCAGGTAAGTAGAAACACAGGCGGGGACAGATAGAAAGGAGGACAGGAGGACAGCTTGATGAAGAAAGAGAAGGACAGAGCCGGGGAAGGCCCAAGGCCGCAAGAGAAGAACCCAGCGAGGACAAGGGCAACTCGGGAGGGAGCAGGAGCGGTGCACAGTGCAGTGAACGCAGGAGCAACAGGGGCGGCGGGGAGGGTGGCCAGGCCGGGGGGACCCCGCCACAGCCACCGCGTGGACACCTCCTCGGGCATCAATCGACGACTCGATTCAAAGATGCAAACGTTTGCTTGCTTCTTCAGTTTAGGCACTGCATTCCTCCGTAATTCAATAATGCATTGCCCAATTACTCACATGACGAGCGATTTTAAATTAGGTAAAAAATATTTAGGCAATTAAATTGCAAAGTGATTTGATTGTTTCTGAAAGAAATTCCTTCATAATGCTCCCTTGAGTTTTTAATTCCCCCTTCTTAAATCAGCTGGTGGAGGAACGTGCAGATCTACAGATCCGCTTGGGGGTTCTCCGCCACGGGATTGGGCGCACCCTTGAGGGCAGGGTCCCCAGATTCACCGCCTTCCCCTTAGCCAGTGCTGTGCCCAGTGCTGTGCCAGTGCTGTACCCAGCTTGTACTGGCTCAGGAACAACTGTTTGCACACTTTTTCCCAATTCTGCACGCAGGGGCATTACGTTGGTAGCTTGAAATCGGTCATGGGGGGCGTATCGACACCGTGGGAACTGGCAGCTATTACACACCAGTTCTTCTTTTTTCCTTCAGGTGAGTTCCTTCATGCACCTCCCCACCCCCATCAATCTCTGGCTCCCAGCTGTGCTGAAGCGAGCCCTTGCTCAGGCCCAGGTGTGAGCCTCCCTCAAGGGACAGAGCAGAAGGCCTTGGAGGAGGTCAAGTGGCAGCATGGGGCCTAGGTGGGCGTGCTGGGTGCCTCCCCTCAAGGCAGTGTGGACCGGAGGGAAGAGTGCTGGCCTCAGAGAACCCTACACGTCAGTCAGGGTAACCCAGGCTGGGCAAGGGAAGTGGCCAGCTCTAGGTCACCAGTGACATGGATGGGATGGGCCGGGCTGGTCTCCTGGGCTCCGGCCTGCTGGCCTCCCTGCTAGCCTTAGAGAGACCCAGAAAGTTGGTACTCCTTCTACGTATAGAGCAGTTTTGTTGTTATTTATAGCTCCATTGGCTTCTTGGGAAGCCAAGTCCTGGGGACCGGTGGCCTTTGAGTTGCCCACCTTGAGGAATTGGGGGGCAGGCAGGGAGGTGGGAGAACGCAGTGGAGAGAAGGGTGGGGAGAAATGCCCAAAAAGCAGCATGTCAAGTGTTGCTTGCCGGGCAGGCGGGGGCAGAACCGCAGACCTCTGTGTAAGAAGGCCAGAGGTCATCTTTCTGTTCCTCGGGAAGCAGACTTCTTGGGAAAACCAAGCCCAGGCACGTCTAGAGCAGGGGCCTGCATTTCCTCTTGTGAGGAAGAAAAACGATGCACTGGGCCCCAAGGAGGGGCAACTGAGGTCGCGTAGATGAGAGGGACACATCTAACCCCTGACTGCATCCAGAACATACCTGCAGGGCTGAGAGACTCTTTTTTGGATCTGAGCTGTGCCCATTGCTGGTCTATAGAGCCTCAGCATCCCAAGCTGGAATGGCTCATACACCAACGTCATGTATGTGCACAAGACACTCTCAGGCCTGGAAGATATTCTGCAAGCCCTGTTCTCTGTCCCAGAAGCCTGGTGATACAGTCGGGCCTTCCTGTCATAAAGAAAAGAGACCTCAACCAGCCATCCTGCTTCCTTGCAAAGCTAGCAACAGAAGCTGGCCAGGCAGCTGGGTGCCTCATATTCATTCTTCCTCTCTCTTTCTCTCTGTCTCCTTCTCTCTGTGTCTCTGTCTCTGTCTCTTTCTGTGTCTCTGCCTCTCCCACCTCCCTCCCCACCTGGGCCCTCACTCCCTATCAGCTGACTAGCCCACAGCAAACAGCTAAATAGTCCCTTACTCCTTGACTCCGAGAAACTGGCCACAAACCGTCCATCAGCTTTCATTCCTCAGCTCAGTCATTCCAGCCATGAGCCAGATGCTGCTCCTGAAACTTCACTGGGCTGCTCTCAAGCCCATTTTTGGTGGGGTCTGCATGTGGGGGAAACACAAGTCTGAGAAATCCAGTTTGAAAGATGTGAAACCAGCATGTACTTTGGAATCAGAGAGACCATGGTTCAAATCTTCGATTTACCACTTCCTGGCTGTGTGACCTCAGACAAGTTACTTAGCCTGAGCTTTCATCATCCTCAGCTGTAGAGTGAAGCTAACATCTCCTGGCTCACGTGACTGTTGGGATGGTTAACCAGGATGACAGGAGTAAGCTGATAGCCAAGACCTGGAGGGTTGGTAACCTCCCTTCATGCAAAGTCATTCTTTGCCTGTCCCACAGTAGGACAGAAACTAGAATTGAAATGCCTGCTCAGAAAATGGGGATTTCCTAGGATCTGTAAAATCAGTGGCTAAAATCAATATCTGTTCCTATGCCCTGACTCTGACCTTCCTTGACACTGCAGGGGCTGTCAGATGTGGTTCCTGGAAGAATCCACCACCCCCCAACTGCCACACACACACACACACACACACACGCACACACACACGCACACGTGCACACCCCACGCATGCACACACACACACACACACGAGGGCATGCGCACATCTGTCTGTCGTCAGCTCAGGGTGCAGGTGCATGGACCTCAGACCCACTGAGGCAGGAGGAATGGGCAGGGAGCACACAGACCCATCCTGCCTGCCTGCCTCTCAGTTCTCCCCTCCTGGGCCAGGCCTGGGCCCTGGGTGTGTGAAGAGGCTCTGGTGCCCTCTGCTGTGGATCGTGCTGCCTGCAGTCCACATGGGACCCAGCTACAGCCTGTGTAGCAAACCGTGGGAACAGGGACAAGGACTCCCCTCCATCTAGTGGAGGAGGAGGGAAAACCAGAAGCTGGGCCCCTTCTGCCCTGAAAGCTGCCAGGAGGGAGGATCGGGCTACGCAGCCACTCCACTGACCGCAGCAGGGGCTTACCATAGAGTCATCTCAGATGCTCAAAACAACCCTCTGGGAGCTCCTGGTGACACAGCCAGGCCCCAGGGAGGGTCCCAGGCTGTAAAAGTCCACATGACAGAACTACACCCTGGACCAGAAAGACTCTTCTTCCTTCTCTGCAAATGCCGAAGCCCAGATGCTCAATCTTGGAGGCAGGAGAGCTTGATGGTGAAGAAGCTGGGCTTGGGAGCCAGACAGATACAGGCAGGGTGCCAGGACGGCCCCTCACTGGCCATGTGACCTTGGACCCTTGGCCCCTACCCTCTCCAAGCTGCCGCATGCTCATCCCCAAAATGGGTGGAGATAATACAGTTTCGGTGAAGATGAAGTGAAATTTCATACAGAGCACAGCCCAGGGCCTGGCACATAGTAGGTGCACAATAAATGTGAGCTATTGTCACTACGGTCATTTCCCTTGCCGTGGGTCTCCAGAGGGCTGAGGGCACAGTGTCCTCAGAACTTCCGCAGTGGGAGCCACGTCTTTGCAGGTGGCCAGCATCAGACCATCAGATTCCTGCCAGAAAGACCAGTAGCTACTGCCTGATGGACACCAACCCTCTTTCCCCTGGGATAGCCCTCCACCGCTTGTCTGCGGAGTGGCCCTCACTGGGCCAGGCTGATGGGCCAGGCCTTCTCTGGGGCCACGAGAGGCAGTCCTGTCTTGCGGCAGAACCTCCAAGTCATGATCCTTGGAAGCTGTCAGTGGTCACATTTTCTGCCCTGTGAGAAGACCAGTCTGCATGAGGGGACAGCGAGGCTGACCTGCAGGGTGAGTAAAACATGAGGGCATGCAAAGGCCCTGGGGCTCGCAGACCCCCAGTTCCTGATGCCACCACCTGTGGCCCGGCCCCTCCTCCCGCTCAACTCTTGGATTCTTACTTAGATTCCGTGAGATGCTTTGGGATCCTTCCAATAAATCCCACTTTCTGCGGAAGCTGGTGTGAATGGGGCTTCTGTCATAAGCAAAAGGGCAAGGACGTGTTCCTCTGGCCTCTCAGTCCCCTGCTCACGGCCACCTCTCTCCCTCCTCACTTATAGACGTGCCCATCCCATGCTTCTGTACCTTCCCTAACCTCAAACGTTCCCAAGCTGGGTTTTTCCCCTTTTGCTTTTAAGAAAGATTTTGTTCAAATGTAACACATTTCTTTCAATCTCGATGTGTTGAGGTATAAAACTGCTCTCTAACCACCACCCTCCTCACCGCCCTCGGCCCGGCTGAAATCCCCTCTCCTGCTGGACAGCAGGGCTCTCACTGGTGGCTGCAGGGCACACCTGCCCTCTTCATCTACTGGAACAGTCTAGTTTCCATAACCAGAACCGAGACCGGTTCCCGCTTGCCCCCTCCAGGCACCCCCACCTCTGCTCAGACAGAGTGCTGACCCCCAGCGGCATGGCCCAGAGCAAGGGGAATCTGGCTACACCCATCCTGCTGCTCTCTCTTCTGAGGATCCCTGGGACTGGGGCCCAGGAGAGGGATATGGAAGCAAATCTCACAAGACTGTCCTCTCCTGGGTGGATCATCTCTGCTTCTGTGGCCCCTCTGACTCATCCTTTATTCAAAAGCTGGCTCCGCCAGGAGGACCCGTGAAGGCATCCTTTGAAGCCCTGTATGAGGTCCTCCTGGGCTGGGCACCAGTGTGTGTAGGGGCTTGAGCTCAGCCAACATGCACAGCTCCCTCCACCTGCCGTCTGTCTCCTATTTCCCCTTCCCTACTCAGAAGGTTCAGAGTCCACAGACACCCACCGGGGCTATGATGGGCTGGTCTGCCTAACTCAAAATTCCCTGTGGCTTCAGGGAGAAAAAGCAGCCCTCCCCTGAAGAAGGAAGGGAGTAGCCTCTGCCATAAACACTGCGCTCCTTACATGGCAGATGATCTCCCCGACCCCTGCCCCTTGCACTCCCTTTGGGAGGCGGTGGTGGTGGTTGATGGGAGAGGGGCCAACGTAGCCCCCTTGCGAGCCCTGCCGAAGGGAGATGATATACCTCCGCTGCTCACTGGCAACTCTCTGAGTGTAGGGACACAGGGTCCCTCATGTTTTTTTGTACTCAGTTTTGGGTCTTAGCTGCATTCCAGAACAGAAGGAAAAGTCCCACGCAACATCCTGTTATGCTGGTGCAAGGCTTTCCTCCTGCCCAGATCCCAGCTGAATTGATCAGATGACTATAAAGAAGGGAAAACCTGTGTTGGCCTGGAAGCCAGGGGAGGCATATCCCCGCTCTAGGAATGCCGGCGATCTGTGGAAAATGGGCAAGATCCAGATTGAAGGGAGACCCCCGAGGACTGGATCACAATTCCACTTTCTGAGAAAGCAAAAACTTCGCTCATGAGAAGCAAGTAGATGAGATGCTGACAGCATTTGCTGATTGTCCCTGAATTCGGAGGGCAGGTGGGAAGCATGGGGCTTGCGGACAGTATGTCATTTGCAAGACCTATCAGTGCTGGGGATCAACGGCACTTGGGAGGAGCTCACTGAGAGGTCTTGGGGTGCTCATAGTTCCTAGATCAAGTAGATAACTGTGGGGAGCTCCTCCCTGGATCAGTGTCTCCCCGATGCCTCATCTCTCCTGTCCCAACAGGGTGGGCACAAGTCTTGCCATGGCTTCGTCAGTTACCTAGAGGAGGAGCATGACATACAGCTTGTCTCAATGCACAAAGTTCCCTTTGGGGCCTGCCCCCTGCCAATGCCCACCCCTTTCCCTCAACTAGATCCCTGAGCTTGTAATGGCCCTTGAAAGCCTTGACCTGAGTGGAGAAAACAGTGTGTGTGTGCACACAACACACACACACACACACACACACACACACACACACACACACACACACACCCTGGAGCTAGTGAGACCCACAGGTCGACTCAGGCAATGAGTTGGGGGGACATACATCACAGACAACTTCTGTTCACAGCCACCTGGTGACGTGAATTTGCATTAACCAGTCCTTCAGCCTAAAATATGATGGGACAATTGGAAAAACATCCAGGTGGATGGTGAACTAAAGAGAATCTCCTCCTTTGGATCCTGTTTTGGGGAAAATAATAAAATTTCACAAAATACTCATTTTTTAAGGAGGAGTAAAAGCAAACACAGACCCGCAATGCAAACACATGCTTGCAAACATAGTCTTTAGAAAGATTCGGTATCATGAAGGGAAAAGATGGTGTCCCTCAAAAGGCAGAGAAAAATAATTCTGTTGAAAAAGGTTTATCACAAAAACATAAGTTAACTTTCAGGCCACATTCGCTTTGTACTTGATTCATTTAATTAAAATGTGAACTCTAAGAAAGGAGAGTCGGAACCAAGATGGAAAGAATGAAACGAGCAGTTTGCTGGCTGAGAAGCAGGTGGAAATCAAAAGTAAACCGTGGCGGAGGGGGAAAGGCTATAAAGAAACGAAAAAGCAGCAGCAGAATTCAAAATTGCATTTTGATGGTAAAGAACAGAACTGAAACTACAGAAAATCGAGTCCATAGATGTGGAAGATAGTAGTTCTTTGAGAATACAGAGGAAAAGCCCCAAAGGATAAAAACAATGGGAGGGAACATACAGACACTGAGGTGCAAAGAAGAAACCATACAAAAGCAAGAACTGATGTAGAAAGGCTGATGAAAAGCCTGAGCCTATAAAGTTAAAAGGTTCCCTCTTAGCCATGTCCAGTTAGTAAAAACAAAGGCATCCTTGGAAATACCATGCAGGATTTTGTTCATTTTAAGGGTAAAGAAATATCCTATAAGCACCCATGGAGAGGGAAAGATGCAGGGAGCATCTACAATATTTCTGAAAATGTATAATTGGAAGAGAGATTCCATGGAATGTGGGGAAGTGCTTCTGTTGGAGAAAAGAGCTTCTGCCATAAAACAAACTTGAGAAATGCTGAATGAAGCAAAAAAAAAAAAAAAGACAAAATCCCAGACTGAGGCTTTCTCAGGGCTTTTAAAGTGTTTGCACATGTTGTTAACTTAGCAAGATTAGCAAGCACAGTTTTCCAAATTTATTTGACAATGAAACCCTTGAAACCCATGAACTCAATGAAACTCAATGAACCCAATAAAACCCATGCAGTCAGATGAGTGCTCAATGGAATACACACTGAGAACCACTCTTCTACAGCATTTTGAGAGGTCACAGTTATGACCTAAAATTGCAACAATCTACCAGGTGCATTCTTGCATGAAGACAAGAGAGAAAGACTTTCCTACACGCCAGAACTTAGGACACATATCACGCGCAGCTCTATCTTCCATGGGGAAGAAAATACTCAGCCATGCACTCTTAGCAAGCAGGAGAGAAGCAAAATCATAGTGAACCAAAAAAAAAAAAAAAAAGTCTGTATGAGGAAGTTGTATAAAAGACCTGGAAGTGAATATTTAAAAGCTGTTAAACACATGACTCTGTACAAATCCATCAGGGTCCAGTCATGAGACAGAAACCACATCCTTCCCTGCCTCGTCCCATGCCCCAGGGGGCTGACCCCCACAAACTGCATTCATCCCAGAGGCTCCCTGGTCTGCCAGCTTCTGGCTGGGTTCTGACAACAGGAGGCATGGGCAGGAGACTGGAGGGTGGGAGGAGAGAAGTGTTTGGTATACTTTTCCCGCTCCCTCCCTACTTTAGTGCCCTCTCTCTAGGCACTAATGTTCCCAGCCTCGGCTCCAGCTCTCTCTGTACTCTAGACACATGGGTTCCTCCCCTGATCCCGGTGGTCCTGGGGATGGTAATGGTTCCTGGTCACTGCTAGTCTCCAGGTGCCTCACCATCCCTTGTCTGTTGCCTTCCCCTTATTCACACTTATGTAGATAGTCCCTTCATTCAAGTGTCTTTATCTAAACCATTTGGGGAGAATGTTTCATGCCAGGACCCTGACTCGCACACTTCTCAATTGTTTTTGTAGAGCCAGAATAACCCTGGTATTAAAACACAATGACTGGCCCCAAAGAAAGATGGAATGCATGAATGAGTCATACACTCGTCTCATTTATATAGATGTAAAGTCCTAATAAAAGTTTAATCAGATTAAGTCAAAAGTAAGTCCAACAATATATTAAAAGAATACACCATGAGTAAACATTCCTGGAATGCATGGATGATGCTATATCAAAAACGCAATAAGCTGATGAACCACAGCAATAGGTCAGAGAAGAAAAAGATCATTTCACATGCTGAATAGATGTTTGGTAAATGTCAACATCCATTTCCTGATTTTCTTTTAAAAAGCTCTAGTGAACTGGAAATTGAAGTATACTTATTTCACATGATAAAAAATACTAACTCTCAAACCCACGGGCAATACCAAAAGAGTGCAAGTCAAGATGCATTCTCATTAAATATGGAGACAAGGCAAAGATTCCTACTATTTTGTTATTCAACATTGTTCTAAAGATCCTAGCTAAGGCAGTTAGACCAAAAAAAAAAAAAAAAGAGAGAGAGAGAGAGAACAAATTATAACATATTTGTAAATACGACAGTCTTCTTAGAAAAACTAGGAAAATACGAAATTATCAGAAGAGAAGATTTTAGGAAAGTGGCCAGTTATAAAATAACTACAGAAAAGTTAACGTCTTTTCTACTTCCTACTAACCTGTTAGAAAGCATGATGCACACAACAAAAGATGCTATATTAGTTATCCATTGCTGTGTAACAGATTACCCCAAAGCTTAGTGGTCTAAAACATTACCCTCTCAGTTTCTGTGGTCAGGAATCTGGGTGTGGCTTAGCTGAGTTCTCTGTCTCAGGGTCTCCCATGAGGCTACAGTCGAGTTCTTAGCCAAGGCTGTGGTCTCATCCGAAGATTCACCTGGAGAAGCCCACCCATGTGGTTGCTGGCAGGAGTCCGTTCCTCATGGGTTGATGGGCTGAGGGCCTCAGTTCCTTCCTACTTGTTGGCCGGAAGTCACCCTCAGTTCCTTGCCATGTCGGCTTCCCATAAGGTGGCTCACAATGTGGCAGCTGGTTTCATCAGAGCAGGCAAGTGAGAGGGCCAGAGAGAGTTCTAGCAAGACAAAAGTCACAGTTCCTTATAACATAATCACAGAAGTAACATCCCGTCACTTTTTGCCACATTCTATTCATTAGAAGCCAGTCACTGGGTCCAGCCCACAGACAAGGGGAGGGGATCATACAAATGAGGCCTTCCAGGGAGCGCTGCAAGCCATTTCAGAAGCTGCCCACCACAGACACAATTTCTGCATTTCATGAAGAGAAGCACAAAACACACTCATCTATAACACAGAACTTCACTCAATAATAAAAATAAAAGAGACCTTCATAATAGAAAGATACGCCATGTTCCTGGATGGAAACACTCAATGGTGTAAAGTTGTTTGTCACTAAATTAATCTATAAGTTTAATCCAATTCCAATTCCCAGAAGTATTGTTTTGCTTTTATCTTGGCCAAAAAAAAAAAAAAATCTAGAATTCATATAAATGACAACATTGGGATAGTTGCTTAATTTGTTTTAAAGTTATGTTTTTACTTTTCACCACACACGAAGACTAAATAGGTTGCCTGGGTGGCTCAGTCAGTTAAGCGTCTGCCTTCGGCTCAGGTCATGGTCCCAGGGTCCTGGGATCGAGCCCCGCATCGGGCTCCCTGCTCGGCGGGGAAGCCTGCTTCTCCCTCTCCCACTCCCCCTGCTTGTGTTCCCTCTCTTGCTGTCTCTCTCTCTGTCAAATAAATAAATAAAATCTTTAAATAAGTAAATAGGTTAAAGAGTTAAAAATGAAATAATGGGGGCACCTGGCGGGGGTGCTCAGTCAGTTAAGCAGCCCACTCTTGATTTCGGCTGAGGTCATGATCTCCGGGCTGAGATTGAGCCCCACCGAGAATGAGGGGCTCAGTGCTCAGCAGGGAGCCTAATTGAGATTCTCTCTCTCTCCTTCTGCCCCTCCCCCCATGCACACACACAGTCTCTAAAATAATCTTTTTTTATAAAGTGAAATCACAAAATCATGAAAGAAATTTTAACTGAAAATGTACATACGCTTGGTGAAGGTAAAGGTCACACAACAAAGTCTGAGATCAGAAGGGGAAATGAATAATTTGACAGCTTAAAAATGAGGCACTTTAGCCCATCAGTAAAGTATAAAAAATATTAATGCAAATGACAAACTTCAAAAATGTATTGCACAAGATGTGACCAAGAGTTATACATGGAAAGGAGCTAAATATACTACATCTTATAAATCCAGACTAAACAGATGAATGTGACGATAGAAAATAGTCAAAAAATATGACCAGGAAATTCACCATTTATTCATTTAGTCAACAAATATTCACCGAGTGCCTCTTGCCCACCAGACACAGTTCTAGGTACTTGTGACACCACAGTGACCAAGACAAAGGTGCCTACCCTTGTGGAGCTTACATTCTAGGGGGAGAGACAGGCAGCAAACAAAGAAGTAAATTGTATTTTCGAAGTACTATGGAAAAAAGAAAAAGAAAAGTAAGGAGACCAGGAGTGAAGGATCAGTGCCTCATTGAGAAGGTGACAGTTGAGCAAAGCTCAAGTTCAGAGCGCTGTGGGGGGTGGGGTGGAGGTGCTGGAGGGACAGAGGGGGGCCCGTGTGGCTGGGGCAAGGAGAACAAGGGTCCAACTGGTGAGGACCCTGGAGGCCACTAAGAGGGCTTTGGCTTTTATTCCTGGGAAATGGAGAACCATTGCTGGGTTTTAAGCAGAAGAGAGAAATTTTGACTTATGTCTTAAAAGGGCCATTCTGGCTACGCCCTAGAATAGACTTGTGTACAAAGGTAGAGGCAGGGAAATCATATGGAAGGTCAACAAACCCAAAAGAGAAAAGGCTCATTCTCACAGGTAATCAAAGAAATGCAACTAAAATAAAAAAAAAAACACATTGACGGTTTTTAACCCTACCCCACGTTTAATGTTCTTTCAAGAAGATAGTACGCAGTGGTGATAAGAGCCAGGGCATCCTGAGCAGGTAAATGGAGACCACCTTTCTGGAAGCAGCTGAGTAACCTGCGTCAAAACCTTAGAAATATTCAAACCCTTTCTCCAGAAATCCAACTTCTAACAAATTAAGCTAAGGCGCTAATAATGCTGACTGCTTATTGAGTGTTTGTAAGCACCGGACTGTGTACTAAACACACCCGACACGTCCCCTCATTTAAATCCTTACCATTCTTCCCATTTTACAGAAAGAAAGAAAGAAAGAAGGCAGAGTGAGTGCAGCTCACAGACGCGGGCTGGAACCAACCCCAGGCCCTCTGAGGCTAGTAGATGCAGAGCAGACACAAAGTAAAATGAAACCAACGAAGGGAGGTTATTAAATTATGACTTATCCACATAATTCAGTCATTAAAGATCGTGTTGAAGAAAAATAGTTTTAGATGCGGCCAAGTGCTGACATAGGCAGAACTTCAAGGAGCTCCCTGCTTCCTGTTAGCACTGACCAGCTGCTGGGATGTTCCATTTCTTGATCGAGGTAGTAGTTCCATGGGTATGCTCACTTTGGGATCCTTCATCAAACCGTACACTTTGTGTGCTTTTCTGTGTATATATTATACTAAAAAATGTTAAAGTTATTTTAAAAAGTTTAAGTTGCCAGGTGCTTCTCCTGGGGAGCACAAAAATGTCTGCGGAGCAGGTCTTCTGGGGGCCCCGGACTCCCTCGTGGTTATGTAGGCATGTAAGGCTGGTAGCCACCACCTGCTCCATGGGGAGGGAAGGAAGTGGCTGGCCTCCTGGGGAGACAGAAATTAAGACAACCGCTACCACTCCACCTGCCATCTTCACCCACGGCTCAGGATATTCCCACTTAGAGCGGAGTTCATCCTGCCTGAGTGATCCTGAAGGTCTAACTCTAGCCTCGGGGTCCAGGTTCAGTCCTGAAGGGGGTGAGGACTTAACAGGGGAGGGATGGAGGCTGGAGCTAGCCCCCCCTCCCCCAGGCTCCTACCCAGAGGGCATCCAGAGGCAATGAAGGCTTGACCACCTCTTTTTCTGGGCAAGTAGGAGCTCCAGTGATCAATGTGAATACTGAAAAGGGAAGCATGTCTTGACAGTTACCCTGAATGGTCAACAAATACTAGTATGTAAACAAAGCAGGTTGTAAGACAACATATGCAGTATGATCTCAATTTTTTAAAGAGGGGGGAAAAACCAGAGAGAGTAGTTTTCTCTACGTTACAGAGTACATTCTTTTTTTATTAGTCTACATTCTAAATTTCCTGTAATTGACATGTTTCTTTTGTAAGCTGAAATAAAAAGCTATAGAATATGTAAGGGAGAGATTGCTGGTGTCTTGTCTCCACTCCTCTTTCGTACCCTGTGACCCCCCACTTCCAGGACCCAGGTGGGCAAAACTGAACCCCTGGAGGACTTCCGGGGTGGGGGTGGGGGAGGAGGTCACACACACTAAACTACAGGAAATACCATCAGTGAAGAACCTTATTTTGTCTGGTCCTGTGGCATACAGTAGGAGCTTAATCCATACCCATGACCAGCATCTCATCTTAGCAGAACTGCCTGCAAAACCACACCCTTTGAGTGGAAGCCCAAGCGTCAGACTCAGCGTTTCAAAGGGCACCCTAGCTCCCGGCGGCCCGGGAGCAGACACTGCTGTCAGGGCTGTCCCCAGGGCCCTGCTCCCTCCTTGGCCCGTGGCCACCTGCCCCAGAACACTGGCCCTTCAGCACCACTGCCGCCCCCACCAGAGGGAACTGAGCAAAGGGCAAGTACCCTACAGAGAGCAAGCCACCTCACAAAGGTGACGCACTCAAGGATAGGGTCACACGCGGACAGGGATCATGGTCAGACAATGGACAGACAGAAATTCTCTCAAAGGTCACAGAGAGTTGGCACAACGTCCCCACCTCCACTCAGGGCTCATCACTCTCGTCCTGCCTGTTGTGTTGCCCTCGCCAGACCGCAAGCTCTTTGGGGGACCGACCAGGTGTCACCCCCACCACCAGCCCAGGCATGCAGAGGACATGCTGACTGAATGTGCAGACAAATGAAGAAATAGTTGGGAGAAACATTGGCAGCGGAGACAGAGTGGGTAAGCTATGTGAAAGAACAAACAGATGGAAGAGACTGCAAGCCACAGAAATGGAGGGACATGGAGATGAATGAGTGAATGACGAGATGGGGGGGGGGGTTGAGAAAAAGAAACAAAACCTAGAGAAACCCAGGGATATACCCAAATGAAAGTTAAAGATACAGGGGCAGGGAAATAAGAGAGGAGAGATAGGCTTCCATTAGCCTTGCCAGGATGTCATTAGTCAGCATCATTGGGTTGACTTCCTCAGTTTCCCTCCTCCCGGTTTACAGGGCTGTAGCCCCAGGGACTGGCAGCCCGCTGGGTCTTGTCAGCTTTCTCCTTTGGGCAGGGGACTCTGTTCCATCCTTCTCCCCACTGCATGCTGGCTGAGGTCCACCTGCCCCCCTAACCTGGACAGAAGGGGCTCTCCACACAGCAGGCCCCAGCCAACAGCTTTGGCACAATCCCTCCACTGAGGAAGGCCCTGGGACGAGGTCCCCTCTCTTCCTTCCTGTACTGAGGATCAGCTCGGCCTCTAGCAGTTCTGGGCCCCGGGGTGGAGGGGTTGGGAGTGGGACCAGGGCAGGTTTCCATTCAGCAGGTCCCAGCCACTCCTGCCTTTGGCGGTGAGGCTGGGGGGGGGGGGGGGGGGGAGTCAGGAAAGGGAGAAGCTGGCCAGGCTGGTGGCTGAGGGGGACTGAGGGGGACCAAGGGGGCTTCCTGCTTCCATGGAGCAGTGGAGACTTGCTTTGGTGCTCAGACTGTTATTCCAGCTCTGGTATTTCCAATTCCCCAGGGAACCACGGGGGGGGGGGGGGGGGGGGGGGGGCGGGTAGCAGAGAGCTGGGAGGGAAAGCAGAGTGGGAGGCAGCTAGAGCCACCAAATTCCTCTGGGTCCTAGAGAAGGGTGGTTCCTCCCCTTCCCTCCCCCCCATCCGTCCCTTGAGAAGGTCCTGACCTCCCCTCCCCCACTTCCGGACTTCTCCAGAGTTCCAGCCCTGAAGAGAGACACTCCAAACCAAAGGGCCGCAGTCCCCTCCAGGGCCCCTCCCTTGACTTGGCTCTGGGGACCAAAGCCCCCCTGCCTCCCCAACCATTGCACCAGATGTCCCTGCCGGGAGGGGACAGCATGGGCCTCAGCTGGCAGTGGTCACTTGGTGGTCCTCTCCCTGCAGAGCCAGCAAATTCTGTGCCAGCTCACCAGGCCTCCTCATTCAGCACTTCCTTCAGCCCCCTTTCCAGAAGCACTGCCGGGGTACACAGTTCAAGGCTGGCTGGGCTGGAGCTTCCATTCCCAATTCAACACAAATCCCATCAATGCCCTTTCCTCAGATGCCCACCCAGGTGCCAGGGCTTGGGTTCAGCAGCCAGTGATCACGGGGAGGAGGGGGAGACCCAGGTCAGCCGCACGGGAGCCTGCCTCATCCCTACCACCTCCCCCCCTCACCATTGCAGAAACATTCAGACCCCCAGTGGGCCTCCTGGTCCTTCCCTCTGCAAAGCAGTGAGGAGTCCCACACTCAGTCCCTCCTCCGCTCCCCAAACCCTCTGCTGGTCAGGCCTGATGCTTCCTCACTCCTGCATGGATTTTCCAGAACCTGGAGTTCCATCACAGGGTCATGGGACATGAACTGCTCCATGAGAGCCCCAGCAACAGAGCAGCCCAGCTCAGATCCCAGCACACAGTAGGTCTTAACAAAGTCACGCACTATCAGCAAGCTTTCAACCCCAGATCGCTGGCCCTCCGAGGTCCCTTGAGCCTGGTTCCTGGTGCCAGGGACTGGCAACAAGCCTCAACCATATGGCTAGATCTTGAAAATGTGGGTGTGAATCCCAGCCTGTAAGGACAAGGCCTAGAGAGGGGCCCCCACACCACCCCTCGTGTCCAGACAGCTCAGGCCCAGCCCAACCTGGTGACTCAAGGGCCTCACTTGAGTCAAGCTCTGCACCCTCTGCAGCCTGGCCAGGTCTCTCTCAGATCGCCACTCTGAAGGTTTCAGTCAGAGGATGCCAGGACACCTCCAGCTACCAAGGCAAGGCCTGGCCCTGTGTCTGCAGAGGGGGAGCCAAGTAGGCTCCCCTGGGCTCACAGAGCTGCAGGAGGTGCAGACAGGAAGGGAGAAGGAAGTTGAGGGAGGGAGTGAAGAGGAGGAAAGAAGGGGGTGGTGCTCGGGGGGGCCCCCTGCACAAGGCTCCCCCTGGACTAGGAAGGATTCTGGAGACAGATCCAAACAGGAAAGGGAGAGAGAAAATGGGGTTCAGAGGAGTACCCGTGGGTGAGGAGCCCCACCTCCTCCCACCGGTGCCGCCCGAGGAGGGAAGATAGTGGCCACATGCCTGGCACTATGCCGGGCACTTTTCATTATCTTCCCATTTCATCCTCCCAAATTTACCACGAGAAATGTATTATCAGCCCCAAGACGCAGATGAAGACCAAAGCTCTGAGAGCGCACCAGGCTTCCCCAGGGAATGGCTGAGGGCCAGGCCAGGCCCCTGGCGGGGTCAGCCTCGGGACCCCGGTTCTATGGATGGCGGGCGCCACAGCTCTGGCCCAGGGAACCTATGCAGAGGCGCAAACTCTGAGCAGAGCAGAGCTTACTCAGAGCCTAACAGGAAGCTTGGCTCCTCTGACTCACTCTGATCCGACCTTATTAAGAAAAAAGGAAAGAGGAGCAGGAACCAGGCCTGGGTAGGGTTTCACGCCAAGAGGTGGCTCTGAGGCCAAGGCCAGCTGAGCAGGGTAGCCTGTGCCCCGATCCCCCCACAGCCCCAGAGCCCTGAGGCAGCCCCTGCCCTCGCCTGGCTCTAGAAGACGGCTCCCGCCTTCTCCACTCTCAGCCACTGGGGCTCCCCTACCTGGTGCCCAGCCTCTGTCCTTCCCCCATCTTTCCTCCTCCCTTACCCTCCTGACGGGGGGGGGGGGGGGGGGGGGGGGGCACCCTGAGGCCTGTTTCCACTTCTCCTCCTCCACTCCTGGCGTTGCTGCCCATCTGGCTGGCGGGAGGGCCCTACAGGACCCCAGGGATTCCAAGCAGCTGGGGCCAGCACTGCAGGGGGCAGGCAGGAGGCAGGGGAGGCTTAACCCTCCAGGTCCCGGCCCTCCGGCCCTCTGGCCCTCCCCCTCCGTGAGCCTGACTCTGCATCTAGCTTGATGGGGGGGTGGGGGTGGGGGAGACAAACCGGTCACTCCTTGCAGGAGTCCTGCCTGGAGTCTGAAACCTAACCACACGTGGGGCAGCTGAGGGGCCCGTGTTGAATGGTTGCCGGCTGGATTATGAGGGTGGACAGTCACCTGAATCAAGCCTCATCCTGAGGCACAGTGCAGTGGGTGAACAAATGCTGGCTGGCAGGGGTGAGGGCCGGGGCTCCAGGGTCCCCGAAGAACGTCCACACTAGTTGTCTTCTCCTAGGTGGGCTCCAGGAGTTTCCAAAGTAGAGGGGAATCTGCAGGGGCCAAACTAAGGGCAAGTTCTTTCTACTTAGTGTATAAGCACGGGAAGGAAATTTCTACCCTCCAGTTCACAAGCAAGGTGGGAGAAGGCAGCCCAGGGGAGGCATTCAGAGGGTGACTTCTTAGATGCCAAGGTGTTCGCACTTCTGCCAGCCCTCCCCTTCCTCAGAGAGGACAGAGAAACTCCCAAAGCACTCTTGGGGACCATCTGGTCTAATCCTCCACTGATCAGATGTGGCAACTGGATCAGAGTGGAGCAGGGGCTTGCCCAAGATCACCCAGTGACTTAATCACGGCACCAGGACGAGGCCTAGCTCTTCTGAATGCCCCTTTCTGCTGTTCCGTGTGGACAGCACTTGAGCCTCCTATGCCATATTAAAGACAGCCCCTGGGTTGCATTTTACCCACGGGCATACTCAGGTTATTGCCAGGCTACAGTGATTCAAGAGACGCAGAGCAGAAACCTCCGCGATGTGATGCATAAGAAGCTGACCTCTCCCATGATGATTTCCTAAGTTCTATTCAGCACAAGGGCATAACCCCATTCTACAGATTTGGGAGAGTAAGGCCAAGAGGTGTGCCAAGAGGGGCAAAAGCTGAAGTTCCAGCCCCTTTGTACTCAGGCCTAAGGAACTGAGGTGCCCCTGGGGTCCAGAATTAGGTTCAGCATCTCCCCCAAGGAGGCCCACCAACAAGAAGGGTGTCTCTTGGCACTGGCTCTGCAGAAGGGGAGCTCAGGGGGTCCTGGGGAGAGGCTGGGGCTCATCCAAGCCCAGAGAAGCCAGTAAGGTGAGACCAGGGGTGCTGGGTCCAAAGCTGAAATGGCCATAGGGGTGCTGACACCCCAGCCGTGTTCTGCCTGCACCCCCAGAGGCCCCCTTCTACTCCCTGCTTCATTCCCTTCCTCAGAGGCAGGTCTGCGGCTTGGCTGGAAGCTCCAGGGATTGAGGGAGCACAGCAGCTGTGGGACAGACAACATAGCTAAAACCCGGCGGGCCATAGGGCCCCGCGGAGGAGGCCCCAGCAGGCGGACCAGGCTGCCCGAAACCTCCCAACGCTCCCAGCCTGTTGCTTATTCATTCAGAGTGGGAAAGCGCCAGCCCAGCGGCCAGCCAGTACCGGGCTGGCCATGTAAGGCCCCCAGGCAGTCCTGCCTGTCCGGTGCCCTGCAGAGAGCCTCTTGCAGCCCTGGGCACCGCCCCTGCCCTGCCCTGACCCCTTGGCCTCGAAATGCTGTCATCGGAGGAGCAGTCCCGCTCGGGACAAGGCCAGCATGGACAAAGCTAGAGCTGGGGCAGGCAAGGAGCCGTCCTGTCCTCGAGGCCGTGGGAAGAGAAGCACGCACAGGAGTACACTCCTGAGAGCCTCTCGGTGCACCAGGCCTCTGCAGAGGGGCCACCATGGCTCTAGCCCGAGCTGGCTGGCAGCTGGGGGCCCTGGTGTGGGGCGCCTGCCTCTGCGTCCTGGTGCACGGGCAGGAGGCGCGGCCGGGGCAAGGCTCGGACCCGGGGCGCTGGCGGCAGCTGATTCAGTGGGAGAACAACGGGCAGGTGTACAGCCTGCTCAACTCGGGCTCAGAGTACGTGCCGGCCGGGCCGCAGCGCACCGACAGTAGCTCCCGGGTGCTGCTGGCCAGCGCTCCCCAGGCCCCGCGGCGGCGCAGCCCAGGAGGCCTCCGGCGTCGGCAGGCCCCGTCGCTGCCCCTGCCCGGGCGCGTCGGCTCGGACACCGTGCGTGGCCAGGCGCGGCACCCGTTCGGCTTCGGCCAGGTGCCCGACAACTGGCGCGAGGTGGCCGTCGGGGACAGCACAGGCATGGCCCGGGTCCGCACCTCCGTCTCCCAGCAACGACACGGGGGCTCCGCCTCCTCGGTCTCGGCCTCGGCCTTCGCCACCACCTACCGCCAGCCGCCCTCCTTCCCGCAGCAGTTCCCCTACCCTCAGGCGCCCTTTGTCAGCCAGTACGAGACCTACGACCCCGCGTCGCGGACCTACGACCAGGGCTACGTGTACTACCGCGGCGGCGGCGGTGGCGCGGGGGCGGCGGCCGTGGCCTCGGCCGGGGTCGTCTACCCCTTCCAGCCGCGGGCGCGCTACGAGGAGTACGGCGGCGGCGAGGAGCAGCCCGAGTACCCGCCGCAGACCTTCTACCCGGCCCCGGAGAGGCCCTACGCGCCGCCGCCGCCGCCGCAGCCCGCCGACGGCCTGGACCGCCGCTACTCGCACAGCCTGTACCACGAGGGCACCGCCGGCTTCGAGCAGGCCTACCCGGAGCCGGGCCCCGACGCGCCGCCCGCCAGCGGCGGCACCTACGCCGCCGACCCCCGCCTCGGCTGGTACCCGCCCTACGCCAACGTGCCGCCCGAGGCCTACGTCCCGCCGCGGGCCGTGGAGCCGCAGCCCCCCTTCCGCGTGCTGGAGCCGCCCTACCTGCCCGTGCGCAGCTCCGACGCGCCCCCGCCAGGTGGGGAGCGCAGCGGCGCGCAGCAGGGCCGCCTCAGCGTGGGCAGCGTGTACCGGCCCAACCAGAATGGCCGCGGTGAGTACCGTCCCGAGCCCCGTCGGCCGCCCTCCCGCTCGCGGTCACGGCCACGGCCGTCCGTGGGCCTCCCCCGAGCTAAGTGAGGAATCCCCCCCGCCACCCGCGTCCCACCTCCCAGCCTCCCCAGGTCCACGCACCGTTGGTGGCAGGATTTGGCCAGGCAGGCCTGGGCTCTGACCCTGGCTGAAGGGGTCAGGGAGGGAGGGACTGGCTGGGCTTGGCGAGGAGGCACCTTCCAAACCTGGTTTGGGTCATCTGGGGACAAAGGGAAGGAGAGCTTCTTCCTGCCTCTCCCTCATTTCAACAGGGCGAGTCTTCCACCCCTGGAGATGCCCCTATGCTGGCCTCACAGGGTGAAGCAGGGAGCATCAGCATCAGAAACTTGGGTCTTCAGGGTCAGAAAGGCCTTAGGGGATGCCCGTGGAGGTGTGGCACTGATTTTGATTTTTAAAAGTACTGCCTCAAATACTACTTCTGGCTATTGAGTTTTCTTGTGCCCAGGCCAGTGCCTCGCTCATTTCATTCAGCTCACTGTGGTGCTGGCCCTGGGGGAGAGCCCCAGGAGGGAGCTGTAGACAGCCCTCCCTCTGGCATTTTCTGGGGGGAGGGGGGCCCGTGAAGATATGACCCGGTCTTGGGAAGGCCCAAGCCATCTGTACATGAGAACACAACGAAGGGGCAGCTTTTCCTTCTTGAGATGGACAGCTCCACACATGCTGTTAGCAGACGGGCTACTGTGGTGAGAGCCCACTGGGGGACTGGCCAAGGCTAGAGGGCTATCAGCCCACCCTCTGCTATCCTAGAATTCCCCTTTCTGCCTCTGTATCTGCAAGTCCAAAGTCAGCTGCCATCACGGTTTTCTGTTCAGTCCCTCCAGGATGCAGTCAGTGCTCCCCACCAAGGTTGCCTGGCCAGGCTCGCCAGGTGAGGGCTGAGGCCCGCAGGGCCCGGGGCAAAAGCACAACAGCCCCAGACTTTGCTTCTCTGCCCCTGTCAGCTTAGGGACTGCTGCCTTGTCTCCAGCCACACCGACCTGAGTGAGAGGCTGCTGTGGGGGGTAGGGGGCGGGGGGAGGGTTTCTGTCTCCCTCAGGGCTGCTGGAGTCCAAGGCTAGGGGAGAGGAGTGTCCCCACTGGTAGCATCCACTGCCTCACATCCACAGCAGAGCATTCAAGTTGGGTGCTGAATCCCACTTGGAGAACCTGCAAGGGCCTCGGGACAGGAGCTGGATGGGGGGCCCTTCTGTGATGTGATGAAGGATGCGTCCTCCTGCCCACTGTGGCCTCACCCACATCGGGTCCTCACTGAGACTTGCTACATCCTGGCAGCAGGGTGCTCTAAGCTGGGCATCATCTGCTCCTAGAGCTCCTTGGAGGAGAGGGCATCCCACCTTACAGGGTGCTAAGCTTTCGTGGTGGCTTTCTGAAGATCCACGACCTCAGAGTGGGACTCCTCCGGAAGTGCCCCACTTCTGGGCATGGGAGAAATCGGAGGCCTCCACCGCCACAGCACTCCCGGCAGAGCTAGGCCTGGGACTCAGCATCTGTGTGCCAAGCCAGTGGGTTTTCTAGGGCCCCTCTTTGGCCTGACAGTTCCTGAAGTTCCGAGGCAACCAGCCAGGGCAAGGCCATGTGTGGAGCAGCGGTACTTGGTGCTTATCAGAGTCTCTTGTCTTGCCCCTGAGCCCCACAGTTCATTTGGGGTTAAAAGTGTGCTGGTAAGCATCACATCCAGCCCCCGCTCTGGGGGAGGCATGGCAAAGGGGACGCATCCGTGCTGTGATTGGGCAGGCATTAGAGTCATGAGCTAGGGGATCCCCGATGAGGGGCGTCCGCGGTCAGGGGCTAGGGGTTCAGGGAGGACTTCCCAGAGGAGGAGGTACCTGGGCATTGCTGCAAGTGATGGCCATCGGCCCCCTCCAGGTGCTCCTTCCCCTAGTCATGGCGGGGGGGATTGGTGTGGGGATGGGAGGGAGTGTGGGGGCACAGGCTAGTTTGGGGCTCACAGAGAGACCAGTGAAGGAGCAATACCTTCTCCCCCATCATTGACTCCCCCTTCCCACCGTGCTAGGCCCAGACCATGGAAAATCCCAGTTAGGAGAAGGCCAAGCCTTGTGCTTGAGATCAGACCCCCAGGCCTGGTGTGGGAGTCCAGGGCAGATTCTCTGGGACTGACCTCATTCCTCCTGGCCACACACCCAGGGGTCTGAGGCTGGGTGCTGGCAGCCTGTGTGTGTGTGTGGGCGTGGATGTGTCCTCACAACACCAAACACATGTGCGCTCCGCCCATGTCCCTCCATGTTTGGGCACTTTCCAAGCGTCTGTCCAGAGCCCGGTTTATTCCTCTGGCGCCTGCACCCTCTTCCCTCCCACCCGGGGCTGGGGCTGCCCAGACCTCCTGCAATCCATTGTCTCCAACTCTGCAACTTGTAACTGGAGAGAAGACCAGGAAACAGAGGCCCAGAGAGGGGCACATACTTTGCCTGGCTCTCAGCAAATCCGTGCAGACGCCTGGAGGGGGGCCGGCGGCTTCCCAGGCCTCGCCGTGTCCCCTGCACGGCGCCTCTCCCTCCACCATGGCCAGGCCCTCCCTTCCCGGCCTCCTATCCCTGCTCCTGCCCACCCCCACCCCACCCCCCTCGCCAGCTTCAGCTTTTCTGAGCTGGTGGTCTTTGGACCAACTAAGGTGACTCCAGGTCTCTGAAGACAACAGCTCTTCCCCCAGGGCTCCCCCTTCCAGCCCCGGCCGGCTTCACCGGCCCTGGCAACCCCGTGGAAGCAACACAGAGCAGCCTCCCTGGCCAATCTCCCGGGCCGTCGCTTATGGCTGCGCCAGCTTTGTCTGGCACGGTCCTCCACCCCCGTCCTCACATGGCCAATCAGAGCCCAGGAGGAAGCTCTGGCTGCCTCCTCCCTGGTCCCCTGCTCCCAGCCTTTCCCTGGCCAATCCCTCTGCACGTGGGGCAGATAAAGCCCTGGAGTGCTGAGCATATTATTCTCCTCCTCAAGAACGTGCTGTGGTTCCCGAAGGCTTTCAGGACAAAATAAATGCCTTAGCCTACCAATCCAAAAGCAGAGGCACCTCCTTCCTTTCCTTCTCCCTGCTTCACACACCCACAGCCTCCTGGGAACCGGGCTGCCCCGGCCTGGAAGTCTCACCTCCTTGTACACCCAGAGGTGTTCCTAGCGTACTCCCCTCTCCATCTAGCCTCCCGCACTCAAGAAGCCAGACAAGACCCCTTCATCCCTGAGAGCCATCCTGGCTCCCTGCCCCCATCCCTATGCCTAGGCCAACCCCCCACCCTTGCCTCCCCTTCTCCAGGTCACGTCCCTACCTCCACAGAGCTTGGAGTAGATGCAGGCAAGGACAGAAGCTGGCCTCTACCCAAAAAGCATCTAGAGTTCAAGCCCTAAGGAGGGGATGATAATAACCCGGCCATCTGCTGAAGAGCACCCGCTGAGCAGGGTGGCTGAAATGTGCAATGTCACTCACCCTCACAGCCTCCTGGAGAGGTGGGGGTGGTACTCTCTGGCACAGTTGAGAAAGCAGAGATCTAGGGAGGCCTCCCAGCTGGCACGGCCGAGCCAGAACTCAGACCAAGCCTGTCATCTCTGCATTGCACCCAGGTGACCCTAGGAAGACCCACACTCCACCTGCGAGCCAGGTGGGGCAGGCCGAGCAGCTCAGCCTCCTCCAGCAGCTCTCTGGGCCTCAGTTTCCCCAGCTGCAACCAGGGGAGGGAGAATGACACTAGCATTTGTGGGCACTTTACGCATCACCGCCCTTAATTTTTGTAGCACCTCCACAAGCCTGGTACCATTCTTCGTCCCATCTCATAGATAAGGCGACAGGCTCGTCTGCTGATGTTCACACAGCCTCTTAGTCGTGAAACCAGGTTGTGAGTCTGTATCAACCCCCATCCTGGGTTCTTAACCACCAGACATAATTTTGTTTAACTTGATGTATTCTTGCCTCTCCTGCATACCTCATTTATTCACTCCTTCAGATATTTGCCTGTCCACTATGTTCCAGACACTGGTTGTGACAGACTGAGTCAGGACAGCAGATCTGCAAGGTTCTGGAAGCAGAGTCCCTTCCTGGTGTGGTGTTTGCGAAGACTTGCCATTCTCACTCCAGACTCCAGAACGCTTATATCACAAGCACTTACATCGTGCTTTCTCAGTGTCTTCTACTCTTCCTGGAGCTTTATGATTAGAGTCCGTTAATCCTCAGGGCAACCCTAGGTGTTATTTACCTTCCCCATTTAGCAGATGAGCAAACTGAGGCTCAGAGGGTAAGTGGCTTGTCCAGGGTCACATCACTGGTGACTGGCAGAGCCAGAATCACAGCTCAGCCTTCCTTTCTCCTTCCCTGAGGTTGTCTTGGGAGCTCCTTCGGAAAGAAATGGAGTGTTCAGGCCGAGGAAGCTGTCGTGAGGGGTCAGAAGAGCTGTGGAGACAGAGGGACCTGGGTCCTCTTCCTCCTCCCCCGTTCGGCGAAGGTCACTAGTGTCAGAACGAACAAGTTGTGTCCTGAGCAGCCTCATCTTAGGCAGACTTCCTGTCTCCTCTGTTATCATCCAGTGGCAAGGCCACATCCTCTCTCACCTGGTCTCAAGCTGGACCATCCCTGCAAAAAGAGACAGCTCCTATTTTAAATAACAATCATAGAAGCTGCTATTTCTCAAACACTGACTGTGCGCCAGTCACAAAGCTAAGCACTGGATTTTCATTTTCTCATTTAGTGGCCCCAGCAACCCCGGGAGGTAGAGAGTATCATCACCCCTGTGGTGCAGACCAGGAGCACGAGGCTAGAGAAGCTCAGTGACTCATCTGAGGTCTCAGGACATCGGCGGCCAGGCTGGGAGCCCGGCCGCCCCTCTGCCCTGCTGGACGGCCCAAGCCTCTCCACTCCTGCCCCTCAGGGAAGGCTATCTCCTTGTCTCTCTCAGGTCTAAAACCCTGGAAAACCCAAATTTGGACTTCTGCCTTGAGTTCGCAGGCCCATAGGCCTTGGGGTGGTAGCAGAGCAGGGTGGGGGATCATTAGGGCCTTAGGAGTGTGTCGCCTCCTCCCTTCTCTCCTAACCCCAGGGGTCCCCAGCTCAATGTCCTCTCAGCTGTGAAGGCTTGCACGCGCGCGTGCGCGCACACACACACGCACTCTCACACACTCACACTGTGGGTAGTCCCGGCCTGAGTCCACCCCACTCCTGTCCAAGCCAAGAACACATGGAAAACTCCCCAGGGCAGTGCTGGAATGGCAAGAGAGGAAGGGGTGGGGGGGAGGGGAGGAGGCGGGTGGTCCGCCCAGGCAGCCCACACCTGCTTCCAATTCCCGTGCCGGGCATTCCTGCGGGGCAGCAGTCGGCTTGGAGGCCGGAAAGAGAGGCTGGATCTGGTCCCCTCCCCTGCTCTGACCTAACAGCCTCTTCGCCACAGGCAGCTGGACCCGGAGGGCCTTTCTGTATGGATTCAGAATTACAGGTCCGGGGTTGGGCCTGGGTCCCTCTCCCCCTTGCTGACAAGCTCTCAGCAACCAGGCATTTCAGCGTCACCCGGAAATGGGCTGGTGTCAGAACATCAGAGCAGGAAGGGACTCAGGTGGGGAAGGCAAGGTCCCAGAGGCCTTTGCCATCAAAGCCTCAGGAGACAAGCCCCCCTTCCTCCTGCTTATAGACTGACGGCAACCATGGGTCGTCCAACCCCAAAGCTAATCCTTTTTCAAAAGAAAGGACTTTTGGAATCAGTCCCAGCCTTTGCTTGATAATGCAGTCTGCTCAGGCAGACAGATGCCACCAGCCCCTGCAGCTGTTTGCCCCTGTGCTCCCAGGGCCCACAGGTGCCAGCCCCGAGCTGTGCACAGAGAAGTTAGGGGTGCGCCAGACCCAGGCCTGTCCTCACCGAGGTCTCAGCCCGCTGGCCAGAAACCAGGCCACAGGATGCAGGTGCCCAAGCCCACCACCCTCTCATGGGTCTCTCCTGCCCCCACCTGCTGTGCGCTGACACCTGGGCCCACAGCTGGGCAGCAGGCAAAGGGCAGTCCCCCCCCCCCACCCCCCAGGGCTCTCCTCTGAGGAGATTCATCCATTCAGGAACTATTACTGAGTGCCTTACTGCGTGCTGGGCCCAGTCTAGAGCTGAGTATTCCTTAGCGAAAAGAAAGACACAAAACCTTGCCTTTGTGGACATATTTTCCTGCATAAACATGATAAATAGGGAAATAATAGAATGTGGTAAGGATGTGGAATGTGGTGAGGGTGTGGTAATAGAATGTGGGAAAGTAGAAATAACTAAGATCTGGTGTGGGTGGGGAGGGGGGAGGAGCAGGTTGCAAAGGTGGTGAAGGTAGGCCTCCTGAAGGTGACATTTGAGCAGAGAGAAAGGAGGCAAATGAGTGATGCATGCAGCGATCAGGAAGAGCATTCCAGAAAGGGGAAACAGCCCGTGCAAAGGCCCCGAGGCAGGAATTCCCTGGGGGTTTCAAGTGTGCTCCGGTCTGTTTAGAGCAGAGCAGGATGGGAGTCAGGGGCGTGAGGGGAGGCTGGCCGGAGAAGCAGCAGGACCGTGGAGGCCCCTGGGAGCTGGGCTTTTACTTTCCCTGCATTAGAGAGCTACCGCAGGCTTTGAGCTGAGCAGTGACATTTAAACGGGGTCCCTGACCACTATGCTGGGATGTGCAGTGGGGAGGCAGGCAGGAGACTGAGGGGAGGCTGGTAGAGAGATGCAGGCAGGGGTGGTGGCACCAGGCAGGGCGCTAACATCAGAAGTGGTGGGAACTCAGATTCAGGATCTAGTCTGAAGATGAAGCTCATGGGATTTCCCGATGGGCTGGACGTGGGGTCAGGCATTAACACGAAGGTTTGTAGCCTATGCATCTGGAAGGATGAAGCTGCCATGAGCTGAGAAGGGAAGGCAGTGGGCTGAGCAGGTTTTGTAAGAAAGATGAAAGTTCGAGTCACTGTGAAGAGTCTGTGGGGCAGGGAGAGAGCCAGGGGACGGAAGCATCCACAAAGGCTTCTGGTGGTAGGGGCAGGGGGCACCCCTGCAGGCCTGCAAGGAAGTGGAGGGCACAAGGGGCAGCAGGGGCCTGTGTTCACAGCGGGGAAGAGTGTGAGAGAGTGCGGTGTGCAAAGAGGCAGTAGACCGGCTTGGCCAGAGGGGAAGGTAGCTGACCTCCCCAAAAGTTAACGTCAGCCTGCTCCCAGCTTGGCCCCAGCCTGCATCCTGGGCAGTCACTGAACTAAGCAAACACTCACAGGTCCCCTTCTTGGAGCTGGGCCCTGCCACACAGGGGGGTGAGGCGGTCACTGCCCCTGGAATGTCTTTACCCGTTGAGAGAGGGAAGCAGATGTGTGTTGGTGGAGGGGTGGTCAGGACTGACAAGGTAGGCTTGGGGGCCTAAAGACTGTGAATCCCTGCAATGTCGTGTGTGTGTGTGTGTGTGTGTGTGTGTGTGTGTGTGTGTGTGTGTGCGCGCGCGCGCGCGCGCAGAATTCCAAGACAAGGCACCATGGCGTCAGAGGCCGGGGTGCGAGGGAGCTGCCTCCTGATCCTTAGGGCTATGCGATCTGGAAGGCTCCATTAAGACCAGACCACAGAAGGCCCAGAAGTCTGGGCCCGATTCTGTAGGTGGTGGGGAGCCCCTGCGGGTTCTGGGCCTGGCCTTATGGCTATCACAGCTCCTTTGCCTGGGCTGGGACTGCCCCTTCATGGCAGGACGTAGCGAATCCCGCAGCCCCCTTGCCAACCCGCTGGTCACACAGGTGCGGCCCCAGCAGGCCAGCCCAGACAATTTAATGTCCTGATTATGAGATGATGATTTCATAGGGCTCGGAGCAGCCAGCTCCCCGCCCCCCCCCCGCCCCCAGGCCCTGCTGGCTCATCTTTATGCAAGGCCCAGCTCTGTGAGCTTGTGGCTTTCCCTACCTAAGGGCTCCTCTGGAGTCTGGCTGCTGAGCCCAAACATCCCGCCCCACACAGATCTCACAGCCCGCTGACCGGTTCCTGCTGGACCTTGTTTATCCGCCAGCCCCGGGCTCAAGAGATTAGGGCGATTTTGCATTCCACTTTCCTTCATCTGCTTGTGAGCCGGAGGCCTGGGGAGGAAAGAGTTCAAAGGAGCCGAGGTTTATGGAACCCACAGAAAGGGGGAAGCCAAGAGGGAAACAGGTGAGGTGTGGGCAAATGACAGGAACGTAACCACAGGCCCTCTGCGCTGGGCGGCCTCCAGGAGCCGCTGAGCGGGAGGGACCAGAGTTCTTCTGAAGCAGGAAGGATTTAGGTCAGACAGTGGGAGAATTTCCTGGCTGCTAAAGTATTGTCTGTAGAGGTTGTAAGAGGACTTGGGCTCTTGCCCGAGGCTGGGGAAGAGACTGAAGAGCTCCTGAAAAGTATATTTATCTCCCAAGTGTTTTTGGAGCCCTCGAACTGCAGAACTGCCTACTGCTCACAGGCAGGTTAGTGAAGTCTCTCCATCATCCAGATGCAGAAACTGAGCCTAAGAAAAGGGAAGGGTTTATACACCAGGGGTTTGAAGGAAATGGCAAACTTCTAGAGTTTCTCCCAGAGAAGGCCCCAGCCAGGTCCTGCCAGGGAAGAGGGAGACAGGCCTCAGGTTCCCGCAGGCTGACATGTGGGCCAGCCTGGGGGCGGAGCATGGCAGGCTAGTCCTGTGAGCGCCTTATGAAGGGGCCTGGATCCCCCCCTCAGAGGAAGCTCCAGGGATGGAGCAGGAATGCAGAATGCAGAATGCAGAAGGTCCTTATCCTGGGCTCTGGGTCTTGCTTGCCCTGGAGGGTCTGACGGGGGGCCCCCTCCAAGGCTGCCTGCAGAATGGCCTTGGGACCCGATTCACTTACACCCAGCCCCTCCCCAGCAGAGCAGCCTGGCTTCAGCCATCCCAAGGGCCTTTACTCCCCTCTGCCTCAGTGTCCCTCCAACCCTGGCCCAGACTGCAGCCTGAGTCCCTGTGGGCCCAAACCCCGTGGTCAGCACTTTGCTTCTGGGGAACAGTGCCCACAGGGCCCTGGCCCAGAGCTCTTCCAGGCCTTGAGTGGGATAGAGGATAGTCAGAGCTGGAGGAGTGGAGGCAGTGGGGCCTGAAGAGGGGGCATGCCCGCCCCAGTTCCCACAGAAAGTCTGTACAGAGGAGGGTAAGCAGCAAGGCTCCTGTCTCCCTCCTGGGAGGGGAAGGCAGGATGCTGATGGTGACCAGGGACTCCTTGGGTGGCCTGAGCAAACCATGCACCTGGACTCTCCGTGGTTGGCCCCACCTTGGGGGCCCAACACAAGAAGACTGGCTGTATTAGCCATGGAGGGCGCACACTGTGGATTCCTATTTAGCCATGACAAATCATGAGCTAGGTAGACCTCAAAAGTTTATATGTTGAAAAATCAAGAAATGGAATGAGATTCTAAGACAATATCACTTATATACTTCAAGAATGCATGCCTACCTCCAACACACTGCAGATTTTATACAGAGGCACAAATGTTCAAGGATATATCAGAGGGTCGGGTGATGATGATGGTCAAAAAAAAAATGTTATTCCAAGAGAAGGGCCTTGCCCAGACCAGCGATAATGGTTAGTTTGCTCTGATGTGAGAATTATATTTAATTCAGTGTCTGCATTTAGACAAATGGGGGTCTCTGGGAGATGTTCTCATTGGAACCCACTTTATATAGAGTCTCCAGTGCCAGGTCCCAGGGTGGATGATTCCATATTTTCTGGATAAAAGATTCCAGCCCCTCCTCAAAATGACATCTCCACAACGGAGGCTTCTCCCTGCTGAGTAAGCCTTACCCTCTCTCAAGGATCTTCTGTACACTTCTTGGGGTGGGGGATGGGCACATGGTCCTGCTGTAGCTGCACTTCGGGCAACATGGGCCATCTTGCCTGGAGGGCCTGGTTGGACCCCCTAAGCCAGAAACAGCAAACCAATCCCCTAACCCTACATCCACAAGCCTCTGCTCACGCCTTTCCTCCCCTGCTTCTAACAACACAGGGTGCCCTCCAAGTCCCAGCCCCCTGGGGCTGAGAGCCCAAACCTGGGGGCCCACTGCTCATGGAAGCTAATGGAATACCTCATAGGAAAGCAGGCAGAGAAGGAGGCATTGTTCTAGCTGAGGGAGGGGCCTGCGGTGGCCAGGGACCTCTGCAGGGGGACTCCTCTGACAAAGGTAGGGGAATCCAGCCTGAACTCCAAGGCTACTCTCTTTTCCAGCAGCTTCCCCCAGTGTGACAGAGGTGGAGCATGGCCAGGGGGAGCCAGTTGGGAGAGACACAGGACCTCTGTGATGGCCAGAGATACAGAACAAAGAAAATAAAATAATGGTAGGAGAGATTCTACAGTGGTTAGAAAGCAGAGTAATGGTTGCTTGGGGTGGTGGAGGAGGTAAGGGGGATTAATAGGAAGGAACAGGAGGGAACCTTCAGGGACGATGGAAACAATGCAGAGCTTGATAGTGGCCGAAGTCACACCGTTGCTCCATTTGTCAAAATTTGTTGAACTGTAAACGTTAAGTCTGCATTTCTGTGATTAGATTATACTTCCAAACAGCTCATTTTTATAAAAAGAGTAATAAGTGAAGTCCTGGGAGGGGGTGGGGAGCTTCTCCTAGGGTTGCCCCCACTCTACAACCATGGGCAAATTCATCGCCCTCTCTGAGCCTTGGTCCCTGCAGCACCTCCATGTGCCCTGGTGTCTTGCGGGGGACAGGGTGCAGAGCACCCTCAATCACTGGAACAGTAAAGCATTAAGCCACTAATCATTAAAGAAACTTGCCTGGCAGAGGCCAATGTGATGGGGCAAGCAGTCAGCCCCAAAGCATGGTGGATTGCCTGCTAATGGGGTGAGTGGGACCTAGTCCCTCCCCTCAGAGAGTGCAGAGTCTGGAGGGGAGTAGGCCCAGGTAAATACAACGAAATCTAATTATAGATCAAGACAGATCTAGTGGTGGGACAGACATACGTGCGGCCTGGAATGGCACTGCCAGTCAGGGAGGACTTCCTGGAGCAGGAGTTACCTGTGAACCTGAGATTCCTCAACAGTAAGAGGAAGATGGTCATCTAGGGCCAGGGCCAGGGCTCAGATTGTGAGGAGCAGTTCTGAGGTGTCTGTCCGTAGTCTTCCTCCCGAATCCCCACATGTAGGTGCTGCAGATGCCCCTCTGCCATGGCTTTGGAACTTACAAAACAAAATAAAACCCACCCACTCAGTTACAATAAAAAGGATTCATGATGTCAAAGCAATTCCTCAAAAACTGTTTCAAGTACAGAGTTTTTAGTACATAGTCTGGGGACAAACAATGAGTTTGAGGTCCAGAGTTGTTGACAGTATCCAACCTCAGTGTGTTTGGACTCAGTATAGGACCAGGGTCGGGGCTCAGTCATAGGCCAGGAGGGGGCACCAGCCCTCGCTGGCCCTCAATACCTCCGGCCTCTTACTCAGCTGGCTCTTCAAACTTCCCTGGACTGCAAAGCCAGCTCATGGAATGGCCTAGAGAGGAGCGGTCGGGCCAGAAAAGCTTTGAGGAGCCATCTGTGCATTGTTTATTGAAACCGGGCCTGGGGTGGGGGTAGCAGGCCGTCTGGTGCCAAATACTGGGTCTCACGAGGCTTCAGGCCCAGCGAACCCACCCCCACATGTTGCTGCGGGAAAGGCACTTTGATGATGGGGAAGGGGACCACTCCTTTTAGAGGCTTCCGGGTACCAGAGGGTGAGAAGCGGCTTGGCAGTGAGGTGGGCCCTTGCTTTGAGGGCCCAAGGATCCCCAGGGAAATGACTGCAGGCATTCCTGGAGCTTGAGTAATGGGACCTCTGCTGGCCAAGACGGCCCCCCTCAGCCAGGAGCCACCTCATCCTCACCCACCCTTGTGCTCCGAGCTTCCTCTTCATTCCGAGTAGGTGAGATCACACTGGCTGCCGGGACCAGACTCCCACGTGAGGCCCAGGCCCAGGGTGAGCCAGGCTGGGGTCTCGGAGCCCCAGAGATGGGTGTGTGAGGGTCTGCCTCACCTTCAGGACCCGAAAGCTGGCCAGAGGAGCTGGACTGCTGTCTGTATGCCTCAAGCCCCCGCACCTTACTTGCCCCCCAAGAGCAGAGGGCTTGGAAGAAACTCAAGAGCAACCTGTGACCTCATGTCCTCGCTTAACTGCCAGAATCCCGGGAGCCTGAGGGCAAGGGGACAGAGAGGCCCCAGGCTCACTCACCCTGAAGTCGGTGGCCAAGCTGGGGGAGAGCCCAGGGCTCTGGAGTCCCCTACCACCTCCCAGCCCACCCCATGCCCACCACTCCTGCACTCCCAGCAACCAGAGCAGATCCATTCCTTCTTTATTCCAATGCAGACGGGGTCTGGACATGTGAGTTTGGTGTCTGCTAATTCCTAATAACGCACGCTCCTCGGGACCGCCGCAGGCACGGAGGTGGGGGAAGTGCCGGATGGACAGGCCCCTGGCTCTAGTATGTCCCGGGAGCAAGTGATCACGGGGTCTGAGCAGACTCCAGACTTCCCCTGGGCCCTGCAGGGGAGGCAGCCAGGCCCCTCAAGTTGCAGGCCAGAGGATGCAGACGGGAGGGTGCGGTTAGGTCTGGGGGCCGATGGCAAGAAGAAAGGAATCCTGAGAAGGTCGGGCCGGGTGCCCAGGCCGAGAATCCTGCCCTGTCAGCAGCCCACTCTAGGGATGTGTTTTCCCGCTCACCCTTTCCTTCCTGCCCACCCCGCTTGCGCCAGCCAACACTCACCTGGCTCTGCCCGTGGGCTTTCTGGGAGCCACTTGGGGCCAGAGCCCAGGGCTCTCCTGGTGGTTCAGGAAGAATGCTGGCTGCAGAGGGCATCTGGGGGCTGGTGTCCAGAGGCCTGGGGAACAAGGACATGG